>NW_027103076.1:395000-695000 GCF_040182565.1 Anser cygnoides | reverse complement strand
TACAGTATACAAGCAGCTCACAACCACCCCCCCAAAGGCAGGCCCCAACCCCCTCCAGATGCAAGCCCGAAAGGTTAAAACCAGCTCCAACCCCCCAACCCCCCCCGCCCCGCGCAGACGCAGGCCCCAAAGGTGTACAAGCAGTTCCCAACCCCTCCAAGGCAGGCCCCAAAAGTGTACAGGCAGGCCCCTACAGTGTAGAAACGCTCCAACCCCCCTCCTTCCACCTCGAGGGAGGCCCTCCCCCCAGTATACACGAAGCTCCCAACCCCCTCTCAGAGGAATGCCTAAAAAAGTATACAAGCAGCTCCTAACACCCCCCCCCCCCCCCCCCCCCCCCCCAAAAGAGGCAGTCCCCAAAGGTGTACAAGCAGGCCCTCAAATCCCTTAGGTGTACAAGCAGGCCCTTCAAATCCCTTAGCCCCTGCGCCAGCTTTATTGGCGAGCAGCGAGGCTGGGGGGGGGAGGGGGGCAAGACAGCCTTAAATAAAATACAAATATAAAAAGTGTTATAAATGGCTGTTATAAATCCAAATAGGATTACAATCAAAGTTTACAATTTATTAAACGAATAGAGGCAAGCAAGCAGCGCTGGGTGCGCCGGGAGTCTCTGCTCCCCCAGGACGCACACCTGTTACGTAAGGCGGCTGGTTTTGATGCTCCCAGGCTAATACATATTCATTACTACTTCGAGAAGAGGCAGGGTTATTAGAATTGGTTTCCGGAATCCGAAACCCCTCCCAGGGGCGCCTGCGTACCAGTCTCTGGTGGTCTCTCGGGGCTTGCTCGGGCTCAATGCTGGTTGTCTTCCTCTCAGGCTTTTGTCCTTCAATTGTCCTTCAGCTCCCCCTTCCTCCTCGTTTGGGAGCCTCTGCGCCGGATTTCAGAAACTCTAGCAACATCCCCTGCAGTAGTCAGCACTTTTCCCTAAAAACCCCTTTGTTCTCTTATCACCTAGACCCGGGCCTCGATGTTAACCCTTCAAATCCCTTAGTGACACGAATTGCTGGACCATTCCTTACAAAAGGAAGGATAAAATATGTAGAGGAGCAATGGCACACGCGAAAGCCCAGCGCCGCGGGCAGAGGCAGCGAAGGTTGACGGCAGAACAGTGCTCGGTTTGAACACGGAGAGGGAAAGCGAGGGGAAGGTGGCCGAAGCCGGCCGCAGTCTCTGAGCTCTCCTCCTCCTGATTGTTTTCTCTCAAAGCCATTTCTGTCTGTGTGCGGGCACCCGGAGCCGGCAGAAGTCCCCGTGAAGTCCTTCGGCAGGACGGAGGGCTGCGTGGGCTCCAGTGAGAGAGGGAGTTAGGAGAATCTTATCAAGTAGAGATAGAGCGCTGACAGCGTTAAACTAGGATGCTACTTAGCGTCTTTGCTAACTATGGTGCATTGTGCCAATTAACTAAAGCAAGAAGCCTTGGGCCCCTTACCAAGGTCAGTCTCCTAATAAGAGAGCGAGCCTATCTTAAGAAACTGGGAGAAACTGGTCCTGCAGGTGGACAAGAGCCAAGGAGCAACTGAGTCTGTGCAAAGACAAGAGGTCAACTAGCGGTGACGAGGAAGAGTCATCAATCTTCATGCCCACGACCTCCCGTGCTGCCCAGCGCTGAATAAACATACCTACTTTACAATCTCACTGATTGTGGAGTCCCTTTTCCGCAAGTCACTAGCAGCGGTTTCTTCCGCAGAGGTTTTCCCAGAGCCGCTTCAAAGCTTCCCTCGCGGAGCTGGGGCGTCGCAGGGGGTCGTCAAAGCACGCACGCGCACACACACACACACACACACACACACACACACAGGCGTTGTTGTCCAAACAGAAAGTATTTACAACAAATTCGACAAGCGGTTTTCCTCTGCCAGCAGCAAATGCCTGAGGGCCCCTACAGCTTCACAAATCATAGCACAAAGAGCCTAAAGTTCCTCTAAAATTTAGGGAAATGATTCAAAATAGATCTGCTAGGGGAAAACGATCACTGGCGGCAGGGTACACAATACACGCGAGTCTCAGCTCTCCTCCGCAGGGTCAGTGCCCACGCCCAAGTGCGACGCTGATGGCACCCGAACATTTGCTGTAGCAGGCAGCAGAGCCAGCAGCTCAGGGGAGCAATTTTAAAAACCAGGAGGCACTTAAACCAACCCTTAATTGACCCAGTTACTGCAGGAGAGTCCCGACTACTCGCCCTGGAGTCCTACTGTCACCAGCAAAAAGCACCAACCAAAGCTTGGGGGAACTTTGGTACAGCACAAGAGAAGGGAGTGGGGGTAGCGTAGCCGTATCGCAGAGCTGCTGCTTTTCACACCATTTTACCATCCCTGATAATTGAAAGTAAGGCCGGGTGGGCTGACCCCACCACCACCACTCCTGGCAGCATGTTTGGTCCACAACGCTAGAATAATTATTCTGCTCCCTCCCGCCCCTACAGCTTCATCATCTGAAAAGATTACAGTCAAAACAATGGCATACACAAATAAAAGTCAAGAGTTGACATAGTAACTCCGGGATTTGGGTATCAACTGTCCGAGAAATCAGAACACCCAGGCTTCACAATGTGCCCAACATCGAGCTGTGCCAAGGGGGGGCGGAAGGAAGAAGCTTTCCGTTTAAGCCTTCAGAGCATCGCTCCGTCACTACGTCAATTCACAGCCACCGCAGCGTGCCGATGGACATCTTTCTGTGCCAAAAGAAACAAGTGCTTTGTCCTCTTGATATCAAAGGTAGCCACCTATAGTTACGGAACCATGCACAAGACCTTAACTCTGACCAGCAGGAAAACTTAGGACAACTGAGTGCAGATCCTGCCAATTTCTACCAGTTCCAACTGTGCTTTAAGTCTCATTGCAAAGCCTCAGTTAGAAAAAGGATCACCTCGGGGTATCCAACAAGAAGAAGAGTTTTTTTTTTTTTTTTTTTTTTTTTTTTTTTTTTTTTTTTTTTCAATATACAATAGGACTATGCAGTTCAATCATCAATCATCTTGGAAAGCTCAAGGAGGAGGTCATCCTCATCCTTCCCTGGGTCCAAGTCGAGCTCGGCTTCCAGTATGCCGTCTGAGAGTTCCCAAAGTAGCGTCTCTAAATCCTCGTCTACAGATACGGGCGCGTTGCCTGTGGAACTCAGCCGGCGTGTCCTTGCTTCTTCTAGCTGGGAAGAAGCTGAAGTCGAGCTTGAGAACTCCATTGGCTCCACGGATTCTGCCTGGCTTCCAAGATGTGCTTCAGGTCTTGGCAGAGCAAGGAAGAGAACAATCAGTATATGCCATTTCTTAACGGGAAATCCCTTTTCTGCAAACCGGCTCTTGAAACCGTAGCCAACCCCTCCTGCACTTCAATCTTACCCAGGGATTGTTATTCAATTAACCCAGGTCTACATTTAGAGCCCAATATATTAGCAGGTACATTTTTCAGTTTGGGGGTTTCTCTGTGAAGCCAGAGCACCTGGAGTCTAGCAAAGATGGTTCAATTTTTGTAGCAAGAGGCACTTTGCCACCTTGCTTAATTTTCCTGTTAAAATGTTAAGAAGTCTCCATCTGCAAATATCTGTTTGCTAAGTTAGTCATTTTTCCCACGGCACACTCAGCAGAGTTTGCTCCCCACTACAGGAAGCTGATCTGCAGCCATCACTTCCCTCTGCTCTCCCTGCACTCTTGTCACCTTGTATGTTTGTTCGGGTGGCTTTCTTGAGGACCAAAAGGCAGAGGACACTACTCATCATTTATCACCTCACGAGGAAGTAGGAGAACTTCACCTCATCCTCATTTAGGTATTCAGACAGAGCAAGAAGTCACTGGAAAGCTGTACCGACTTGCAGCATTTAAAGAAAGTAAGTCTAATTAAGCATTCCTGCTAGCTGCTAGAAAGTCATTTCACGTGACTTATTCCTCTGATGGATTTGGGCTTTAATTATCTCAGAACCCTCCTTTTTTCCCCACGTGTGACAGAACTTATGTTTCACTGGGGATATACACCGATTGAGAAAAAGAACAAGTTGTGGTCATCACCTGTTTTGGGGATTTTCTTCAAGTCTGGTGGCTGGGACGTGCTCCAGCGTGGCTGGAACAGCCTAGAAAGCAGCAAAACAGTATTTAGGACTCATGGGTAAAAGATTCCTTACTAGCTTTTTCCTCCATGCTGCTTCTCCTCTGGCATTGCGGAGCCTTAGCCAAAATACAAAACCAAGGTGCTCCTGAAGAAAGTTAATATTCACTTGGAGGTTACTAATGATCTTGTGTCTTTTAAGAACACAGCATTAATGGACAAAATCCTCCACACCAGAGAAATCACAGAATCACAGAGGACTAAGTAAATAGTGCCATTAATCTAATAAATATGGAAGGGTACTACAAGAATTCTGTAGGCAGCTACTGGATTTAAAAGGAAACAGAAAGCCTGTAGAACTTTTGAGTTTTCCATCTTTTCTCCTAGAGGAGGGTGTAAATTTTACAAGGGATCCATTTCTGCATTAGCCCCTGTCCTTACCATAGCTGCTTTTTTGGCTGGAGGTCCCATTGTGTCAGCGTCAGAGGCAGTCCGTGGCTTCACAGCTGCTACAGCAGAGGGAAAACTGCCAGGTGCCTTACGTTTCAGTGCCTTCTTCTTGGGGGAAGCGACTTTCCCATCCCAAGGCTTCGCAAACATGTTAAAGTTGGCTAGAGTAAAAGGAAGAGAGAACTGATACAGTCTTGCTCTGCCTCATGAAAAATCCACGTTCTCTTCCTCATTTCCACGGCCCGTCTACACAGTTAACTGTATTTGGCCAGCAGAAGTACACTGCCATTGCCTGGATTCTCAGCAATATCTTCCACATAGTAAACTCCGTCTACCAACAATCCATACAAAGGAACAAAGGAACTGAATAGCTACAGTAAATCATAATCCAGGACGAGGGAAACTCAGACACAGAGCGATCCCAAGTGCAAGCAATACTCTAAGACGTTGTATGAAGTCTAGTAAGATTCACAAATGTTGACAGCTTTTGTATTTAAAGTCTTGCTCCCTCTAGGAAAGGAAAAGCAGCAGGTATAGTAAGACAAGAGAGTGTATGCAACTGTTGTACCAGCTTCCTCTCCCCTGCAGTGATGTCCCACAAAATCTATTAAGTTGTTCTACAAAATCCAAATTTGTAGAGTCATATTCTAGTCTCCCATTCCTGACCTAACATCTGGCTGGCAGGAGAAGAAACGAAAGAAAGCTGGGTACTTGTTTTCTTTGTGTGTTTATTTCCTCGTGTCCCATGAGACAGAGAGAAAGGCTACAATGTGCAGTGCATGCAGCCTTTAAGCCCTCCTTATCTCCCTCACACAATCTCATTTTACAAAGTTGATATAATCTTAACAACGAGGCCTTTGATCCTCTGTCATTTTTGACAGAAACTGGCCCCCCACATTAAGACGCTGATGCATGCTTTACAAACACATACACGTGTCAAGTTAAGCAACACATGCCAAAGAGGAAGGTGAACTTGAACTCAACGCAGGGAGGACTTCATACCATAAACAGATGGCAGAAAAAAACAGAATACCAAAATTAGACTAAAAAGCCCCTCAGTGTGTTAATTTTCTAGTGGGAAATACAGAATACCATCACGTAATTAACGAAAACAGACATGGTTGCACGTTCTGGCCCTTCTTTGCCTTTGAACTTTGTAGCCTTAAACTCTTTTATCCTCCGCATTGAAGGAAAAAGCAAAGCAGATCCTGAGCAAACGGAACTTGCTCAATATGGGAAGCACCTCACCGAGGCAGGTATTAAAGCATCTTATTACCTGATAGCTTTGTGTTCCATAACGATTTCTGCCCGGCTGGGGCAGGTCCAGGTTGTGCTGGGGGAGCTGGCACATTTCCTCCACTCTGCTGCATCCGCAGAGCTTTCTCGCGCTTTATTTCTTCCAGGGTTTTAACACGCACTTCTCCTTCTGGCTTGGCTTTACCTGCCGGCTCCTTCGACTGCACTTTGCTGGGCCCGGAAAGAGTGAGCACGCTCTGCTTCTTGGGCTCACCCTGAATTTTTGCCCCTGCGCTGGGATCTTTGGTTTTACCATGCCATTCAGCCTGGGCTTTGGCTTGACATTCTCGTCTCTGAAGAGCTCTCTCACGACGGATTTCCTCCAGTGTTTTCACATGGATCTCTCCCTTTGGCTTAGCAGCCTTCCCTGTCATCATCAAGAAATGAGAAGCACCAACATTTAAAGAGAGTCCAACAATAGTTTAAGTCTCCAAAATTTGTCACAGTACTAAGGAAAACTAAGCCTGAGCGTTCCCAATAACGCATCTTAGGACAATAGCCTAACATTCTCCTCCTCCTCTGAGCCACTTGTTGTATTTTGAAGACCAGCCCTATCCAGAGAGAGTTGCTACACAGAAATGCTAGTTTACTTGATTACTTTTTCAGACTGCATTTCAAATTCCTGCTCCCGGCAGTGGCTCTATTCTAATTGTATATGATGGTTCACAGAAGCAGCTTAAAACCTTGACAAGGCACAAGCGGAAAATAAACACACACCTAGAGCCAGATTTCTGATAGTGGCTGTCAGAAGAGCTTCAGCACTCAAGCAAGAGGAATCAGTTCTTTGTTTTCATTTGAATTCCTTTTTAGGGCTGTATGAAAACGGTCTAAGTTCACGGAAAGGAAGAAGGAGAAAGTATATTTAATAGCCAGTTGTTACCTTTCGCAGTACTAGTCCGTTGAGAAGGTAATCCTAGCCTCTCCTTCACAGACTTGGGAACTTGAACTGCAAAACAGAAAAAGACCAAATTAGGGAGGCTGCATAAACGTCAACTTTGTCTTCACATTCGAAAACAAGGCAGGAAAGGTAACTTTGAATCCCGGCGATTAAGACCTCAGCCAACATGCAAAAAGAAACATCGCAGGAAAAGGACAAACAGAAAGCCTAAATACAAAACCCGTGAATCACATCCAGATGCCTGTTTAGTAGCTGTACCTCTCTTTGGTGCTTTGTCAGCATTTCCCGGAACCTCCACCTTCTTCCCCAGCCTTTCAGCAAGGCTGCGCTTCACCGGAAGGGCGCTTACATCAGCTTCAGACAGAGAAAACAAGGAATATTTTAAGAACATTTCTTTGCAGGAAGATTTGAGAACAGTCAACCACAAGCTTCTATTTTTCAAGCATATTTTCATAAAATTGCCTTTCAGCTGCTAAATGGTTTTTTTGCCATTTCTGCAGTCAACACAGATCTCCACTGCAACGCATTTTCCTCTCATACGCCAAAAATACTCTTCAATGCAGTCATATAGAGAAGGCGGCACCTAAATAACAGCTCATAAAAAGTTCTTACCCACGGAGGCTTTCCGTTTTCCTTGTTTCTCAGCAAGATCTAGTCGAACCACAGGTTCCTCCCCTAAAACAAAAGTAAAATTTTTCTATTTCATAGAAACCAGTAGCCAATAGAAATAGTATACTGTTAGCCCATGTCCAAAAAAAACCCAGCAAGGCACTGTTTTGACAGCTAAACCACACAAACTCATATTTCAACTATAATTAACTTAGAAAAAGTATCCATAGTCTCAGTGTTTGCCTCAAATTCCAGCTGAATGTAGTCGAGAATGAATCTGAGTCTGCTTGACAGCTATACTTTGTGCAGAACAGAGCTGCATAAGCAAGCAGAATATTATTAGGTACAAATGCTGAGAAATATTCCTTTCTAAGGTGAATGTCTATGAGTAGAAGTTCTTCTTCACTTCTTTCCCTTTCAAAGGAATTTGCACAACTCTAAACAATATAATTTATACACAGACTCCTATCGCACTACTGTCCACACGTGCCACTGTCAGCCTCTTTAAAGCTTCAGAAATTGCTTCTTACATAGCACTGTCCTCTAGAGCTCTTTCTTCTCGTTACTCTCCTGTTTTTCAGTTATCCCCCTATTTGCATACTGACACATTTTTTTCTTTCTCCTGCTACTGCACTTAACCTGAGCACCAAAGCTTTCCAGTACAACCAGGGACTTTCAGCATAAAAGCATGTTTTGAACAGAAGGCGGCAGCACCAGGAGGCTAACAGGGGTGAATTGCCTTCCTTCTTGCTTAACCTTCCAGTTTAGGAGTAATGAAATCAAAACAAAAGCATGAATTATTACCTTCCTCTGTAGACAGTGTCACAGTTCTCACCACTGTCCGGACATTTTCCTTTTCCGGAGCAGGAAAAATCATAGAATCGACGGGAGGAAGAGAAGATCTTGAAGGACCTTCTGCTCAGAGCAAGCAAAACATAAGGAAGTTTACCAAACAGAAAAAACTATCACGAAGAACAAAAAACTTTAATTATTCATTACTGTCAAACATACAGTGACCAGAGCATGCAAATAAGAGAGGTGACTAGTTTGCCTCTGGTTGCCCTTGGAATTCCCATCTAGAATACCAGCTGGCTGAGAATCAGGTTGCTCGATGCCCCCAGCTAAACATGGAAGTCTATCCCTCAAGCAGCTCCCAGCCACCATCACCTGCCATTCTGAAGCCAATCAAATTTCACTTCTTTGGCAAAATAGTTGGATTCACCAAAGCATAGCCAGCTACCCGGTATTACTGGAAGAGTTTTTTTTTGAAAGAAAAATCATCACACAGGATGAAGGTGAACAGGGTAAGGAAGCAGGGAATATTAACTCACCACCGTGTCTCTTAGTTTTTTCCTTCATTTTCTGCAATTTGATTTCTTCAAGTGTTTTTATTCCAAAATTCAGACCGTCCTCTGAAAACAGAAAACAGTTAATGAGACTAAGGCTTAGAGGCACTCACTGAGGACCACAGATCCTCAGGCTTCTTAGTGCTCAGGAACTTTCAGAAGTATTTAGAATAAAGCCTGTCAACACTCCTCACAAGTGAAACAACCATAGAATCAATGGCATTTTGCCCCTCCTTTCACCCTTCAGGGTAAAAACTGTAGTTTTAATTTTAATCCATTTACGTGATATTAGATCCCTCTATCGTTAGATATGGCTTTCAACAGTGGTTGCCAGGCTGCACGTGCAGCCATTTAAACTCCATGCTGTGACCCTGTTTTGTTCTCCAAAAGGAAAGAAAAGGAGTTCAACTTTCTGACCCAATGGGCACATGATGGTATCAGGGAGAAATGAGATCATGGAAATAACCGAGTCCATTCAGCACCCCTACATTCTGTTGTGTTTTTACGCCACATTGCTTTTGAGTTAATTGTCAAGTTCTCCTGCCGATTTATCCTACTACAGGTGCTGGAATACCTTGTTTAGCAGTAGTAGCACTGGCTTTCCGAGTGGAAATCATCCGTAATCCATTTTGGCCTTCCTCAGCTGGTTGCTGGACGGGAGTTTTAGTTTCTTCTCCTTCCGCAGAAAGCTGGTCTGAAGGGGAAAAATCTATTCAGTTATGCATAGGCCAGATTGTTCGTGATTATGTAGCTCATGCAATGACACTTCAGTCCATGGTTCCTATAAAAAAGTTGGGTTTTTTTTTTTTTTTTTTTTTTTTTTTTTTAATACAGCTACACTGACCTGATGAACTCGTAAGTAGACTACCCTAGGACAAAACATCTAGGACTCTAGATTCTCTCTGCAGCTTTAACTACTACACAACATATTACTCTTCAGACAAAAAAAAAGGAATTTCCTTCCTAGTTTCACATAGAGCTTTACACAACAGACCAGCTAAAGCCAAGAGTGGTTCTAAGCTTTCCTCCAACATTTCAGGTTCTGTCCACTGACTGCCAGACAAAGCCACCAGTGACCTGAGCGGACTGCCTGCCCTATCGCTAGTCAGACCTCAGGTCATCTGTGATTTATACATTCATTTACAGCACAAATTCCTTCCAAGAACCAAAGACTTACACAATCATTTACAGCACAAATTCCTTCCAAGAACCAAACCATGCTCACCATCATCATCTTCATCATCATCTGCAGCATTGATTACAACTGGAGGGTGTGTAGGGCTTGGGACATTTTCCGAGTTTTCCACTTTCATCACCCGCCTTAGCTATGGAGAGGGATTGGACTGGACAGAAAGTTTGTTTTGCTGCAGTGACATCTGAGCCACTTTCAAATCATCGTCCGCGGACTCAGGCGGACTTGGCAGTGTAGCTAGAGGAAGAGGAGGATCATCAGTAATATGGCAGTTTAAAACTTTGACCACAATGCACGAAGATGGTAGCTAAGGCAGATAACCTGCACAGGCAATGAATGCAGCATCTCCTTTTGCCCATCCCGCCACTGTTTACACCGTGAACAATGACTTGCCTTCAAACAACAACACATCTCCCTACCACCCAGCAGAAGACGAAACAACAGAAAGCAAACTGCAAGGCAAATATCACACAAAGCAGAGAGAAGCTGAGCATGAAAGCAGAAAACAAATACCAGCAGTACAGCAGCAGTACACTCGGTTTAGCTGACCACCTAGGACTGCAGACCTTTTCCTGCACTCACAAATGAACGGTTACCTGATGTCTCCTACACTATTGGCACCCACTAAGTAATATGCAAAATTAATTCTTCAATACTTAAAGAAAAAGGACCTAAACTCACTCTTGCTTGGTGGTAAGAAGACGCCATCGATGTAACGTCCCTTTGCGTGATGAAAAGCACAGTTGGCTTTCTGACAGCCTACTGGCTGCTTCTCCCAGTAGCAGGGAATCTCAGCGCGCTTTTTCTGAAGACAGAAAGAAAGACAAGCTCGTGATAACATGCACCTAAGGTTTGCAAAGAGATGCACAGTTCCAGGTCACGACAGCGATAGGGCTGTCACAATACAGTGCTGAAACATCATTCCAAAGGTCAGTTTATCACGGAAGTATAGTATTTCCGGGCATATTCACAAAGTTTGCAGAAGCTGTAACCACTATGCACGTTTAGCCTTGTCATCATTCAGTTTGAGAAGACAGGCACTCTCAGACATCAGTTTAGGGTGGGTTAAACTAATACACCTAGGATTATACTAGGATTATTCAGAGGGAAAAAGAACATCTTAAATTGCCTACGTTAACTCTATCCAGAACTACTTCTCGGAGACTTCGTTCTTCTGCACCTTTAACTTTCCCCACTGCTTCCTAGCCCAGGCAGCTAGAACAGCATTATCTGAAGGACTCCGGGACACAAGAGACCTGATAGATCATTATCAAGCCTGCTCTCAGGAGGCTAGTACAGCCTGTTTATTACCCCCCTGCTCCAGCAGGTTTTAGCAGTCTAGTTAGCGGTTATTCTGCATCTGTTGAGAAAATACTGTCGGCGTCTAATAAAAGAAAATCTTGCTAAGACATACCTAAGGCATTGATTTTATTTCCCTCTCCTTCCTCCCACCCCCTCCCCTGCTAACAGAAACCAGTGTAATTCCAAAGCAAAGGACTCTATCCTGCAAAAGCACAATCAGCACACCTACAGCACTGAAAAATGCTTTTGTTGATTTATTTTGAGAACACATCTTTAGGCACTCACATCGATTTCCATGTGTCTGAATCGGCAGACATTCCTGAAACAACGACCCTCCTGCCACAGCGTGCAGACTGTCTCGTTCCCCAGAGCAGCTTCACAGTGGCGGAAGGAACAGTTGTCTCCCTGTAACCAAAAGGAAACCAACAAGGAAAATATAGTACAGCCTCAAAAACGTCCATGCTACTGCTTCAGGTTGCTACGATTGAATTCAGAATCTATCTGGTTATCACGTTAACCAAAGACCAGTGTGCCTCCTCCTCCTACTCTACCCCTTCCTGAAAAAAATGAAAAAAAAAAAAAAAACCAAAAAAAAACAAAGCAAAGCAAAGCAAAAGAAACCCAGCCATACCTTGGTACAGGTAGAATAGAAATAGAAGTAGCAATCGTCTCCTTGTTTAGACATGCCGACAAGTTCTGATAACAAGCTCGGGTTCTCTCCACAGGGACTTCCTCTGCTCTTGGAGAGAGCTGTCTTCACCCTTGCTTGGGCTGAAAGTCTTCCACTGGCTTGTGATCAGTGAAATCTTCTTTTTAAAAGTAACCCTAAAGAAAGTACCAACAAGTGAAAAATAATGAGTAACAAGCATTTTTCCAGCTTTCTTCTGTTCATCAAATTAGTCTCTTGAGGAGAGCAATGCCTTGAAATCAGCTGTTACGGGAACTAACACAATATTAAACTAAAGTTCTGTAAAGCTGCCAGGAGCTTTGTCAGCAAGTGTTCTCTTCCACGTCCTCAATAATATGCCTTGGAGCACATCCGGAAGCCTGAAAATGGAGTCACTTCTTCAAAAACCACCTGATCATACATGCAAGGCAATGATCAACTATGGCTACGAGTAACTTCTACAGAACGCAGTATGACGCATTAAATAGCACGTTCCAGTCACTGTGGGTCTTCGAGTTCACCTACCTGGACAACCTCAGCAAAGTTATCGATCTTCAAAGACTTCCAGTTAACTTCTCCTGGAGGCCGAACCAACACTGAATCCGTGAATTAATGATAAAGGGGTAGGAAGAATTTGCCTCCTCACTTTGCCAAGGGAGCCTCTCATCCACAATTCAAACATAGGATGTGCTTTTAAACAGCTTATAACTAATGGAGGAAGCAAGTCCATCTGAACACTCTCTCAGACTGGAGACAGCCAGGGTTAGTTAGCTCTTCAAAAAATAAAAACCAAAAAAAAAAAAACCACAAAACAAAACAAAAACAAAAAAACCCAGTGCATTTAGAGATGAACTCGTGATTCAAAGTGGCTGCAAAAATGAGGCTCCATCTTCCACAGCCAGAAAATTTGACTTTTTTTTTTTTTTTTAATTCAAAATTCAGTATGTTCCAATCTCTGGTCTTCAAGATTTCTTCACCTATTAAGAAAACACTAAAACCTTTCCCCGTCTTTATTACCTGTACAGCAAAAAACACACCAGTGCACAGAAATACACAAATGTGCATACGCATACACACATATGTGTTTAGACACACACACACGAGGAGTGAGTGATAGAAAGTTAGCGAGAGCGACAGTGGAAATCAGAAGTTTTGCCTTTTTGACACAGAGAGCGCGTAAAAACTCTCTCATTTTGAGGGAACTAGAAAAAAAAGGAGGATCTACCAAATATTTTGATGAGTATGCCTTCGAGGCCAATGCTTTATACCATGAGTGATCTGGGGGCCAGCACACAAATATGCATACATATGTATCACACAGTATCACAGATTTCTAGGTTGGAAGAGACCTCAAGATCATCGAGTCCAACCTCCGACCTATCCAGATCAAATATGTACATGCCTACAGGATAAACATATCTATACACACAAGCGTGCACAGTATATGTCGTATGGTATCCATATGGAGAACAACTCGTAGCCCTGATCAGACACGTAGAGTTGCAATCAATTAACAGCAGGAAGACAGCAGATCAAGGATACAGCAAGCTTTGAGAGGCAGGGCAATGCTCACTTTGCCAGTGGCATGGCTGCATGATACCAAGAATTTTGAATTAGTTTGATTTTTTGGAAGCAATTTGTTTTCTTTCTGCGCTGTAGCAAATACCACAGGTTTGCCATCACGTGCTGTTCCCTAATCCATATATCCATCATCATCCATTGCTGCAAGATCATGAAAGGTTAGAAAAGATGACTTAGGTCCAATTTAACAGCCAATGATTTTTCAATGACCAGAGCTGCAACAGATTTTATTTAGCCACAAGCAGGTTTTTTTTTCTGATGTGAAGTCAGATATTTTGATTTTTTTTTTAAGACACTAAATGTCATAAAACCTGCAACCAGACCAGATAAAGTTCAAATTAGAGTGATTCTGAAGCCTTTCATTAAAATGCTGCACATTTCTGTGCAAATTATTTCTGACTCTTCTGGACAAAAGCGGATGAAATAGTTCTTACAAATTAATAATAAAAGGTTGGAACCTTTTACTCACACAAACACTAGTGAATTTTCCAGGAAGTATTATTTTGGCAGGGAATTTTCCCAAATCTAAAGTAAAGAGGGGAAAAGTTGGGTTCCCGTATTAGTTGTTGGTTTTGACTGCTTGACAAAGGGAATAAAAACAGTAGTTAAGTGCAAGGTTTCCTTCTCTTCTTTAGTATTGAGAGGAATCGTCACTTCTGACCTTTAGCACCTTCAGAAACACACTTAGTGCCATGCAGATTCCTCTGCATCTACTTCTAAAAATTACTGGTGCTCCTTAGCATGGAAGTTGGACTTGAAATCTTTTCCAGACTGAGCTCTTTTGAATGCCCAAGGAGCTCATCATTTTGCTTGTTGCCTTCCATTTTCCTGAACAGACCCAGAACGCTGTTCAGGATATGAATGGATCTGGTCTAAGGAATGGGAAGAAAGCAAAAACCAAGGATACCTCACAGCCCTAAATGCCATAAAAAGCAGTCACATTTTAAAAAAGATCTCCAAAGCTTTTTTTTTTTTTTTTAAACTGACATCTGCCAATATGGCGATCCAAGTGCTGAACAGAAACCAACTGAACTAGCCCCTGAAAGCCTGAATAAAAATGAGTAACTCTGGTGCACTCAGCAGGTCTGTAATAGAAGTTGGCAAGATTTTTAGATTTCTTTTTTCTCCAGGGTGCTAGTAAAGTTTTTGCGTTACGAGATTTTGAACTCTTTTTGTACAAAAGAATTACAGATGCACTACAGTCACGGTAGCTGGGGGTCTGGAAATACATGCCAACAAGTGTCATAAACTTTGCCTTTGCTGAAGGAAGATAACTAGTCCAAAGAAAACCTGCCTAGTTTGTTTTACAGGCTTGTCTTTCTCAGTATGGAACAAACTGACCTCCCTGGTCTAACTTTCCAGTTGGCTATTCTGCCTTTGTCCTGGAGAGAAGAGCAAGAAGGGAACAAAATATTTTTGCACTCCAAAAAATGCATTAGGGAAGGATTATCACACCTACCTAAGGGTAATTTCTTGTTTGTTTATAAAGCACAAAGTCTTTCTCTTGGACAGTCTCTGTTGCTGGCCTGTTTTGTGCCTTCCATTTATAATAAAGGTATTAAAGATGCTTACCCCGTTTTGGTGGTTTTTTATTTTAAGAACAGTGTAAGCAGACAGTCGGATGACAAGCAAGAAAGAACAGCATAAATCCTTGTTGTGACCCTGCTTTTTAATCACCCAGCATCAGCCTTGCTGCAAAACAGTCTCCGCTGATTTACCTGCTTGTTAAAGCACCCCACAGGCTGCAAGTGTTGTGTGCTAGGTGTCAAATTATATTTAACGGTGCATAGGTAAACCATTCATCTTCCCATGGTCAAAGCACAGAACAGCCTCCTGCTAACACAGCTCATCCTTGCTGTAACTGCTTTTAAACCTATTTGTTGGTAAGAAAAGAGCTCAGTACACCACCTTCACAGGGCAAAAATTCACATGGAAGAGCAGAAAAACCCAGAAGTGCTTCCTGAACTTCACGTTACCAACAGCACCATCGGATTTAGATCCTTGCCTGGCATCCAGGATGCACGGCCTGCAAGCACTGCTGCGATGTGGAAGTGCCAAGGCAGGTTTTTGGCCTGCCCTAAAACACTTTTTTTTTTTTTTTCTTTTACAAACAATACAAAGAGTGTGCCAGGTATGCTGTAATGCCCGTGTGCCAGGTCAATAGAGGATATCCAAACAACAGAGGCGCTTCTCCTAATTTCTGGCGTGAAAACACTTTCACAGCATTCTTTTCACGAAGAAACCCCTCTCTATCTTCTCCAATGCTCCAGGACCTGCTGCAGCTGCAGCGGCTGCGCTGGTACCAGCCGCATCTTTGACAAATCTTTTCAACGGTTCTGCTTTACCTCGGCACAGTTGAGGTCACTCCTCTTCCTCTTCCAGCTGAGGAAGCAGCTTGCGGGCTCTGCCACACGGTCGGTGCAGAAGCGAAAGCTGGGAACACAGCAGTCAAACTCTCACTGCTAACGAAGCCACCAGGGCAGAGGGCTGACACAGACCCGCCAGAGGCGAACCGTACCCGCTCTCCCTCCCGGCTGCGAGGCTCGCCACAGCAGCCCCGACCCGAAGCGCTCACAATGCTTTGCTTGGTGATGTCACCGATGAGTCAGAGTCCCCAGATGAGCATCTGCCTTGCCACTCTTTAATGTTGGTGTTGTTTTTTGGTTGGTTGCTTGCTTGCTTTTGAAACTTATGTAGGTTATGGTAAACCTTCAGGTAAACCACAGATCAATGGGGAAGAAGTCCCACACGAGGGATGGCGCATTCTTTAACGTGCTGCATTCGACAAAGAAGCTCTCTCCATTTTGCGCAGTGGCAACAGGCACGACTGCAACACACGCACGTGTAGGCAGCACCTGCAGGTCCCAAACCGTTAACCAATTTTTAGATAGCACCAATTTTTTATGTAGTTGCTTTCCCTTCATCCATAACCCCTTTTTTCCTTTCTTTATATCGGGTGGCTCTCCTCCATTGTTCTGTCATTTTACTCCCCAGTGTCTGAGCAGGCACTGGGAATCGTTTCCAGAGGAAGGGTACTGCTGAAGCTACAACATTTACTCTCAGGGAAAAGAGAGTATGTGAAAGAATACATACTTCCTTTCTTTTTCCTGTTTTTTTTTTTTTTTAAATCTCTGAAATCAACGCTGCGGCCTGGCAGCAAATAACTATGGGAGTAAAGATGATTCCTCATCCTCACTGTAACGTTGTAGTTAATGTCATAAAGAAGCAATTTCCCCAGGCAGTGGCCATTTGAGATGGGAAGGGGCAGTAAGAGGAAGTTTTCCTTAGACTAGCTCTTCCCCCAGAACACCTCGCCATCCAGCAACAAATTCAATTCACCTGCTCCGCCTGATCAGTCAAATGCGCGTCCGACTCCAGCACACGTCACAGCGGTGGTTCTGACGTGGTTTGAGAATCACCTATCCGCAGAATATCTCGGGTTTGTACACTCAAATAACGCAGTCTTTTCCAAATAAGGCCCAGAGCTCACACTCCGAGTGCAGCCTAACAGCACCAGAGGGCCGGTAGGCTAAACATTCCCATCCTGGCAACAGGACTGACCCGGGCAACAGTAAGCATCCCTTCTGCACTTTCGTCGTGAACATCAACATAAGGAAACAGAGACCTCCTCGATCCAAGTTTGAAGAAACAAACACAAAGGTCACCCAAGCGGGTTGTTTTCAGCAAACTAACGGAGAAATTAAGGTGACAACCGCGTGCATCCAGAGTTAGTCAGATCCCGAAGGCAGTTCCTTTGGGAAACGCAGGAGCAGCGCGCCAGATGACGGCTACCTTACAGCGCACCCCTCAGAGGCACTGCTACGAAAGGAAGGCAGAAGGTTGGAACTCAAAATAACTCGCAAGGCGCCCGTTAAGGGGGAAGCTTTAATTTCCTGAGCAGAACCTCCCCCCTGAAGGCAGCCCAGGGACTCTTTGCTTCCCTAGGGAGACGGCAGGGACGGGGCAGGGCGGTGGGACGGGGGGACACAGGGCCAGATGGACGGCCAGACAGCCGGATGGATGGACAGACGGCCAGATGGACGGCCAGACGGCCCAAAAGGCCTGAGCAAGGGCTGAGGAGCGGGAGGGAAGGGCAGGGCGAGGGGAAGGGGAAGGGCGGCCCTGGGCCTGACAGGGCACCTTGGGCCTAACCCCGGGCAGCAGCTCCCCATCTCACAGGGCCCGCGGGGGGCTGCCTGTAACAGGAGATGCGGGCAGGTAAATTTTACAAGCACTGCATCACAAATACCCTGCAACACCTGAACTATTCACTGGGACAGCCTCCTTCCTCACCTCCTGAAAGCTCCAGCTGGCAAACCAAGGACAAAATGAAAGGCAGATGTGGAGGACCTCGTAAGATACTGTTTTGTTCCCTACGTGCCCACTGCTGGTGACACGTAATGCCTCCTGTTCCCAAACGACATCGGCACGTTACATCTTTACTACATGCTGAAAGGAACTCAGCAACTTGAACACAACTTAGAATTACCCATCCCGGCAGCAGGCTGTCCAGCTGAAGCTGCTTTAGCCAATCAAGTGTGTCATGCTGCCCCTCAAAGGTTTCTTCCTGGGAACGTCTGCTGTGACACTCCTGACGTATTACTTCTCGGAATGGCAGAACTGCGCTGGGTAGGCCCCACAGCAAGACTCGTATTTCTGTCCTTCCCTTTCAGGAAAGGATCTCCCACCTTGAATTTATTAATTTTCATGATGATGATACACAAATTGAAGTTTTGAAAAACTGAATGCTGATTAACAGATTTCTAGCACAGCCTGTGCATCAAAATTCATTTCTCTCCATTTAGGTAATCTTAGTTTCTGAGTTACAGTTACAGTCAAAATTTTTCTTCTTCGATTTTTTTCTTTTTCTTTTTTTTTTTTTTTTTTTTTTTGTGATCAGAAAAACGAGGGGACTGGCTGTCCCAAGTCAGCCGGGGAACTTCTCTTTGGTCGATGCATCAAGCAACTCAGCTCTCTTGGGGAAACTTAAATAGAAAAGACAGATCTCCAAACGGATAAAAAAAATAAATCAAATGATAAAAACCCAACCGACACATCTGATACCCCAGCTTATTGAACAGCACAAGGGTTTAATCTACAGGCTCTGTCCAAAGCAGCAAGAAGTGACAGATTTAATCCAAACCAGTTGCCCGCTCTCACTCTCTGATCTGGAGACGTTATTGGACAAGCATGCATAGCAGTAACACTTGTAAACACTGGGTTACTGCACCACAGCCCCAAATCCCTCACGGGCCCACTAAGATACTTTTACTGACTGATCCACAATAAACACTCCCAAAAAGATTCTCAACAAGCTAAACCCTGTTTAGAAAGAATCTGAGGAACCTGTCACTGCAGCAACAAAGGGCTGCAATTGTATGCAAAATCTCCAACACCCTCCTTAGCACCCTGCTAGCTCAAGGACTGTGTGGGGCTTCCGTGCCCTGAACGAGTCCACCCTGGCCACATAATGCAGATGTAATGGTCAAGAAAGCACATAGCGTTATCGAAACTTATCAGATCCACAGCAAAAAGAAAAGCCCACGCTTCTATATTTCTCCTCCTTCTCCATTCACAGAAGGAAGAGACTGAAAACAAGCAGATTTGTGTTTACATTTACAGTTAATGTGAAAAATGGTTATTTGTGAAATACATCACGTATTGTTTCAAGCTACAAACAACTCGCTCCCACAAAGGAAAGACTTTTGACCTCAGCATGCAACCCCAGTTACAAATAACTTCCTATCTACCAGCGGGCCGCGTTCCCCTGGCACTCAGTCACTCCGCAGCACGGCAGCCACCTTTGTTCTAAGGATGGCAAATTCTACTTAGAAACGCTCTGTAGAAGAGTGATGTTGTCCCCTTTTAACACGATCCGGCCTGCAGCACAGAGAAGGGAAAGAGGGGATTAGAGAGAGCCCAGAACCTGAGAATAATCTCGTGTTTTCAGAAAGTGTTTCGTGTGGTTGAGCAGGGTTTTGCCCATCACGCAGAGTGCAGGCCGCCTGGTATTACACGTTTCAAAGACCAGAACTGGTCTCAGGCAGGGACAGATTCTCCTTCATTCAGCAAAATCAGCAGCTCAAAAATCATCAGGGACAGAGATGTAGCCAGGAATTGCTCACTGAACTTCAACAGCAAGGCTCGTCACACGGTTGGTACGTCTCAGTGCTGCTACCTAGAAGGCTCACCCGGGCAGGTTTCAGACCGCGCGTCACTCGGGTTGCACAGACACACGACACACCCAGCTGTTTCCTTGATTTTGTCTTGGAGTGAATCTCCTCTGCGTCGTCCAGCGCCAAATTCACGTACTCGTCAAAGCCCTAGAAATCGGCAACAGTGGCAATTAGTTCAGCAACAACACGAACCATCGTCAGCTTTGCTGACCCAGGCTGGACAACGAAGACTAATTGTTAGAGAAGCACGATTTCTTTTTTCCCTTGGGCTAGTTTTTCTTGACAAGAAAAAATAGGATTGTGAATGAGGGAAAACAAACTAACGATGTAACGTGGGGTCGTGCTGACACTCACGATGATGCAGCCTTCTATCCGCACGTTCACTTGCTCAGCCACACCTGGATCCTCGAGCTCTGCAGAACGAAGGAGGAGAGTAAATTGGAACACAAACACCGCGAGCAGTTTTGTTCTCTCTCGTGTGTTCAGAAATACCCGCTAACCATAGCCGCTAGAGCTCCCAAACACTCCAAGGAGCAACTCTCAGGGGCAGTTTCAATTAACAGTCTGACATTTTAGAGTCTTATATGACTGGGTGAATACTACACGTTTGCTGAAGGACACGTTTCCAGTCACAAGGGAACACTCCTGCACGCCCGGCTGCACGATCCCACTCCCGTTAACACGAGGGGGAAACGCCGGGCTGCGCAGCAGCTCCTTGTACCCACCAGCACGCCGCACAGCTCTCCATTCCCCACAAACCTGCCCCGAGCAATGGGTGGGAGCCGAAAACTCAGCGAGGGAGATCCCCGGACCCTCCCCGCTCCCCCCACCCCCCCAAATCCCCATCCCCATCCCCTCCCCGTCCTCTCCCCGCGCTACTCACGCTCTGCAGGTAGCGGAAGATGAGGTTCTGGGGCACTGCGTGAAGGGCTCAGCACGGGGACAAGAGCTCCAGGCCCGGGACAAGGCCTCAAGACAAGGCCTCAAACCCTGCAACGAGGCCCCAGGGCCCCGGGACAAGGCCTCAAGGCCCGGGCCGAGACCCCTGAGGCCCGGGCCGCCCCCCACCCGCTCCCCCGTCGCTCCCCAGCCGCAGGAAGGCTACGATGGGCTGCACCATCACCGTCTGCACCTTCTGGTCCTGCCCGCGGTACGCCATGGCTGCCGCCGCCTCGCTGCTCCCGCCGTCCCTGCTGGGACGCCTCCGGAAGCCCCTGAGGCCGGGCGGGAGCGTGCAAGGGACGCTGGGATGCTGGAGGAGCGTGGGGGGCCGCTCTAGCAGGCCGGGCGGACCGCGTCTCTATGGTCGCAGGCAGGAGTCCCTGCGCCAGCTTTATTGGTGAGCAGCGAGGCTGGGGGGGGGAGGGGGGCAAGACAGCCTTAAATAAAATACAAATATAAAAAGTGTTATAAATGGCTGAGTCCCAAATAGGATTACAATCAAAGTTTACAATTTATTAAACGAATAGAGGCAAGCAAGCAGCGCTGGGTGCGCCGGGAGTCTCTGCTCCCCCAGGACGCACACCTGTTACTTAAGGCGGCTGGTTTTGATGCTCCCAGGCTAATACATATTCATTACTACTTCGAGAAGAGGCAGGGTTATTAGAATTGGTTTCCGGAATCCGAAACCCCTCCCAGGGGCGCCTGCGTATCAGTCTCTGGTGGTCTCTCGGGGCTTGCTCGGGCTGAATGCTGGTTGTCTTCCTCTCAGGCTTTTGTCCTTCAATTGTCCTTCAGCTCCCCCTTCCTCCTCGTTTGGGAGCCTCTGCGCCGGATTTCAGAAACTCTAGCAACATCCCCTGCAGTAGTCAGCACTTTTCCCTAAAAACCCCTTTGTTCTCTTATCACCTAGACCCGGGCCTCGATGTTAACCCTTCAAATCCCTTAGTGACACGAATTGCTGGACCATTCCTTACAAAAGGAAGGATAAAATATGTAGAGGAGCAATGGCACACGCGAAAGCCCAGCGCCGCGGGCAGAGGCAGCGAAGGTTGACGGCAGAACAGTGCTCGGTTTGAACACGGAGAGGGAAAGCGAGGGGAAGGTGGCCGAAGCCGGCCGCAGTCTCTGAGCTCTCCTCCTCCTGATTGTTTTCTCTCAAAGCCATTTCTGTCTGTGTGCGGGCACCCGGAGCCGGCAGAAGTCCCCGTGAAGTCCTTCGGCAGGACGGAGGGCTGCGTGGGCTCCAGTGAGAGAGGGAGTTAGGAGAATCTTATCAAGTAGAGATAGAGCGCTGACGGCATTAAACTAGGATGCTACTTAGCGTCTTTGCTAACTATGGTGCATTGTGCCAATTAACTAAAGCAAGAAGCCTTGGGCCCCTTACCAAGGTCAGTCTCCTAATAAGAGAGTGAGCCTGTCTTAAGAAACTGGGAGAAACTGGTCCTGCAGGTGGACAAGAGCCAAGGAGCAACTGAGTCTGTGCAAAGACAAGAGGTCAACTAGCGGTGACGAGGAAGAGTCATCAATCTTCATGCCCACGACCTCCCGTGCTGCCCAGCGCTGAATAAACATACCTACTTTACAATCTCACTGATTGTGGAGTCCCTTTTCCGCAAGTCACTAGCAGCGGTTTCTTCCGCAGAGGTTTTCCCAGAGCCGCTTCAAAGCTTCCCTCGCGGAGCTGGGGCGTCGCAGGGGGTCGTCAAAGCACGCACGCGCACACACACACACACACGCACACACACACACACACAGGCGTTGTTGTCCAAACAGAAAGTATTTACAACAAATTCGACAAGCGGTTTTCCTCTGCCAGCAGCAAATGCCTGAGGGCCCCTACAGCTTCACAAATCATAGCACAAAGAGCCTAAAGTTCCTCTAAAATTTAGGGAAATGATTCAAAATAGATCTGCTAGGGGAAAACGATCACTGGCGGCAGGGTACACAATACACGCGAGTCTCAGCTCTCCTCCGCAGGGTCAGTGCCCACGCCCAAGTGCGACGCTGATGGCACCCGAACATTTGCTGTAGCAGGCAGCAGAGCCAGCAGCTCAGGGGAGCAATTTTAAAAACCAGGAGGCACTTAAACCAACCCTTAATTGACCCAGTTACTGCAGGAGAGTCCCGACTACTCGCCCTGGAGTCCTACTGTCACCAGCAAAAAGCACCAACCAAAGCTTGGGGGAACTTTGGTACAGCACAAGAGAAGGGAGTGGGGGTAGCGTAGCCGTATCGCAGAGCTGCTGCTTTTCACACCATTTTACCATCCCTGATAATTGAAAGTAAGGCCGGGTGGGCTGACCCCACCACCACCACTCCTGGCAGCATGTTTGGTCCACAACGCTAGAATAATTATTTTGCTCCCTCCCGCCCCTACAGCTTCATCATCTGAAAAGATTACAGTCAAAACAATGGCATACACAAATAAAAGTCAAGAGTTGACATAGTAACTCCGGGATTTGGGTATCAACTGTCCGAGAAATCAGAACACCCAGGCTTCACAATGTGCCCAACATCGAGCTGTGCCAAGGGGGGGCGGAAGGAAGAAGCTTTCCGTTTAAGCCTTCAGAGCATCGCTCCGTCACTACGTCAATTCACAGCCACCACAGCGTGCCGATGGACATCTTTCTGTGCCAAAAGAAACAAGTGCTTTGTCCTCTTGATATCAAAGGTAGCCACCTATAGTTACGGAACCATGCACAAGACCTTAACTCTGACCAGCAGGAAAACTTAGGACAACTGAGTGCAGATCCTGCCAATTTCTACCAGTTCCAACTGTGCTTTAAGTCTCATTGCAAAGCCTCAGTTAGAAAAAGGATCACCTCGGGGTATCCAACAAGAAGAAGAGTTGTTTTCTTTTTTTTTTTTTTTTTTTTTTTTTTTTTTTTTTTCAATATACCATAGGACTATGCAGTTCAATCATCAATCATCTTGGAAAGCTCAAGGAGGAGGTCATCCTCATCCTTCCCTGGGTCCAAGTCGAGCTCGGCTTCCAGTATGCCGTCTGAGAGTTCCCAAAGTAGCATCTCTAAATCCTCGTCTACAGATACGGGCGCGTTGCCTGTGGAACTCAGCCGGCGTGTCCTTGCTTCTTCTAGCTGGGAAGAAGCTGAAGTCGAGCTTGAGAACTCCATTGGCTCCACGGATTCTGCCTGGCTTCCAAGATGTGCTTCAGGTCTTGGCAGAGCAAGGAAGAGAACAATCAGTATATGCCATTTCTTAACGGGAAATCCCTTTTCTGCAAACCGGCTCTTAAAACCGTAGCCAACCCCTCCTGCACTTCAATCTTACCCAGGGATTGTTATTCAATTAACCCAGGGCTACATTTAGAGCCCAATATATTAGCAGGTACATTTTTCAGTTTGGGGGTTTCTCTGTGAAGCCAGAGCACCCGGAGTCTAGCAAAGATGGGAAACCAACATGGCCTCCCGGAAGCCCAGTGTCCGAGAACTACATCTCCCGGCATGCTCTGGGAAAACAATATGGACTCCCGGAAACCCGGTGGCCAAGAACTACATTTCCCAGCACTCCCCAGAAAATTGAGCCTCGCAGCGTGCCGTAGGACGCCATTTTTTGCTCTGTTACATTACCGGTTTCGTGTTTATGGAGGGTTTTCCCGCCGTTTTGGGGGGTTTCCCCTCAATTTCGGGTTTTCAGCTCTCCATTTCAGAGTTCTTCCCCGCAATTTTGGGGTTCCTTCCCCTAATTTGGTGCTTCGCCCCCCGCCCACTTTTGGGGTTCCCCCTCCATTTTGGGGATTCCCCCCAATTCCAAGCCCCCCACAATTTTGGAGGCCCCCACCATCCTTTCTTGGCCTGCCACCCTAATATTAAGGTTCTTTCCCCCAATGTTGGGGTTCTCACCACATGTTTGAGGTTCCTTCCCTTAATTTGGGGCTTAGCTCCCCGGGATCTGGGGCTTTAACCCCAATTTTGGGGGTCCCCCCCAAGTTTGGGGATTCCTCCCCAGGTCTGGGGGGGGGTCCACATTCAATTCTGGAATTTCACACTTCCATTTAAGTCTTCTTCCCCCCAATTTGGGGGTTCACCCACCCAATTTTGGGGGTTCCTCCCCTAATTTGGGGGGACCCGACCAATTTTGGGGGTCCCCCCCAATTGTAGAGTCCCCCACCCTCCTTTTTTGGGTTCCCCCCTAATATTAAAGAGTTCTTCCGCCCAATTTTGGGGGACCCCACAATTTGGCCGTTCCTTCCCCTAACTTTGGGCTTCAACCCTTCGATTTTGGGGGGGGCTCCCCCCCTCTTATTTTGGCCTTCCGCCCTAATATTAGGCCTAACCCCTAAGAACCTTGACCCCTAAGCCTATGGCAACCACGGATCTAACCCTAACCCCTACCCCAACAAACCCTAGAAACCCTAACCCTAAAAACCCTTGCAGCCCTAACCCGATAAAATTTACCACACTAAACCCCTGAAGACTGTTCTGGGGGGTCCACATTCAATTCTGGAATTTCACACTTCCATTTAAGTGTTCTTCCCCCCCAATATGGGGGTCCGCCCACCCAATTTTGGGGGTTCCTCCCCTAATTGGGGGGGACACAACCAATTTTGGGGGGGACACAACCAATTTTGGGGGGGACACAACCAATTCTAGAGTCCCCCACCCTCCTTTTTTGGGTTTCCCCCAATATTAAGAGCTCTTCCGCTCAATTTTGGGGGACCCCACAATTTTGACGTTCCTTCCCCTAACTTTGGGCTTCAACCCTTCAATTTTGGGTGGGCTCCTCCCCTCTTATTTTGGCCTTCCGCCCTAATATTAGGCCTAACCCCTAAGAACCTTGACCCCTAAGCCTATGGCAACCACGGATCTAACCCTAACCCCTACCCCAACAAACCCTAGAAACCCTAACCCTAAAAACCCTTACAGCCCTAACCCGATAAAATTTACCACACTAAACCCCTGAAGACTGTTCTGGGGGGTCCACATCCAATTCTGGAATTTCACACTTCCATTTAAGTCTTCTTCCCCCCAATTTGGGGGTTCGCCCACCCAATTTTGGGGGTTCCTCCCCTAATTTGGG
Organism: Anser cygnoides; assembly: GCF_040182565.1. Lineage (NCBI taxonomy): Eukaryota > Metazoa > Chordata > Aves > Anseriformes > Anatidae > Anser > Anser cygnoides. The sequence goes on along the minus strand of NW_027103076.1, from coordinate 669,464 downwards.
GGGGACACAACCGATTTTAGAGTCCCCCACCCTCCTTTTTTGGGTTCCCCCCTAATATTAAAAGTTCTTCCGCCCAATTTTGGGGGACCCCACAATTTTGACGTTCCTTCCCCTAACTTGGGGCTTCAACCCTTCAATTTTGGGGGGGGCTCCCACCCTCTTATTTTGGCCTTCCGCCCTAATATTAGGCCTAACCCCTAAGAACCTTGACCCCTAACGCTATGGCAACCACGGATCTAAGCCTAACCCCTACCCCAACAAACCCTAGAAACCCTAACCCTAAAAACCCTTACAGCCCTAACCCGATAAAATTTACCACACTAAACCCCTGAAGACTGTTCTGGGGGGTCCACATTCAATTCTGGAATTTCACACTTCCGTTTAAGTGTTCTGCCCCCCCAATATGGGGGTTCGCCCACCCAATTTTGGGGGTTCCTCCCCTAATTGGGGGGGACACAACCAATTTGGGGGGGGACACAACCAATTTGGGGGGGGACACAACCAATTTGGGGGGTCCCCCCAATTTTAGAGTCCCCCACCCTCCTTTTTTGGGTTTCCCCCAATATTAAGAGCTCTTCCGCCCAATTTTGGGGGACCCCACAATTTTGACGTTTCTTCCCCTAAATTGGGGCTTCGACCCTTCAATTTTGGGGGGGGCTCCCCCCTTAGTTTGGCCTTCCACCCTAATATTGGGCCTTACCCCTAAGAACCCTGACCCCTAACACTACGGCTCCCACGGATCTAACCCTAACCCCTACCCCAAAAAAACCTAGAAACCCTAACCCTAAAAACCCTTACAGTCCTAACCCGATAAAATTTACCACACTAGACCTACGCCTAAAAGCCCTAACCCTAAAAATTAAGACCCTCTAAACCCTAACCCAAAACGTAAAGATTCTCAAAGCCCTAACGCTGGAGACCCTAACCTTAAAAAAAAAAAATAAGACCTTAAAACCCTAACCCTAAATACCTGACCATAACTAAAACCCTAAGACCCTAACCCTAAAAACCCTATCAACACTAAAACCACAAAATACTTTAAAACCTTAACACACTAACCCCCAAACCCTAACCCTTATAACTCCAACCCTAACAACCTTAAAATCCTAACCCTAAACCCTGGAAACCCTAACCCTGAAACCCAACCCTAGTGCCTTAGCCCTGAAACCTTAAAACCCTAACACCTTATTAGAAACACTCTGTAACCAATACCATAGGCTCAGGCAAGTATCTCAGTGAGGTAGCATTTTTATTCACGATTGCAATGGCAGGCGTCCCACAAGCCACCTACTAGTTCCATAACACAGTTTATATAATTTTTTTTTTCCTCTCGGTGACCAGGACCCTCCCCAGTTTCCCCATTGACTGGGTAATCCATGTTCACAATCTATCCAGTGCTTCACAGAAAATACACAGCTGCTGGCCTGTTACTAGTCAATTTTATTTTTTTCTTGACTGTTTTCCTCTTTGAGGTGGTAATGTTTCTTACACCGTGATTTCCACCCAATTGCTCTAAGGATTCTGGTTGTCTGCATTTTACAAGGTTGTCTGTTAAGCTTTCTTATCACTGCAAGCATATATCAATACCACCTTCCTTCCCTCTAAACGATGTAACTCTGTGCAAAAACATTTTTATTCCCACAACCTTGATCCCCTTACCCTAAAATCCTTATTCTCTTTAACCCTAACAACTCTAACCACAACCCTAACCCTTCATATCAACCCCCCGACGCTAATGACACTGACTAATGATCCAAACCCCAAACCCCAGGCAACCAACAAAGAAACAGACACAAAGCTGAAAACTACAAAAAAGGCAAAACCCTGGATACAGACCCCAAATCACAAACACGCTACCAAAATGCTACAGAAAAGCCCCAGACGCAGGCCCCAAGCACTACAGCTAGGCCCCAGAAGCTCTAGACACATCCCAAAGCCAAAATGCAATCCCCAAACACTACAGAAAAGCCCCCAAACACCAGACACAGGCTGCAGAAGTCTACAAGCAGGCCCCAGCCACACCCGGATGCAGACCCCAACTGTCCACAAGCAGCTCCCAACCCACCCCCCCCATGAACTGGACCCCCCACCACCACCACCCAGATGCATGCCCCAGGCCCCAGGCCTCAGCCCCAGCCCCCACACCCCAGACTCAGGCCCCAAAGGTGTACAACCAGCTCCCAACTGCCCCCCTCAAAGGGAGGCCCCAAAGCCTGCCAGAGGACCCTAGAGCGTACAAGCAGCTCCCAACCCCCCCGGCACAGGCCCCAACCCCCCCCCAGACACAGGCCCCAAAGGTGTACAAGCAACTCCCCATCCTCCCCAGAGGCACGCCCCAAAGGTGTACAAACAGCCCCAACCCCCCAAGACCCAGACCCCTACAGCGTAGAAGCAGCTCCCAACCCCATGCCCCCAAGGCACATGCCCCAACCCCTCCCCCAAGGCAGGCCCTAACAGTGTACAAGCAGCTCCCACCCCCCCCCCAGACGCAGGCCCCAAAGGTGTACAAGCAGGCCCCTACAGTATACAAGCAGCTCACAACCACCCCCCCAAAGGCAGGCCCCAACCCCCTCCAGATGCAAGCCCGAAAGGTTAAAACCAGCTCCAACCCCCCAACCCCCCCCGCCCCGCGCAGACGCAGGCCCCAAAGGTGTACAAGCAGTTCCCAACCCCTCCAAGGCAGGCCCCAAAAGTGTACAGGCAGGCCCCTACAGTGTAGAAACGCTCCAACCCCCCTCCCCTTCCACCTCGAGGGAGGCCCTCCCCCCCCAGTATACACGAAGCTCCCAACCCCCTCTCAGAGGAATGCCTAAAAAAGTATACAAGCAGCTCCTAACACCCCCCCCCCCCCCAAAAGAGGCAGTCCCCAAAGGTGTACAAGCAGGCCCTCAAATCCCTTAGGTGTACAAGCAGGCCCTTCAAATCCCTTAGCCCCTGCGCCAGCTTTATTGGCGAGCAGCGAGGCTGGGGGGGGGAGGGGGGCAAGACAGCCTTAAATAAAATACAAATATAAAAAGTGTTATAAATGGCTGTTATAAATCCAAATAGGATTACAATCAAAGTTTACAATTTATTAAACGAATAGAGGCAAGCAAGCAGCGCTGGGTGCGCCGGGAGTCTCTGCTCCCCCAGGACGCACACCTGTTACGTAAGGCGGCTGGTTTTGATGCTCCCAGGCTAATACATATTCATTACTACTTCGAGAAGAGGCAGGGTTATTAGAATTGGTTTCCGGAATCCGAAACCCCTCCCAGGGGCGCCTGCGTACCAGTCTCTGGTGGTCTCTCGGGGCTTGCTCGGGCTCAATGCTGGTTGTCTTCCTCTCAGGCTTTTGTCCTTCAATTGTCCTTCAGCTCCCCCTTCCTCCTCGTTTGGGAGCCTCTGCGCCGGATTTCAGAAACTCTAGCAACATCCCCTGCAGTAGTCAGCACTTTTCCCTAAAAACCCCTTTGTTCTCTTATCACCTAGACCCGGGCCTCGATGTTAACCCTTCAAATCCCTTAGTGACACGAATTGCTGGACCATTCCTTACAAAAGGAAGGATAAAATATGTAGAGGAGCAATGGCACACGCGAAAGCCCAGCGCCGCGGGCAGAGGCAGCGAAGGTTGACGGCAGAACAGTGCTCGGTTTGAACACGGAGAGGGAAAGCGAGGGGAAGGTGGCCGAAGCCGGCCGCAGTCTCTGAGCTCTCCTCCTCCTGATTGTTTTCTCTCAAAGCCATTTCTGTCTGTGTGCGGGCACCCGGAGCCGGCAGAAGTCCCCGTGAAGTCCTTCGGCAGGACGGAGGGCTGCGTGGGCTCCAGTGAGAGAGGGAGTTAGGAGAATCTTATCAAGTAGAGATAGAGCGCTGACAGCGTTAAACTAGGATGCTACTTAGCGTCTTTGCTAACTATGGTGCATTGTGCCAATTAACTAAAGCAAGAAGCCTTGGGCCCCTTACCAAGGTCAGTCTCCTAATAAGAGAGTGAGCCTGTCTTAAGAAACTGGGAGAAACTGGTCCTGCAGGTGGACAAGAGCCAAGGAGCAACTGAGTCTGTGCAAAGACAAGAGGTCAACTAGCGGTGACGAGGAAGAGTCATCAATCTTCATGCCCACGACCTCCCGTGCTGCCCAGCGCTGAATAAACATACCTACTTTACAATCTCACTGATTGTGGAGTCCCTTTTCCGCAAGTCACTAGCAGCGGTTTCTTCCGCAGAGGTTTTCCCAGAGCCGCTTCAAAGCTTCCCTCGCGGAGCTGGGGCGTCGCAGGGGGTCGTCAAAGCACGCACGCGCACACACACACACACGCACACACACACACACACAGGCGTTGTTGTCCAAACAGAAAGTATTTACAACAAATTCGACAAGCGGTTTTCCTCTGCCAGCAGCAAATGCCTGAGGGCCCCTACAGCTTCACAAATCATAGCACAAAGAGCCTAAAGTTCCTCTAAAATTTAGGGAAATGATTCAAAATAGATCTGCTAGGGGAAAACGATCACTGGCGGCAGGGTACACAATACACGCGAGTCTCAGCTCTCCTCCGCAGGGTCAGTGCCCACGCCCAAGTGCGACGCTGATGGCACCCGAACATTTGCTGTAGCAGGCAGCAGAGCCAGCAGCTCAGGGGAGCAATTTTAAAAACCAGGAGGCACTTAAACCAACCCTTAATTGACCCAGTTACTGCAGGAGAGTCCCGACTACTCGCCCTGGAGTCCTACTGTCACCAGCAAAAAGCACCAACCAAAGCTTGGGGGAACTTTGGTACAGCACAAGAGAAGGGAGTGGGGGTAGCGTAGCCGTATCGCAGAGCTGCTGCTTTTCACACCATTTTACCATCCCTGATAATTGAAAGTAAGGCCGGGTGGGCTGACCCCACCACCACCACTCCTGGCAGCATGTTTGGTCCACAACGCTAGAATAATTATTTTGCTCCCTCCCGCCCCTACAGCTTCATCATCTGAAAAGATTACAGTCAAAACAATGGCATACACAAATAAAAGTCAAGAGTTGACATAGTAACTCCGGGATTTGGGTATCAACTGTCCGAGAAATCAGAACACCCAGGCTTCACAATGTGCCCAACATCGAGCTGTGCCAAGGGGGGGGGAAGGAAGAAGCTTTCCGTTTAAGCCTTCAGAGCATCGCTCCATCACTACGTCAATTCACAGCCACCACAGCGTGCCGATGGACATCTTTCTGTGCCAAAAGAAACAAGTGCTTTGTCCTCTTGATATCAAAGGTAGCCACCTATAGTTACGGAACCATGCACAAGACCTTAACTCTGACCAGCAGGAAAACTTAGGACAACTGAGTGCAGATCCTGCCAATTTCTACCAGTTCCAACTGTGCTTTAAGTCTCATTGCAAAGCCTCAGTTAGAAAAAGGATCACCTCGGGGTATCCAACAAGAAGAAGAGTTTTTTTTTTTTTTTTTTTTTTTTTTTTTTTAATATACAATAGGACTATGCAGTTCAATCATCAATCATCTTGGAAAGCTCAAGGAGGAGGTCATCCTCATCCTTCCCTGGGTCCAAGTCGAGCTCGGCTTCCAGTATGCCGTCTGAGAGTTCCCAAAGTAGCGTCTCTAAATCCTCGTCTACAGATACGGGCGCGTTGCCTGTGGAACTCAGCCGGCGTGTCCTTGCTTCTTCTAGCTGGGAAGAAGCTGAAGTCGAGCTTGAGAACTCCATTGGCTCCACGGATTCTGCCTGGCTTCCAAGATGTGCTTCAGGTCTTGGCAGAGCAAGGAAGAGAACAATCAGTATATGCCATTTCTTAACGGGAAATCCCTTTTCTGCAAACCGGCTCTTGAAACCGTAGCCAACCCCTCCTGCACTTCAATCTTACCCAGGGATTGTTATTCAATTAACCCAGGTCTACATTTAGAGCCCAATATATTAGCAGGTACATTTTTCAGTTTGGGGGTTTCTCTGTGAAGCCAGAGCACCTGGAGTCTAGCAAAGATGGTTCAATTTTTGTAGCAAGAGGCACTTTGCCACCTTGCTTAATTTTCCTGTTAAAATGTTAAGAAGTCTCCATCTGCAAATATCTGTTTGCTAAGTTAGTCATTTTTCCCACGGCACACTCAGCAGAGTTTGCTCCCCACTACAGGAAGCTGATCTGCAGCCATCACTTCCCTCTGCTCTCCCTGCACTCTTGTCACCTTGTATGTTTGTTCGGGTGGCTTTCTTGAGGACCAAAAGGCAGAGGACACTACTCATCATTTATCACCTCACGAGGAAGTAGGAGAACTTCACCTCATCCTCATTTAGGTATTCAGACAGAGCAAGAAGTCACTGGAAAGCTGTACCGACTTGCAGCATTTAAAGAAAGTAAGTCTAATTAAGCATTCCTGCTAGCTGCTAGAAAGTCATTTCACGTGACTTATTCCTCTGATGGATTTGGGCTTTAATTATCTCAGAACCCTCCTTTTTTCCCCACGTGTGACAGAACTTATGTTTCACTGGGGATATACACCGATTGAGAAAAAGAACAAGTTGTGGTCATCACCTGTTTTGGGGATTTTCTTCAAGTCTGGTGGCTGGGACGTGCTCCAGCGTGGCTGGAACAGCCTAGAAAGCAGCAAAACAGTATTTAGGACTCATGGGTAAAAGATTCCTTACTAGCTTTTTCCTCCATGCTGCTTCTCCTCTGGCATTGCGGAGCCTTAGCCAAAATACAAAACCAAGGTGCTCCTGAAGAAAGTTAATATTCACTTGGAGGTTACTAATGATCTTGTGTCTTTTAAGAACACAGCATTAATGGACAAAATCCTCCACACCAGAGAAATCACAGAATCACAGAGGACTAAGTAAATAGTGCCATTAATCTAATAAATATGGAAGGGTACTACAAGAATTCTGTAGGCAGCTACTGGATTTAAAAGGAAACAGAAAGCCTGTAGAACTTTTGAGTTTTCCATCTTTTCTCCTAGAGGAGGGTGTAAATTTTACAAGGGATCCATTTCTGCATTAGCCCCTGTCCTTACCATAGCTGCTTTTTTGGCTGGAGGTCCCATTGTGTCAGCGTCAGAGGCAGTCCGTGGCTTCACAGCTGCTACAGCAGAGGGAAAACTGCCAGGTGCCTTACGTTTCAGTGCCTTCTTCTTGGGGGAAGCGACTTTCCCATCCCAAGGCTTCGCAAACATGTTAAAGTTGGCTAGAGTAAAAGGAAGAGAGAACTGATACAGTCTTGCTCTGCCTCATGAAAAATCCACGTTCTCTTCCTCATTTCCACGGCCCGTCTACACAGTTAACTGTATTTGGCCAGCAGAAGTACACTGCCATTGCCTGGATTCTCAGCAATATCTTCCACATAGTAAACTCCGTCTACCAACAATCCATACAAAGGAACAAAGGAACTGAATAGCTACAGTAAATCATAATCCAGGACGAGGGAAACTCAGACACAGAGCGATCCCAAGTGCAAGCAATACTCTAAGACGTTGTATGAAGTCTAGTAAGATTCACAAATGTTGACAGCTTTTGTATTTAAAGTCTTGCTCCCTCTAGGAAAGGAAAAGCAGCAGGTATAGTAAGACAAGAGAGTGTATGCAACTGTTGTACCAGCTTCCTCTCCCCTGCAGTGATGTCCCACAAAATCTATTAAGTTGTTCTACAAAATCCAAATTTGTAGAGTCATATTCTAGTCTCCCATTCCTGACCTAACATCTGGCTGGCAGGAGAAGAAACGAAAGAAAGCTGGGTACTTGTTTTCTTTGTGTGTTTATTTCCTCGTGTCCCATGAGACAGAGAGAAAGGCTACAATGTGCAGTGCATGCAGCCTTTAAGCCCTCCTTATCTCCCTCACACAATCTCATTTTACAAAGTTGATATAATCTTAACAACGAGGCCTTTGATCCTCTGTCATTTTTGACAGAAACTGGCCCCCCACATTAAGACGCTGATGCATGCTTTACAAACACATACACGTGTCAAGTTAAGCAACACATGCCAAAGAGGAAGGTGAACTTGAACTCAACGCAGGGAGGACTTCATACCATAAACAGATGGCAGAAAAAAACAGAATACCAAAATTAGACTAAAAAGCCCCTCAGTGTGTTAATTTTCTAGTGGGAAATACAGAATACCATCACGTAATTAACGAAAACAGACATGGTTGCACGTTCTGGCCCTTCTTTGCCTTTGAACTTTGTAGCCTTAAACTCTTTTATCCTCCGCATTGAAGGAAAAAGCAAAGCAGATCCTGAGCAAACGGAACTTGCTCAATATGGGAAGCACCTCACCGAGGCAGGTATTAAAGCATCTTATTACCTGATAGCTTTGTGTTCCATAACGATTTCTGCCCGGCTGGGGCAGGTCCAGGTTGTGCTGGGGGAGCTGGCACATTTCCTCCACTCTGCTGCATCCGCAGAGCTTTCTCGCGCTTTATTTCTTCCAGGGTTTTAACACGCACTTCTCCTTCTGGCTTGGCTTTACCTGCCGGCTCCTTCGACTGCACTTTGCTGGGCCCGGAAAGAGTGAGCACGCTCTGCTTCTTGGGCTCACCCTGAATTTTTGCCCCTGCGCTGGGATCTTTGGTTTTACCATGCCATTCAGCCTGGGCTTTGGCTTGACATTCTCGTCTCTGAAGAGCTCTCTCACGACGGATTTCCTCCAGTGTTTTCACATGGATCTCTCCCTTTGGCTTAGCAGCCTTCCCTGTCATCATCAAGAAATGAGAAGCACCAACATTTAAAGAGAGTCCAACAATAGTTTAAGTCTCCAAAATTTGTCACAGTACTAAGGAAAACTAAGCCTGAGCGTTCCCAATAACGCATCTTAGGACAATAGCCTAACATTCTCCTCCTCCTCTGAGCCACTTGTTGTATTTTGAAGACCAGCCCTATCCAGAGAGAGTTGCTACACAGAAATGCTAGTTTACTTGATTACTTTTTCAGACTGCATTTCAAATTCCTGCTCCCGGCAGTGGCTCTATTCTAATTGTATATGATGGTTCACAGAAGCAGCTTAAAACCTTGACAAGGCACAAGCGGAAAATAAACACACACCTAGAGCCAGATTTCTGATAGTGGCTGTCAGAAGAGCTTCAGCACTCAAGCAAGAGGAATCAGTTCTTTGTTTTCATTTGAATTCCTTTTTAGGGCTGTATGAAAACGGTCTAAGTTCACGGAAAGGAAGAAGGAGAAAGTATATTTAATAGCCAGTTGTTACCTTTCGCAGTACTAGTCCGTTGAGAAGGTAATCCTAGCCTCTCCTTCACAGACTTGGGAACTTGAACTGCAAAACAGAAAAAGACCAAATTAGGGAGGCTGCATAAACGTCAACTTTGTCTTCACATTCGAAAACAAGGCAGGAAAGGTAACTTTGAATCCCGGTGATTAAGACCTCAGCCAACATGCAAAAAGAAACATCGCAGGAAAAGGACAAACAGAAAGCCTAAATACAAAACCCGTGAATCACATCCAGATGCCTGTTTAGTAGCTGTACCTCTCTTTGGTGCTTTGTCAGCATTTCCCGGAACCTCCACCTTCTTCCCCAGCCTTTCAGCAAGGCTGCGCTTCACCGGAAGGGCGCTTACATCAGCTTCAGACAGAGAAAACAAGGAATATTTTAAGAACATTTCTTTGCAGGAAGATTTGAGAACAGTCAACCACAAGCTTCTATTTTTCAAGCATATTTTCATAAAATTGCCTTTCAGCTGCTAAATGGTTTTTTTGCCATTTCTGCAGTCAACACAGATCTCCACTGCAACGCATTTTCCTCTCATACGTCAAAAATACTCTTCAATGCAGTCATATAGAGAAGGCGGCACCTAAATAACAGCTCATAAAAAGTTCTTACCCACGGAGGCTTTCCGTTTTCCTTGTTTCTCAGCAAGATCTAGTCGAACCACAGGTTCCTCCCCTAAAACAAAAGTAAAATTTTTCTATTTCATAGAAACCAGTAGCCAATAGAAATAGTATACTGTTAGCCCATGTCCAAAAAAAACCCAGCAAGGCACTGTTTTGACAGCTAAACCACACAAACTCATATTTCAACTATAATTAACTTAGAAAAAGTATCCATAGTCTCAGTGTTTGCCTCAAATTCCAGCTGAATGTAGTCGAGAATGAATCTGAGTCTGCTTGACAGCTATACTTTGTGCAGAACAGAGCTGCATAAGCAAGCAGAATATTATTAGGTACAAATGCTGAGAAATATTCCTTTCTAAGGTGAATGTCTATGAGTAGAAGTACTTCTTCACTTCTTTCCCTTTCAAAGGAATTTGCACAACTCTAAACAATATAATTTATACACAGACTCCTATCGCACTACTGTCCACACGTGCCACTGTCAGCCTCTTTAAAGCTTCAGAAATTGCTTCTTACATAGCACTGTCCTCTAGAGCTCTTTCTTCTCGTTACTCTCCTGTTTTTCAGTTATCCCCCTATTTGCATACTGACACATTTTTTTCTTTCTCCTGCTACTGCACTTAACCTGAGCACCAAAGCTTTCCAGTACAACCAGGGACTTTCAGCATAAAAGCATGTTTTGAACAGAAGGCGGCAGCACCAGGAGGCTAACAGGGGTGAATTGCCTTCCTTCTTGCTTAACCTTCCAGTTTAGGAGTAATGAAATCAAAACAAAAGCATGAATTATTACCTTCCTCTGTAGACAGTGTCACAGTTCTCACCACTGTCCGGACATTTTCCTTTTCCGGAGCAGGAAAAATCATAGAATCGACGGGAGGAAGAGAAGATCTTGAAGGACCTTCTGCTCAGAGCAAGCAAAACATAAGGAAGTTTACCAAACAGAAAAAACTATCACGAAGAACAAAAAACTTTAATTATTCATTACTGTCAAACATACAGTGACCAGAGCATGCAAATAAGAGAGGTGACTAGTTTGCCTCTGGTTGCCCTTGGAATTCCCATCTAGAATACCAGCTGGCTGAGAATCAGGTTGCTCGATGCCCCCAGCTAAACATGGAAGTCTATCCCTCAAGCAGCTCCCAGCCACCATCACCTGCCATTCTGAAGCCAATCAAATTTCACTTCTTTGGCAAAATAGTTGGATTCACCAAAGCATAGCCAGCTACCCGGTATTACTGGAAGAGTTTTTTTTTGAAAGAAAAATCATCACACAGGATGAAGGTGAACAGGGTAAGGAAGCAGGGAATATTAACTCACCACCGTGTCTCTTAGTTTTTTCCTTCATTTTCTGCAATTTGATTTCTTCAAGTGTTTTTATTCCAAAATTCAGACCGTCCTCTGAAAACAGAAAACAGTTAATGAGACTAAGGCTTAGAGGCACTCACTGAGGACCACAGATCCTCAGGCTTCTTAGTGCTCAGGAACTTTCAGAAGTATTTAGAATAAAGCCTGTCAACACTCCTCACAAGTGAAACAACCATAGAATCAATGGCATTTTGCCCCTCCTTTCACCCTTCAGGGTAAAAACTGTAGTTTTAATTTTAATCCATTTACGTGATATTAGATCCCTCTATCGTTAGATATGGCTTTCAACAGTGGTTGCCAGGCTGCACGTGCAGCCATTTAAACTCCATGCTGTGACCCTGTTTTGTTCTCCAAAAGGAAAGAAAAGGAGTTCAACTTTCTGACCCAATGGGCACATGATGGTATCAGGGAGAAATGAGATCATGGAAATAACCGAGTCCATTCAGCACCCCTACATTCTGTTGTGTTTTTACGCCACATTGCTTTTGAGTTAATTGTCAAGTTCTCCTGCCGATTTATCCTACTACAGGTGCTGGAATACCTTGTTTAGCAGTAGTAGCACTGGCTTTCCGAGTGGAAATCATCCGTAATCCATTTTGGCCTTCCTCAGCTGGTTGCTGGACGGGAGTTTTAGTTTCTTCTCCTTCCGCAGAAAGCTGGTCTGAAGGGGAAAAATCTATTCAGTTATGCATAGGCCAGATTGTTCGTGATTATGTAGCTCATGCAATGACACTTCAGTCCATGGTTCCTATAAAAAAGTTGTTTTTTTTTTTTTTTTTTTTTTTTTTTTTAATACAGCTACACTGACCTGATGAACTCGTAAGTAGACTACCCTAGGACAAAACATCTAGGACTCTAGATTCTCTCTGCAGCTTTAACTACTACACAACATATTACTCTTCAGACAAAAAAAAAGGAATTTCCTTCCTAGTTTCACATAGAGCTTTACACAACAGACCAGCTAAAGCCAAGAGTGGTTCTAAGCTTTCCTCCAACATTTCAGGTTCTGTCCACTGACTGCCAGACAAAGCCACCAGTGACCTGAGCGGACTGCCTGCCCTATCGCTAGTCAGACCTCAGGTCATCTGTGATTTATACATTCATTTACAGCACAAATTCCTTCCAAGAACCAAAGACTTACACAATCATTTACAGCACAAATTCCTTCCAAGAACCAAACCATGCTCACCATCATCATCTTCATCATCATCTGCAGCATTGATTACAACTGGAGGGTGTGTAGGGCTTGGGACATTTTCCGAGTTTTCCACTTTCATCACCCGCCTTAGCTATGGAGAGGGATTGGACTGGACAGAAAGTTTGTTTTGCTGCAGTGACATCTGAGCCACTTTCAAATCATCGTCCGCGGACTCAGGCGGACTTGGCAGTGTAGCTAGAGGAAGAGGAGGATCATCAGTAATATGGCAGTTTAAAACTTTGACCACAATGCACGAAGATGGTAGCTAAGGCAGATAACCTGCACAGGCAATGAATGCAGCATCTCCTTTTGCCCATCCCGCCACTGTTTACACCGTGAACAATGACTTGCCTTCAAACAACAACACATCTCCCTACCACCCAGCAGAAGACGAAACAACAGAAAGCAAACTGCAAGGCAAATATCACACAAAGCAGAGAGAAGCTGAGCATGAAAGCAGAAAACAAATACCAGCAGTACAGCAGCAGTACACTCGGTTTAGCTGACCACCTAGGACTGCAGACCTTTTCCTGCACTCACAAATGAACGGTTACCTGATGTCTCCTACACTATTGGCACCCACTAAGTAATATGCAAAATTAATTCTTCAATACTTAAAGAAAAAGGACCTAAACTCACTCTTGCTTGGTGGTAAGAAGACGCCATCGATGTAACGTCCCTTTGCGTGATGAAAAGCACAGTTGGCTTTCTGACAGCCTACTGGCTGCTTCTCCCAGTAGCAGGGAATCTCAGCGCGCTTTTTCTGAAGACAGAAAGAAAGACAAGCTCGTGATAACATGCACCTAAGGTTTGCAAAGAGATGCACAGTTCCAGGTCACGACAGCGATAGGGCTGTCACAATACAGTGCTGAAACATCATTCCAAAGGTCAGTTTATCACGGAAGTATAGTATTTCCGGGCATATTCACAAAGTTTGCAGAAGCTGTAACCACTATGCACGTTTAGCCTTGTCATCATTCAGTTTGAGAAGACAGGCACTCTCAGACATCAGTTTAGGGTGGGTTAAACTAATACACCTAGGATTATACTAGGATTATTCAGAGGGAAAAAGAACATCTTAAATTGCCTACGTTAACTCTATCCAGAACTACTTCTCGGAGACTTCGTTCTTCTGCACCTTTAACTTTCCCCACTGCTTCCTAGCCCAGGCAGCTAGAACAGCATTATCTGAAGGACTCCGGGACACAAGAGACCTGATAGATCATTATCAAGCCTGCTCTCAGGAGGCTAGTACAGCCTGTTTATTACCCCCCTGCTCCAGCAGGTTTTAGCAGTCTAGTTAGCGGTTATTCTGCATCTGTTGAGAAAATACTGTCGGCGTCTAATAAAAGAAAATCTTGCTAAGACATACCTAAGGCATTGATTTTATTTCCCTCTCCTTCCTCCCACCCCCTCCCCTGCTAACAGAAACCAGTGTAATTCCAAAGCAAAGGACTCTGTCCTGCAAAAGCACAATCAGCACACCTACAGCACTGAAAAATGCTTTTGTTGATTTATTTTGAGAACACATCTTTAGGCACTCACATCGATTTCCATGTGTCTGAATCGGCAGACATTCCTGAAACAACGACCCTCCTGCCACAGCGTGCAGACTGTCTCGTTCCCCAGAGCAGCTTCACAGTGGCGGAAGGAACAGTTGTCTCCCTGTAACCAAAAGGAAACCAACAAGGAAAATATAGTACAGCCTCAAAAACGTCCATGCTACTGCCTCAGGTTGCTACGATTGAATTCAGAATCTATCTGGTTATCACGTTAACCAAAGACCAGTGTGCCTCCTCCTCCTACTCTACCCCTTCCTGAAAAAAATGAAAAAAAAAAAAAAAAACAACAAAAAAACAAAGCAAAGCAAAGCAAAAGAAACCCAGCCATACCTTGGTACAGGTAGAATAGAAATAGAAGTAGCAATCGTCTCCTTGTTTAGACATGCCGACAAGTTCTGATAACAAGCTCGGGTTCTCTCCACAGGGACTTCCTCTGCTCTTGGAGAGAGCTGTCTTCACCCTTGCTTGGGCTGAAAGTCTTCCACTGGCTTGTGATCAGTGAAATCTTCTTTTTAAAAGTAACCCTAAAGAAAGTACCAACAAGTGAAAAATAATGAGTAACAAGCATTTTTCCAGCTTTCTTCTGTTCATCAAATTAGTCTCTTGAGGAGAGCAATGCCTTGAAATCAGCTGTTACGGGAACTAACACAATATTAAACTAAAGTTCTGTAAAGCTGCCAGGAGCTTTGTCAGCAAGTGTTCTCTTCCACGTCCTCAATAATATGCCTTGGAGCACATCCGGAAGCCTGAAAATGGAGTCACTTCTTCAAAAACCACCTGATCATACATGCAAGGCAATGATCAACTATGGCTACGAGTAACTTCTACAGAACGCAGTATGACGCATTAAATAGCACGTTCCAGTCACTGTGGGTCTTCGAGTTCACCTACCTGGACAACCTCAGCAAAGTTATCGATCTTCAAAGACTTCCAGTTAACTTCTCCTGGAGGCCGAACCAACACTGAATCCGTGAATTAATGATAAAGGGGTAGGAAGAATTTGCCTCCTCACTTTGCCAAGGGAGCCTCTCATCCACAATTCAAACATAGGATGTGCTTTTAAACAGCTTATAACTAATGGAGGAAGCAAGTCCATCTGAACACTCTCTCAGACTGGAGACAGCCAGGGTTAGTTAGCTCTTCAAAAAATAAAAACCAAAAAAAAAAAAACACAAAACAAAACAAAAACAAAAAAACCCAGTGCATTTAGAGATGAACTCGTGATTCAAAGTGGCTGCAAAAATGAGGCTCCATCTTCCACAGCCAGAAAATTTGACTTTTTTTTTTTTTTTTTTTAATTCAAAATTCAGTATGTTCCAATCTCTGGTCTTCAAGATTTCTTCACCTATTAAGAAAACACTAAAACCTTTCCCCGTCTTTATTACCTGTACAGCAAAAAACACACCAGTGCACAGAAATACACAAATGTGCATACGCATACACACATATGTGTTTAGACACACACACACGAGGAGTGAGTGATAGAAAGTTAGCGAGAGCGACAGTGGAAATCAGAAGTTTTGCCTTTTTGACACAGAGAGCGCGTAAAAACTCTCTCATTTTGAGGGAACTAGAAAAAAATGGAGGATCTACCAAATATTTTGATGAGTATGCCTTCGAGGCCAATGCTTTATACCATGAGTGATCTGGGGGCCAGCACACAAATATGCATACATATGTATCACACAGTATCACGGATTTCTAGGTTGGAAGAGACCTCAAGATCATCGAGTCCAACCTCCGACCTAACACTAAGTACTCCACTAAACCATATCGCTAAGCTCTACATCTAAACGTCTTTTAAAGACCTCCAGGGATGGTGACTCCACCACCTCCCTGGGCAGCCCGTTCCAATGCTTAATAACCCTTTCGGTAAAGAAGTACTTCCTAACATCCAACCTAAAACTCCCCTGTCGCAACTTTCGCCCATTCCCCCTCGTCCTGTCACCAGGCACGTAGGAGAACAGACCAACCCCCACCTCTTTACAGCCTCCTTTAAGGTAACTGTAGAGAGCGATAAGGTCGCCCCTGAGCCTCCTCTTCTCCAGGCTGAACAAGCCCAGCTCCCTCAGCCGCTCCTCGTAAGACTTGTTCTCCAGACCCCTCACCAGCTTGGTCGCCCTTCTCTGGACTCGCTCGAGCACGTCCATGTCCTTCCTGTAGCGAGGGGCCCAAAACTGAACACAGTACTCAAGGTGCGGCCTCACCAGAGCCGAGTACAGGGGCACAATCACTTCCCTAGACCTGCTGGCCACACTGCTTCTTATACAGGCCAGGATGCTGTTGGCCTTCTTGGCCACCTGGGCACACTGCTGGCTCATATTCAGCCGACTGTCAACCAACACTCCCAGGTCCTTCTCGGCCAGGCAGCTTTCCAGCCACTCATCTCCCAGCCTGTAGCTCTGCTTGGGGTTGTTGCGCCCCAGGTGCAGGACCCGGCACTTGGCCTTGTTGATCTTCATACAGTTGACCTCAGCCCATCGCTCCAGCCTATCCAGATCAAATATGTACATGCATACAGGATAAACATATCTATACACACAAGCGTGCACAGTATATGTCGTATGGTATCCATATCGAGAACAACTCGTAGCCCTGATCAGACACGTAGAGTTGCAATCAATTAACAGCAGGAAGACAGCAGATCAAGGATACAGCAAGCTTTGAGAGGCAGGGCAATGCTCACTTTGCCAGTGGCATGGCTGCATGATACCAAGAATTTTGAATTAGTTTGATTTTTTGGAAGCAATTTGTTTTCTTTCTGCGCTGTAGCAAATACCACAGGTTTGCCATCACGTGCTGTTCCCTAATCCATATATCCATCATCATCCATTGCTGCAAGATCATGAAAGGTTAGAAAAGATGACTTAGGTCCAATTTAACAGCCAATGATTTTTCAATGACCAGAGCTGCAACAGATTTTATTTAGCCACAAGCAGGTTTTTTTTTTCTGATGTGAAGTCAGATATTTTGATTTTTTTTTTAAGACACTAAATGTCATAAAACCTGCAACCAGACCAGATAAAGTTCAAATTAGAGTGATTCTGAAGCCTTTCATTAAAATGCTGCACATTTCTGTGCAAATTATTTCTGACTCTTCTGGACAAAAGCGGATGAAATAGTTCTTACAAATTAATAATAAAAGGTTGGAACCTTTTACTCACACAAACACTAGTGAATTTTCCAGGAAGTATTATTTTGGCAGGGAATTTTCCCAAATCTAAAGTAAAGAGGGGAAAAGTTGGGTTCCCGTATTAGTTGTTGGTTTTGACTGCTTGACAAAGGGAATAAAAACAGTAGTTAAGTGCAAGGTTTCCTTCTCTTCTTTAGTATTGAGAGGAATCGTCACTTCTGACCTTTAGCACCTTCAGAAACACACTTAGTGCCATGCAGATTCCTCTGCATCTACTTCTAAAAATTACTGGTGCTCCTTAGCATGGAAGTTGGACTTGAAATCTTTCCCAGACTGAGCTCTTTTGAATGCCCAAGGAGCTCATCATTTTGCTTGTTGCCTTCCATTTTCCTGAACAGACCCAGAACGCTGTTCAGGATATGAATGGATCTGGTCTAAGGAATGGGAAGAAAGCAAAAACCAAGGATACCTCACAGCCCTAAATGCCATAAAAAGCAGTCTCATTTTAAAAAAGATCTCCAAAGCTTTTTTTTTTTTTTTTTAAACTGACATCTGCCAATATGGCGATCCAAGTGCTGAACAGAAACCAACTGAACTAGCCCCTGAAAGCCTGAATAAAAATGAGTAACTCTGGTGCACTCAGCAGGTCTGTAATAGAAGTTGGCAAGATTTTTAGATTTCTTTTTTCTCCAGGGTGCTAGTAAAGTTTTTGCGTTACGAGATTTTGAACTCTTTTTGTACAAAAGAATTACAGATGCACTACAGTCACGGTAGCTGGGGGTCTGGAAATACATGCCAACAAGTGTCATAAACTTTGCCTTTGCTGAAGGAAGATAACTAGTCCAAAGAAAACCTGCCTAGTTTGTTTTACAGGCTTGTCTTTCTCAGTATGGAACAAACTGACCTCCCTGGTCTAACTTTCCAGTTGGCTATTCTGCCTTTGTCCTGGAGAGAAGAGCAAGAAGGGAACAAAATATTTTTGCACTCCAAAAAATGCATTAGGGAAGGATTATCACACCTACCTAAGGGTAATTTCTTGTTTGTTTATAAAGCACAAAGTCTTTCTCTTGGACAGTCTCTGTTGCTGGCCTGTTTTGTGCCTTCCATTTATAATAAAGGTATTAAAGATGCTTACCCCGTTTTGGTGGTTTTTTATTTTTTTTAGAACAGTGTAAGCGGACAGTCGGATGACAAGCAAGAAAGAACAGCATAAACTCCTTGTTGTGACCCTGCTTTTTAATCACCCAGCATCAGCCTTGCTGCAAAACAGTCTCCGCTGATTTACCTGCTTGTTAAAGCACCCCACAGGCTGCAAGTGTTGTGTGCTAGGTGTCAAATTATATTTAACGGTGCATAGGTAAACCATTCATCTTCCCATGGTCAAAGCACAGAACAGCCTCCTGCTAACACAGCTCATCCTTGCTGTAACTGCTTTTAAACCTATTTGTTGGTAAGAAAAGAGCTCAGTACACCACCTTCACAGGGCAAAAATTCACATGGAAGAGCAGAAAAACCCAGAAGTGCTTCCTGAACTTCACGTTACCAACAGCACCATCGGATTTAGATCCTTGCCTGGCATCCAGGATGCACGGCCTGCAAGCACTGCTGCGATGTGGAAGTGCCAAGGCAGGTTTTTGGCCTGCCCTAAAACACTTTTTTTTTTTTTTCTTTTACAAACGATACAAAGAGTGTGCCAGGTATGCTGTAATGCCCGTGTGCCAGGTCAATAGAGGATATCCAAACAACAGAGGCGCTTCTCCTAATTTCTGGCGTGAAAACACTTTCACAGCATTCTTTTCACGAAGAAACCCCTCTCTATCTTCTCCAATGCTCCAGGACCTGCTGCAGCTGCAGCGGCTGCGCTGGTACCAGCCGCATCTTTGACAAATCTTTTCAACGGTTCTGCTTTACCTCGGCACAGTTGAGGTCACTCCTCTTCCTCTTCCAGCTGAGGAAGCAGCTTGCGGGCTCTGCCACACGGTCGGTGCAGAAGCGAAAGCTGGGAACACAGCAGTCAAACTCTCACTGCTAACGAAGCCACCAGGGCAGAGGGCTGACACAGACCCGCCAGAGGCGAACCGTACCCGCTCTCCCTCCCGGCTGCGAGGCTCGCCACAGCAGCCCCGACCCGAAGCGCTCACAATGCTTTGCTTGGTGATGTCACCGATGAGTCAGAGTCCCCAGATGAGCATCTGCCTTGCCACTCTTTAATGTTGGTGTTGTTTTTTGGTTGGTTGCTTGCTTGCTTTTGAAACTTATGTAGGTTATGGTAAACCTTCAGGTAAACCACAGATCAATGGGGAAGAAGTCCCACACGAGGGAAGGCCGTGCATTTCTTCCAGGCAATGGCGCATTCTTTAACATGCTGCATTCGACAAAGAAGCTCTCTCCATTTTGCGCAGTGGCAACAGGCACGACTGCAACACACGCACGTGTAGGCAGCACCTGCAGGTCCCAAACCGTTAACCAATTTTTAGATAGCACCAATTTTTTATGTAGTTGCTTTCCCTTCATCCATAACCCCTTTTTTCCTTTCTTTATATCGGGTGGCTCTCCTCCATTGTTCTGTCATTTTACTCCCCAGTGTCTGAGCAGGCACTGGGAATCGTTTCCAGAGGAAGGGTACTGCTGAAGCTACAACATTTACTCTCAGGGAAAAGAGAGTATGTGAAAGAATACATACTTCCTTTCTTTTTCCTGTTTTTTTTTTTTTTAAAATCTCTGAAATCAACGCTGCGGCCTGGCAGCAAATAACTATGGGAGTAATGATGATTCCTCATCCTCACTGTAACGTTGTAGTTAATGTCATAAAGAAGCAATTTCCCCAGGCAGTGGCCATTTGAGATGGGAAGGGGCAGTAAGAGGAAGTTTTCCTTAGACTAGCTCTTCCCCCAGAACACCTCGCCATCCAGCAACAAATTCAATTCACCTGCTCCGCCTGATCAGTCAAACGCGCGTCCGACTCCAGCACACGTCACAGCGGTGGTTCTGACGTGGTTTGAGAATCACCTATCCGCAGAATATCTCGGGTTTGTACACTCAAATAACGCAGTCTTTTCCAAATAAGGCCCAGAGCTCACACTCCGAGTGCAGCCTAACAGCACCAGAGGGCCGGTAGGCTAAACATTCCCATCCTGGCAACAGGACTGACCCGGGCAACAGTAAGCATCCCTTCTGCACTTTCGTCGTGAACATCAACATAAGGAAACAGAGACCTCCTCGATCCAAGTTTGAAGAAACAAACACAAAGGTCACCCAAGCGGGTTGTTTTCAGCAAACTAACGGAGAAATTAAGGTGACAACCGCGTGCATCCAGAGTTAGTCAGATCCCGAAGGCAGTTCCTTTGGGAAACGCAGGAGCAGCGCGCCAGATGACGGCTACCTTACAGCGCACCCCTCAGAGGCACTGCTACGAAAGGAAGGCAGAAGGTTGGAACTCAAAATAACTCGCAAGGCGCCCGTTAAGGGGGAAGCTTTAATTTCCTGAGCAGAACCTCCCCCCTGAAGGCAGCCCAGGGACTCTTTGCTTCCCTAGGGAGACGGCAGGGACGGGGCAGGGCGGTGGGATGGAGGGACACAGGGCCAGATGGACGGCCAGACGGCCGGATGGATGGACAGACGGCCAGACGGACGGCCAGACGGCCCAAAAGGCCTGAGCAAGGGCTGAGGAGCGGGAGGGAAGGGCAGGGCGAGGGGAAGGGGAAGGGCGGCCCTGGGCCTGACAGGGCACCTTGGGCCTAACCCCGGGCAGCAGCTCCCCATCTCACAGGGCCCGCGGGGGGCTGCCTGTAACAGGAGATGCGGGCAGGTAAATTTTACAAGCACTGCATCACAAATACCCTGCAACACCTGAACTATTCACTGGGACAGCCTCCTTCCTCACCTCCTGAAAGCTCCAGCTGGCAAACCAAGGACAAAATGAAAGGCAGATGTGGAGGACCTCGTAAGATACTGTTTTGTTCCCTACGTGCCCACTGCTGGTGACACGTAATGCCTCCTGTTCCCAAACGACATCGGCACGTTACATCTTTACTACATGCTGAAAGGAACTCAGCAACTTGAACACAACTTAGAATTACCCATCCCGGCAGCAGGCTGTCCAGCTGAAGCTGCTTTAGCCAATCAAGTGTGTCATGCTGCCCCTCAAAGGTTTCTTCCTGGGAACGTCTGCTGTGACACTCCTGACGTATTACTTCTCGGAATGGCAGAACTGCGCTGGGTAGGCCCCACAGCAAGACTCGTATTTCTGTCCTTCCCTTTCAGGAAAGGATCTCCCACCTTGAATTTATTAATTTTCATGATGATGATACACAAATTGAAGTTTTGAAAAACTGAATGCTGATTAACAGATTTCTAGCACAGCCTGTGCATCAAAATTCATTTCTCTCCATTTAGGTAATCTTAGTTTCTGAGTTACAGTTACAGTCAAAATTTTTCTTCTTCGATTTTTTTCTTTTTTTTTTTTTTTTTTTTTTTTTTGTGATCAGAAAAACGAGGGGACTGGCTGTCCCAAGTCAGCCGGGGAACTTCTCTTTGGTCGATGCATCAAGCAACTCAGCTCTCTTGGGGAAACTTAAATAGAAAAGACAGATCTCCAAACGGATAAAAAAAATAAATCAAATGATAAAAACCCAACCGACACATCTGATACCCCAGCTTATTGAACAGCACAAGGGTTTAATCTACAGGCTCTGTCCAAAGCAGCAAGAAGTGACAGATTTAATCCAAACCAGTTGCCCGCTCTCACTCTCTGATCTGGAGACGTTATTGGACAAGCATGCATAGCAGTAACACTTGTAAACACTGGGTTACTGCACCACAGCCCCAAATCCCTCACGGGCCCACTAAGATACTTTTACTGACTGATCCACAATAAACACTCCCAAAAAGATTCTCAACAAGCTAAACCCTGTTTAGAAAGAATCTGAGGAACCTGTCACTGCAGCAACAAAGGGCTGCAATTGTATGCAAAATCTCCAACACCCTCCTTAGCACCCTGCTAGCTCAAGGACTGTGTGGGGCTTCCGTGCCCTGAACGAGTCCACCCTGGCCACATAACGCAGATGTAATGGTCAAGAAAGCACATAGCGTTATCGAAACTTATCAGATCCACAGCAAAAAGAAAAGCCCACGCTTCTATATTTCTCCTCCTTCTCCATTCACAGAAGGAAGAGACTGAAAACAAGCAGATTTGTGGTTTACATTTACAGTTAATGTGAAAAATGGCTATTTGTGAAATACATCACGTATTGTTTCAAGCTACAAACAACTCGCTCCCACAAAGGAAAGACTTTTGACCTCAGCATGCAACCCCAGTTACAAATAACTTCCTATCTACCAGCGGGCCGCGTTCCCCTGGCACTCAGTCACTCCGCAGCACGGCAGCCACCTTTGTTCTAAGGATGGCAAATTCTACTTAGAAACGCTCTGTAGAAGAGTGATGTTGTCCCCTTTTAACACGATCCGGCCTGCAGCACAGAGAAGGGAAAGAGGGGATTAGAGAGAGCCCAGAACCTGAGAATAATCTCGTGTTTTCAGAAAGTGTTTTGTGTGGTTGAGCAGGGTTTTGCCCATCACGCAGAGTGCAGGCCGCCTGGTATTACACGTTTCAAAGACCAGAACTGGTCTCAGGCAGGGACAGATTCTCCTTCATTCAGCAAAATCAGCAGCTCAAAAATCATCAGGGACAGAGATGTAGCCAGGAATTGCTCACTGAACTTCAACAGCAAGGCTCGTCACACGGTTGGTACGTCTCAGTGCTGCTACCTAGAAGGCTCACCCGGGCAGGTTTCAGACCGCGCGTCACTCGGGTTGCACAGACACACGACACACCCAGCTGTTTCCTTGATTTTGTCTTGGAGTGAATCTCCTCTGCGTCGTCCAGCGCCAAATTCACGTACTCGTCAAAGCCCTAGAAATCGGCAACAGTGGCAATTAGTTCAGCAACAACACGAACCATCGTCAGCTGTGCTGACCCAGGCTGGACAACGAAGACTAATTGTTAGAGAAGCACGATTTCTTTTTTCCCTTGGGCTAGTTTTTCTTGACAAGAAAAAATAGGATTGTGAATGAGGGAAAACAAACTAACGATGTAACGTGGGGTCGTGCTGACACTCACGATGATGCAGCCTTCTATCCGCACGTTCACTTGCTCAGCCACACCTGGATCCTCGAGCTCTGCAGAACGAAGGAGGAGAGTAAATTGGAACACAAACACCGCGAGCAGTTTTGTTCTCTCTCGTGTGTTCAGAAATACCCGCTAACCATAGCCGCTAGAGCTCCCAAACACTCCAAGGAGCAACTCTCAGGGGCAGTTTCAATTAACAGTCTGACATTTTAGAGTCTTATATGACTGGGTGAATACTACACGTTTGCTGAAGGACACGTTTCCAGTCACAAGGGAACACTCCTGCACGCCCGGCTGCACGATCCCACTCCCGTTAACACGAGGGGGAAACGCCGGGCTGCGCAGCAGCTCCTTGTACCCACCAGCACGCCGCACAGCTCTCCATTCCCCACAAACCTGCCCCGAGCAACGGGTGGGAGCCGAAAACTCAGCGAGGGAGATCCCCGGACCCTCCCCGCTCCCCCCACCCCCCCCAAATCCCCATCCCCATCCCCTCCCCGTCCTCTCCCCGCGCTACTCACGCTCTGCAGGTAGCGGAAGATGAGGTTCTGGGGCACTGCGTGAAGGGCTCAGCACGGGGACAAGAGCTCCAGGCCCGGGACAAGGCCTCAAGACAAGGCCTCAAACCCTGCAACGAGGCCCCAGGGCCCCGGGACAAGGCCTCAAGGCCCGGGCCGAGACCCCTGAGGCCCGGGCCGCCCCCCACCCGCTCCCCCGTCGCTCCCCAGCCGCAGGAAGGCTACGATGGGCTGCACCATCACCGTCTGCACCTTCTGGTCCTGCCCGCGGTACGCCATGGCTGCCGCCGCCTCGCTGCTCCCGCCGCCCCTGCTGGGCCGCCTCCGGAAGCCCCTGAGGCCGGGCGGGAGCGCGCAAGGGACGCTGGGATGCTGGAGGAGCGTGGCGGGCCGCTCTAGCAGGCCGGGAGGACCGCGTCTCTATGGTCGCAGGCAGGAGTCCCTGCGCCAGCTTTATTGGTGAGCAGCGAGGCTGGGGGGGGGAGGGGGGCAAGACAGCCTTAAATAAAATACAAATATAAAAAGTGTTATAAATGGCTGTTATAAATCCAAATAGGATTACAATCAAAGTTTACAATTTATTAAACGAATAGAGGCAAGCAAGCAGCGCTGGGTGCGCCGGGAGTCTCTGCTCCCCCAGGACGCACACCTGTTACTTAAGGCGGCTGGTTTTGATGCTCCCAGGCTAATACATATTCATTACTACTTCGAGAAGAGGCAGGGTTATTAGAATTGGTTTCCGGAATCCGAAACCCCTCCCAGGGGCGCCTGCGTATCAGTCTCTGGTGGTCTCTCGGGGCTTGCTCGGGCTGAATGCTGGTTGTCTTCCTCCCAGGCTTTTGTCCTTCAATTGTCCTTCAGCTCCCCCTTCCTCCTCGTTTGGGAGCCTCTGCGCCGGATTTCAGAAACTCTAGCAACATCCCCTGCAGTAGTCAGCACTTTTCCCTAAAAACCCCTTTGTTCTCTTATCACCTAGACCCGGGCCTCGATGTTAACCCTTCAAATCCCTTAGTGACACGAATTGCTGGACCATTCCTTACAAAAGGAAGGATAAAATATGTAGAGGAGCAATGGCACACGCGAAAGCCCAGCGCCGCGGGCAGAGGCAGCGAAGGTTGACGGCAGAACAGTGCTCGGTTTGAACACGGAGAGGGAAAGCGAGGGGAAGGTGGCCGAAGCCGGCCGCAGTCTCTGAGCTCTCCTCCTCCTGATTGTTTTCTCTCAAAGCCATTTCTGTCTGTGTGCGGGCACCCGGAGCCGGCAGAAGTCCCCGTGAAGTCCTTCGGCAGGACGGAGGGCTGCGTGGGCTCCAGTGAGAGAGGGAGTTAGGAGAATCTTATCAAGTAGAGATAGAGCGCTGACGGCATTAAACTAGGATGCTACTTAGTGTCTTTGCTAACTATGGTGCATTGTGCCAATTAACTAAAGCAAGAAGCCTTGGGCCCCTTACCAAGGTCAGTCTCCTAATAAGAGAGCGAGCCTATCTTAAGAAACTGGGAGAAACTGGTCCTGCAGGTGGACAAGAGCCAAGGAGCAACTGAGTCTGTGCAAAGACAAGAGGTCAACTAGCGGTGACGAGGAAGAGTCATCAATCTTCATGCCCACGACCTCCCGTGCTGCCCAGCGCTGAATAAACATACCTACTTTACAATCTCACTGATTGTGGAGTCCCTTTTCCGCAAGTCGCCAGCAGCAGTTTCTTCCGCAGAGGTTTTCCCAGAGCCGCTTCAAAGCTTCCCTCGCGGAGCTGGGGCGTCGCAGGGGGTCATCAAAGCACGCACGTACACACACACACACACACACACACACACACAGGCGTTGTTGTCCAAACAGAAAGTATTTACAACAAATTCGACAAGCGGTTTTTCTCTGCCAGCAGCAAATGCCTGAGGGCCCCTACAGCTTCACAAATCATAGCACAAAGAGCCTAAAGTTCCTCTAAAATTTAGGGAAATAATTCAAAATAGATCTGCTAGGGGAAAACGATCACTGGCGGCAGGGTACACAATACACCCGAGCCTCAGCTCTCCTCCGCAGAGTCAGTGCCCACGCCCAAGTGCGACGCTGATGGCACCCGAACATTTGCTGTAGCAGGCAGCAGAGCCAGCAGCTCAGGGGAGCAATTTTAAAAACCAGGAGGCACTTAAACCAACCCTTAATTGACCCAGTTACTGCAGGAGAGTCCCGACTACTCGCCCTGGAGTCCTACTGTCACCAGCAAAAAGCACCAACCAAAGCTTGGGGGAACTTTGGTACAGCACAAGAGAAGGGAGTGGGGGTAGCGTAGCCGTATCGCAGAGCTGCTGCTTTTCACACCATTTTATCATCCCTGATAATTGAAAGTAAGGCCGGGTGGGCTGACCCCACCACCACCACTCCTGGCAGCATGTTTGGTCCACAACGCTAGAATAATTATTCTGCTCCCTCCCGCCCCTACAGCTTCATCATCTGAAAAGATTACAGTCAAAACAATGGCATACACAAATAAAAGTCAAGAGTTGACATAGTAACTCCGGGATTTGGGTATCAACTGTCCGAGAAATCAGAACACCCAGGCTTCACAATGTGCCCAACATCGAGCTGTGCCAAGGCGGGGGGGAAGGAAGAAGCTTTCCGTTTAAGCCTTCAGAGCATCGCTCCATCACTACGTCAATTCACAGCCACCGCAGCGTGCCGATGGACATCTTTCTGTGCCAAAAGAAACAAGTGCTTTGTCCTCTTGATATCAAAGGTAGCCACCTATAGTTACGGAACCATGCACAAGACCTTAACTCTGACCAGCAGGGAAACTTAGGACAACTGAGTGCAGATCCTGCCAATTTCTACCAGTTCCAACTGTGCTTTAAGTCTCATTGCAAAGCCTCAGTTAGAAAAAGGATCACCTCGGGGTATCCAACAAGAAGAAGAGTTGTTTTTTTTTTTGTTTTTTTTTTTTTTTTTAATATACCATAGGACTATGCAGTTCAATCATCAATCATCTTGGAAAGCTCAAGGAGGAGGTCATCCTCATCCTTCCCTGGGTCCAAGTCGAGCTCGGCTTCCAGTATGCCGTCTGAGAGTTCCCAAAGTAGCGTCTCTAAATCCTCGTCTACAGATACGGGCGCGTTGCCTGTGGAACTCAGCCGGCGTGTCCTTGCTTCTTCTAGCTGGGAAGAAGCTGAAGTCGAGCTTGAGAACTCCATTGGCTCCACAGATTCTGCCTGGCTTCCAAGATGTGCTTCAGGTCTTGGCAGAGCAAGGAAGAGAACAATCAGTATATGCCATTTCTTAACGGGAAATCCCTTTTCTGCAAACCGGCTCTTAAAACCGTAGCCAACCCCTCCTGCACTTCAATCTTACCCAGGGATTGTTATTCAATTAACCCAGGGCTACATTTAGAGCCCAATATATTAGCAGGTACATTTTTCAGTTTGGGGGTTTCTCTGTGAAGCCAGAGCACCTGGAGTCTAGCAAAGATGGTTCAATTGTTGTAGCAAGAGGCACTTTGCCACCTTGCTTAATTTTCCTGTAAAAATGTTAAGAAGTCTCCATCTGCAAATATCTGTTTGCTAAGTTAGTCATTTTTCCCACGGCACACTCAGCAGAGTTTGCTCCCCACTACAGGAAGCTGATCTGCAGCCATCACTTCCCTCTGCTCTCCCTGCACTCTTGTCACCTTGTATGTTTGTTCGGGTGGCATTCTTGAGGACCAAAAGGCAGAGGACACTACTCATCATTTATCACCTCACGAGGAAGTAGGAGAACTTCACCTCATCCTCATTTAGGTATTCAGACAGAGCAAGAAGTCACTGGAAAGCTGTACCGACTTGCAGCATTTAAAGAAAGTAAGTCTAATTAAGCATTCCTGCTAGCTGCTAGAAAGTCATTTCACGTGACTTATTCCTCTGATGGATTTGGGCTTTAATTATCTCAGAACCCTCCTTTTTTCCCCACGTGTGACAGAACTTATGTTTCACTGGGGATATACACCGATTGAGAAAAAGAACAAGTTGTGGTCATCACCTGTTTTGGGGATTTTCTTCAAGTCTGGTGGCTGGGACGTGCTCCAGCGTGGCTGGAACAGCCTAGAAAGCAGCAAAACAGTATTTAGGACTCATGGGTAAAAGATTCCTTACTAGCTTTTTCCTCCATGCTGCTTCTCCTCTGGCATTGCGGAGCCTTAGCCAAAATACAAAACCAAGGTGCTCCTGAAGAAAGTTAATATTCACTTGGAGGTTACTAATGATCTTGTGTCTTTTAAGAACACAGCATTAATGGACAAAATCCTCCACACCAGAGAAATCACAGAATCACAGAGGACTAAGTAAATAGTGCCATTAATCTAATAAATATGGAAGGGTACTACAAGAATTCTGTAGGCAGCTACTGGATTTAAAAGGAAACAGAAAGCCTGTAGAACTTTTGAGTTTTCCATCTTTTCTCCTAGAGGAGGGTGTAAATTTTACAAGGGATCCATTTCTGCATTAGCCCCTGTCCTTACCATAGCTGCTTTTTTGGCTGGAGGTCCCATTGTGTCAGCGTCAGAGGCAGTCCGTGGCTTCACAGCTGCTACAGCAGAGGGAAAACTGCCAGGTGCCTTACGTTTCAGTGCCTTCTTCTTGGGGGAAGCGACTTTCCCATCCCAAGGCTTCGCAAACATGTTAAAGTTGGCTAGAGTAAAAGGAAGAGAGAACTGATACAGTCTTGCTCTGCCTCATGAAAAATCCACGTTCTCTTCCTCATTTCCACGGCCCGTCTACACAGTTAACTGTATTTGGCCAGCAGAATTACACTGCCATTGCCTGGATTCTCAGCAATATCTTCCACATAGTAAACTCCGTCTACCAACAATCCATACAAAGGAACAAAGGAACTGAATAGCTACAGTAAATCATAATCCAGGACGAGGGAAACTCAGACACAGAGCGATCCCAAGTGCAAGCAATACTCTAAGACGTTGTATGAAGTCTAGTAAGATTCACAAATGTTGACAGCTTTTGTATTTAAAGTCTTGCTCCCTCTAGGAAAGGAAAAGCAGCAGGTATAGTAAGACAAGAGAGTGTATGCAACTGTTGTACCAGCTTCCTCTCCCCTGCAGTGATGTCCCACAAAATCTATTAAGTTGTTCTACAAAATCCAAATTTGTAGAGTCATATTCTAGTCTCCCATTCCTGACCTAACATCTGGCTGGCAGGAGAAGAAACGAAAGAAAGCTGGGTACTTGTTTTCTTTGTGTGTTTATTTCCTCGTGTCCCATGAGACAGAGAGAAAGGCTACAATGTGCAGCGCATGCAGCCTTTAAGCCCTCCTTATCTCCCTCACACAATCTCATTTTACAAAGTTGATATAATCTTAACAACGAGGCCTTTGATCCTCTGTCATTTTTGACAGAAACTGGCCCCCCACATTAAGACGCTGATGCATGCTTTACAAACACATACACGTGTCAAGTTAAGCAACACATGCCAAAGAGGAAGGTGAACTTGAACTCAACGCAGGGAGGACTTCATACCATAAACAGATGGCAGAAAAAAACAGAATACCAAAATTAGACTAAAAAGCCCCTCAATGTGTTAATTTTCTAGTGGGAAATACAGAATACCATCACGTAATTAACGAAAACAGACATGGTTGCATGTTCTGGCCCTTCTTTGCCTTTGAACTTTGTAGCCTTAAACTCTTTTATCCTCTGCATTGAAGGAAAAAGCAAAGCAGATCCTGAGCAAACGGAACTTGCTCAATATGGGAAGCACCTCACCGGGGCAGGTATTAAAGCATCTTATTACCTGATAGCTTTGTGTTCCATAACGATTTCTGCCCGGCTGGGGCAGGTCCAGGTTGTGCTGGGGGAGCTGGCACATTTCCTCCACTCTGCTGCATCCGCAGAGCTTTCTCGCGCTTTATTTCTTCCAGGGTTTTAACACGCACTTCTCCTTCTGGCTTGGCTTTACCTGCCGGCTCCTTCGACTGCACTTTGCTGGGCCCGGAAAGAGTGAGCACGCTCTGCTTCTTGGGCTCACCCTCAATTTTTGCCCCTGCGCTGGGATCTTTGGTTTTACCATGCCATTCAGCCTGGGCTTTGGCTTGACATTCTCGTCTCTGAAGAGCTCTCTCACGACGGATTTCCTCCAGTGTTTTCACATGGATCTCTCCCTTTGGCTTAGCAGCCTTCCCTGTCATCATCAAGAAATGAGAAGCACCAACATTTAAAGAGAGTCCAACAATAGTTTAAGTCTCCAAAATTTGTCACAGTACTAAGGAAAACTAAGCCTGAGCGTTCCCAATAACGCATCTTAGGACAATAGCCTAACATTCTCCTCCTCCTCTGAGCCACTTGTTGTATTTTGAAGACCAGCCCTATCCAGAGAGAGTTGCTACACAGAAATGCTAGTTTACTTGATTACTTTTTCAGGCTGCATTTCAAATTCCTGCTCCCGGCAGTGGCTCTATTCTAATTGTATATGATGGTTCACAGAAGCAGCTTAAAACCTTGACAAGGCACAAGCGGAAAATAAACACACACCTAGAGGCAGATTTCTGATAGTGGCTGTCAGAAGAGCTTCAGCACTCGAGCAAGAGGAACCAGTTCTTTGTTTTCATTTGAATTCCTTTTTAGGGCTGTATGAAAACGGTCTAAGTTCACGGAAAGGAAGAAGGAGAAAGTATATTTAATAGCCAGTTGTTACCTTTCGCAGTACTAGTCCGTTGAGAAGGTAATCCTAGCCTCTCCTTCACAGACTTGGGAACTTGAACTGCAAAACAGAAAAAGACCAAATTAGGGAGGCTGCATAAACGTCAACTTTGTGTTCACATTCGAAAACAAGGCAGGAAAGGTAACTTTGAATCCCGGTGATTAAGACCTCAGCCAACATGCAAAAAGAAACATCGCAGGAAAAGGACAAACAGAAAGCCTAAATACAAAACCCGTGAATCACATCCAGATGCCTGTTTAGTAGCTGTACCTCTCTTTGGTGCTTTGTCAGCATTTCCCGGAACCTCCACCTTCTTCCCCAGCCTTTCAGCAAGGCTGCGCTTCACCGGAAGGGCGCTTACATCAGCTTCAGACAGAGAAAACAAGGAATATTTTAAGAACATTTCTTTGCAGGAAGATTTGAGAACAGTCAACCACAAGCTTCTATTTTTCAAGCATATTTTCATAAAATTGCCTTTCAGCTGCTAAATGGTTTTTTTGCCATTTCTGCAGTCAACACAGATCTCCACTGCAATGCATTTTCCTCTCATACGTCAAAAATACTCTTCAATGCAGTCATATAGAGAAGGCGGCACCTAAATAACAGCTCATAAAAAGTTCTTACCCACGGAGGCTTTCCGTTTTCCTTGTTTCTCAGCAAGATCTAGTCGAACCACAGGTTCCTCCCCTAAAACAAAAGTAAAATTTTTCTATTTCATAGAAACCAGTAGCCAATAGAAATAGTATACTGTTAGCCCATGTCCAAAAAGAACCCAGCAAGGCACTGTTTTGACAGCTAAACCACACAAACTCATATTTCAACTATAATTAACTTAGAAAAAGTATCCATAGTCTCAGTGTTTGCCTCAAATTCCAGCTGAATGTAGTCGAGAATGAATCTGAGTCTGCTTGACAGCTATACTTTGTGCAGAACAGAGCTGCATAAGCAAGCAGAATATTATTAGGTACAAATGCTGAGAAATATTCCTTTCTAAGGTGAATGTCTATGAGTAGAAGTACTTCTTCACTTCTTTCCCTTTCAAAGGAATTTGCACAACTCTAAACAATATAATTTATACACAGACTCCTACCGCACTACTGTCCACACGTGCCACTGTCAGCCTCTTTAAAGCTTCAGAAATTGCTTCTTACATAGCACTGTCCTCTAGAGCTCTTTCTTCTCGTTACTCTCCTGTTTTTCAGTTATCCCCCTATTTGCATACTGACACATTTTTTTCTTTCTCCTGCTACTGCACTTAACCTGAGCACCAAAGCTTTCCAGTACAACCAGGGACTTTCAGCATAAAAGCATGTTTTGAACAGAAGGTGGCAGCACCAGGAGGCTAACAGGGGTGAATTGCCTTCCTTCTTGCTTAACCTTCCAGTTTAGGAGTAATGAAATCAAAACAAAAGCATGAATTATTACCTTCCTCTGTAGACAGTGTCACAGTTCTCACCACTGTCCGGACATTTTCCTTTTCCGGAGCAGGAAAAATCATAGAATCGACGGGAGGAAGAGAAGATCTTGAAGGACCTTCTGCTCAGAGCAAGCAAAACATAAGGAAGTTTACCAAACAGAAAAAACTATCACGAAGAACAAAAAACTTTAATTATTCATTACTGTCAAACATACAGTGACCAGAGCATGCAAATAAGAGAGGTGACTAGTTTGCCTCTGGTTGCCCTTGGAATTCCCATCTAGAATACCAGCTGGCTGAGAATCAGGTTGCTCGATGCCCCCAGCTAAACATGGAAGTCTATCCCTCAAGCAGCTCCCAGCCACCATCACCTGCCATTCTGAAGCCAATCAAATTTCACTTCTTTGGCAAAATAGTTGGATTCACCAAAGCATAGCCAGCTACCCGGTATTACTGGAAGAGTTTTTTTTTGAAAGAAAAATCATCACACAGGATGAAGGTGAACAGGGTAAGGAAGCAGGGAATATTAACTCACCACCGTGTCTCTTAGTTTTTTCCTTCATTTTCTGCAATTTGATTTCTTCAAGTGTTTTTATTCCAAAATTCAGACCGTCCTCTGAAAACAGAAAACAGTTAATGAGACTAAGGCTTAGAGGCACTCACTGAGGACCACAGATCCTCAGGCTTCTTAGTGCTCAGGAACTTTCAGAAGTATTTAGAATAAAGCCTGTCAACACTCCTCACAAGTGAAACAACCATAGAATCAATGGCATTTTGCCCCTCCTTTCACCCTTCAGGGTAAAAACTGTAGTTTTAATTTTAATCCATTTACGTGATATTAGATCCCTCTATCGTTAGATATGGCTTTCAACAGTGGTTGCCAGGCTGCACGTGCAGCCATTTAAACTCCATGCTGTGACCCTGTTTTGTTCTCCAAAAGGAAAGAAAAGGAGTTCAACTTTCTGACCCAATGGGCACATGATGGTATCAGGGAGAAATGAGATCATGGAAATAACCGAGTCCATTCAGCACCCCTACATTCTGTTGTGTTTTTACGCCACATTGCTTTTGAGTTAATTGTCAAGTTCTCCTTCCGATTTATCCTACTACAGGTGCTGGAATACCTTGTTTAGCAGTAGTAGCACTGGCTTTCCGAGTGGAAATCATCCGTAATCCATTTTGGCCTTCCTCAGCTGGTTGCTGGACGGGAGTTTTAGTTTCTTCTCCTTCCGCAGAAAGCTGGTCTGAAGGGGAAAAATCTATTCAGTTATGCATAGGCCAGATTGTTCGTGATTATGTAGCTCATGCAATGACACTTCAGTCCATGGTTCCTATAAAAAAGTTGTGGTTTTTTTTTTTTTTTTTTTTTTTTTTTTAATACAGCTACACTGACCTGATGAACTCGTAAGTAGACTACCCTAGGACAAAACATCTAGGACTCTAGATTCTCTCTGCAGCTTTAACTACTACACAACATATTACTCTTCAGACAAAAAAAAAGGAATTTCCTTCCTAGTTTCACATAGAGCTTTACACAACAGACCAGCTAAAGCCAAGAGTGGTTCTAAGCTTTCCTCCAACATTTCAGGTTCTGTCCACTGACTGCCAGACAAAGCCACCAGTGACCTGAGCGGACTGCCTGCCCTATCGCTAGTCAGACCTCAGGTCATCTGTGATTTATACATTCATTTACAGCACAAATTCCTTCCAAGAACCAAAGACTTACACAATCATTTACAGCACAAATTCCTTCCAAGAACCAAACCATGCTCACCATCATCATCTTCATCATCATCTGCAGCATTGATTACAACTGGAGGGTGTGTAGGGCTTGGGACATTTTCCGAGTTTTCCACTTTCATCACCCGCCTTAGCTATGGAGAGGGATTGGACTGGACAGAAAGTTTGTTTTGCTGCAGTGACATCTGAGCCACTTTCAAATCATCGTCCGCGGACTCAGGCGGACTTGGCAGTGTAGCTAGAGGAAGAGGAGGATCATCAGTAATATGGCAGTTTAAAACTTTGACCACAATGCACGAAGATGGTAGCTAAGGCAGATAACCTGCACAGGCAATGAATGCAGCATCTCCTTTTGCCCATCCCGCCACTGTTTACACCGTGAACAATGACTTGCCTTCAAACAACAACACATCTCCCTGCCACCCAGCAGAAGACGAAACAACAGAAAGCAAACTGCAAGGCAAATATCACACAAAGCAGAGAGAAGCTGAGCATGAAAGCAGAAAACAAATACCAGCAGTACAGCAGCAGTACACTCGGTTTAGCTGACCACCTAGGACTGCAGACCTTTTCCTGCACTCACAAATGAACGGTTACCTGATGTCTCCTACACTATTGGCACCCACTAAGTAATATGCAAAATTAATTCTTCAATACTTAAAGAAAAAGGACCTAAACTCACTCTTGCTTGGTGGTAAGAAGACGCCATCGATGTAACGTCCCTTTGCGTGATGAAAAGCACAGTTGGCTTTCTGACAGCCTACTGGCTGCTTCTGCCAGTAGCAGGGAATCTCAGCGCGCTTTTTCTGAAGACAGAAAGAAAGACAAGCTCGTGATAACATGCACCTAAGGTTTGCAAAGAGATGCACAGTTCCAGGTCACGACAGCGATAGGGCTGTCACAATACAGTGCTGAAACATCATTCCAAAGGTCAGTTTATCACGGAAGTATAGTATTTCTGGGCATATTCACAAAGTTTGCAGAAGCTGTAACCACTATGCACGTTTAGCCTTGTCATCATTCAGTTTGAGAAGACAGGCACTCTCAGACATCAGTTTAGGGTGGGTTAAACTAATACACCTAGGATTATACTAGGATTATTCGGAGGGAAAAAGAACATCTTAAATTGCCTACGTTAACTCTATCCAGAACTACTTCTCGGAGACTTCGTTCTTCTGCACCTTTAACTTTCCCCACTGCTTCCTAGCCCAGGCAGCTAGAACAGCATTATCTGAAGGACTCCGGGACACAAGAGACCTGATAGATCATTATCAACCTGCTCTCAGGAGGCTAGTACAGCCTGTTTATTACCCCCCTGCTCCAGCAGGTTTTAGCAGTCTAGTTAGCGGTTATTCTGCATCTGTTGATGCAGTCAACTGTCTACTGACTACTGTCGGCGTCTAATAAAAGAAAATCTTGCTAAGACATACCTAAGGCATTGATTTTATTTCCCTCTCCTTCCTCCCACCCCCTCCCCTGCTAACAGAAACCAGTGTAATTCCAAAGCAAAGGACTCTGTCCTGCAAAAGCACAATCAGCACACCTACAGCACTGAAAAATGCTTTTGTTGATTTATTTTGAGAACACATCTTTAGGCACTCACATCGATTTCCATGTGTCTGAATCGGCAGACATTCCTGAAACAACGACCCTCCTGCCACAGCGTGCAGACTGTCTCGTTCCCCAGAGCAGCTTCACAGTGGCGGAAGGAACAGTTGTCTCCCTGTAACCAAAAGGAAACCAACAAGGAAAATATAGTACAGCCTCAAAAACGTCCATGCTACTGCCTCAGGTTGCTACGATTGAATTCAGAATCTATCTGGTTATCACGTTAACCAAAGACCAGTGTGCCTCCTCCTCCTACTCTACCCCTTCCTGAAAAAAATGAAAAAAAAAAAAAAACAACAAAAAAACAAAGCAAAGCAAAGCAAAAGAAACCCAGCCATACCTTGGTACAGGTAGAATAGAAATAGAAGTAGCAATCGTCTCCTTGTTTAGACATGCCGACAAGTTCTGATAACAAGCTCGGGTTCTCTCCACAGGGACTTCCTCTGCTCTTGGAGAGAGCTGTCTTCACCCTTGCTTGGGCTGAAAGTCTTCCACTGGCTTGTGATCAGTGAAATCTTCTTTTTAAAAGTAACCCTAAACAAAGTACCAACAAGTGAAAAATAATGAGTAACAAGCATTTTTCCAGCTTTCTTCTGTTCATCAAATTAGTCTCTTGAGGAGAGCAATGCCTTGAAATCAGCTGTTACGGGAACTAACACAATATTAAACTAAAGTTCTGTAAAGCTGCCAGGAGCTTTGTCAGCAAGTGTTCTCTTCCACGTCCTCAATAATATGCCTTGGAGCACATCCGGAAGCCTGAAAATGGAGTCACTTCTTCAAAAACCACCTGATCATACATGCAAGGCAATGATCAACTATGGCTACGAGTAACTTCTACAGAACGCAGTATGACGCATTAAATAGCACGTTCCAGTCACTGTGGGTCTTCGAGTTCACCTACCTGGACAACCTCAGCAAAGTTATCGATCTTCAAAGACTTCCAGTTAACTTCTCCTGGAGGCCGAACCAACACTGAATCCGTGAATTAATGATAAAGGGGTAGGAAGAATTTGCCTCCTCACTTTGCCAAGGGAGCCTCTCATCCACAATTCAAACATAGGATGTGCTTTTAAACAGCTTATAACTAATGGAGGAAGCAAGTCCATCTGAACACTCTCTCAGACTGGAGACAGCCAGGGTTAGTTAGCTCTTCAAAAAATAAAAACCAAAAAAAAAAAACACAAAACAAAACAAAAACAAAAAAACCCAGTGCATTTAGAGATGAACTCGTGATTCAAAGTGGCTGCAAAAATGAGGCTCCATCTTCCACAGCCAGAAAATTTGACTTTTTTTTTTTTTTTTTTTAATTCAAAATTCAGTATGTTCCAATCTCTGGTCTTCAAGATTTCTTCACCTATTAAGAAAACACTAAAACCTTTCCCCGTCTTAATTACCTGTACAGCAAAAAACACACCAGTGCACAGAAATACACAAATGTGCATACGCATACACACATATGTGTTTAGACACACACACACGAGGAGTGAGTGATAGAAAGTTAGCGAGAGCGACAGTGGAAATCAGAAGTTTTGCCTTTTTGACACAGAGAGCGCGTAAAAACTCTCTCATTTTGAGGGAACTAGAAAAAAATGGAGGATCTACCAAATATTTTGATGAGTATGCCTTCGAGGCCAATGCTTTATACCATGAGTGATCTGGGGGCCAGCACACAAATATGCATACATATGTATCACACAGTATCACGGATTTCTAGGTTGGAAGAGACCTCAAGATCATCGAGTCCAACCTCCGACCTAACACTAAGTACTCCACTAAACCATATCGCTAAGCTCTACATCTAAACGTCTTTTAAAGACCTCCAGGGATGGTGACTCCACCACCTCCCTGGGCAGCCCGTTCCAATGCTTAATAACCCTTTCGGTAAAGAAGTACTTCCTAACATCCAACCTAAAACTCCCCTGTCGCAACTTTCGCCCATTCCCCCTCGTCCTGTCACCAGGCACGTAGGAGAACAGACCAACCCCCACCTCTTTACAGCCTCCTTTAAGGTAACTGTAGAGAGCGATAAGGTCGCCCCTGAGCCTCCTCTTCTCCAGGCTGAACAAGCCCAGCTCCCTCAGCCGCTCCTCGTAAGACTTGTTCTCCAGACCCCTCACCAGCTTGGTCGCCCTTCTCTGGACTCGCTCGAGCACGTCCATGTCCTTCCTGTAGCGAGGGGCCCAAAACTGAACACAGTACTCAAGGTGCGGCCTCACCAGAGCCGAGTACAGGGGCACAATCACTTCCCTAGACCTGCTGGCCACAC
This sequence comes from Anser cygnoides, assembly GCF_040182565.1. Classification (NCBI taxonomy): domain Eukaryota; kingdom Metazoa; phylum Chordata; class Aves; order Anseriformes; family Anatidae; genus Anser; species Anser cygnoides. Next base: position 632,059 of record NW_027103076.1, on the reverse strand, counting down.
TGCTTCTTATACAGGCCAGGATGCTGTTGGCCTTCTTGGCCACCTGGGCACACTGCTGGCTCATATTCAGCCGACTGTCAACCAACACTCCCAGGTCCTTCTCGGCCAGGCAGCTTTCCAGCCACTCATCTCCCAGCCTGTAGCTCTGCTTGGGGTTGTTGCGCCCCAGGTGCAGGACCCGGCACTTGGCCTTGTTGATCTTCATACAGTTGACCTCAGCCCATCGCTCCAGCCTATCCAGATCAAATATGTACATGCATACAGGATAAACATATCTATACACACAAGCGTGCACAGTATATGTCGTATGGTATCCATATCGAGAACAACTCGTAGCCCTGATCAGACACGTAGAGTTGCAATCAATTAACAGCAGGAAGACAGCAGATCAAGGATACAGCAAGCTTTGAGAGGCAGGGCAATGCTCACTTTGCCAGTGGCATGGCTGCATGATACCAAGAATTTTGAATTAGTTTGATTTTTTGGAAGCAATTTGTTTTCTTTCTGCGCTGCAGCAAATACCACAGGTTTGCCATCACGTGCTGTTCCCTAATCCATATATCCATCATCATCCATTGCTGCAAGATCATGAAAGGTTAGAAAAGATGACTTAGGTCCAATTTAACAGCCAATGATTTTTCAATGACCAGAGCTGCAACAGATTTTATTTAGCCACAAGCAGGTTTTTTTTTTCTGATGTGAAGTCAGATATTTTGATTTTTTTTTAAGACACTAAATGTCATAAAACCTGCAACCAGACCAGATAAAGTTCAAATTAGAGTGATTCTGAAGCCTTTCATTAAAATGCTGCACATTTCTGTGCAAATTATTTCTGACTCTTCTGGACAAAAGCGGATGAAATAGTTCTTACAAATTAATAATAAAAGGTTGGAACCTTTTACTCACACAAACACTAGTGAATTTTCCAGGAAGTATTATTTTGGCAGGGAATTTTCCCAAATCTAAAGTAAAGAGGGGAAAAGTTGGGTTCCCGTATTAGTTGTTGGTTTTGACTGCTTGACAAAGGGAATAAAAACAGTAGTTAAGTGCAAGGTTTCCTTCTCTTCTTTAGTATTGAGAGGAATCGTCACTTCTGACCTTTAGCACCTTCAGAAACACACTTAGTGCCATGCAGATTCCTCTGCATCTACTTCTAAAAATTACTGGTGCTCCTTAGCATGGAAGTTGGACTTGAAATCTTTCCCAGATTGAGCTCTTTTGAATGCCCAAGGAGCTCATCATTTTGCTTGTTGCCTTCCATTTTCCTGAACAGACCCAGAACACTGTTCAGGATATGAATGGATCTGGTCTAAGGAATGGGAAGAAAGCAAAAACCAAGGATACCTCACAGCCCTAAATGCCATAAAAAGCAGTCTCATTTTAAAAAAGATCTCCAAAGCTTTTTTTTTTTTTTTTTAAACTGACATCTGCCAATATGGCGATCCAAGTGCTGAACAGAAACCAACTGAACTAGCCCCTGAAAGCCTGAATAAAAATGAGTAACTCTGGTGCACTCAGCAGGTCTGTAATAGAAGTTGGCAAGATTTTTAGATTTCTTTTTTCTCCAGGGTGCTAGTAAAGTTTTTGCGTTACGAGATTTTGAACTCTTTTTGTACAAAAGAATTACAGATGCACTACAGTCACGGTAGCTGTGGGTCTGGAAATACATGCCAACAAGTGTCATAAACTTTGCCTTTGCTGAAGGAAGATAACTAGTCCAAAGAAAACCTGCCTAGTTTGTTTTACAGGCTTGTCTTTCTCAGTATGGAACAAACTGACCTCCCTGGTCTAACTTTCCAGTTGGCTATTCTGCCTTTGTCCTGGAGAGAAGAGCAAGAAGGGAACAAAATATTTTTGCACTCCAAAAAATGCATTAGGGAAGGATTATCACACCTACCTAAGGGTAATTTCTTGTTTGTTTATAAAGCACAAAGTCTTTCTCTTGGACAGTCTCTGTTGCTGGCCTGTTTTGTGCCTTCCATTTATAATAAAGGTATTAAAGATGCTTACCCCGTTTTGGTGGTTTTTTTTTTTTTTTAGAACAGTGTAAGCGGACAGTCGGATGACAAGCAAGAAAGAACAGCATAAACTCCTTGTTGTGACCCTGCTTTTTAATCACCCAGCATCAGCCTTGCTGCAAAACAGTCTCCGCTGATTTACCTGCTTGTTAAAGCACCCCACAGGCTGCAAGTGTTGTGTGCTAGGTGTCAAATTATATTTAACGGTGCATAGGTAAACCATTCATCTTCCCATGGTCAAAGCACAGAACAGCCTCCTGCTAACACAGCTCATCCTTGCTGTAACTGCTTTTAAACCTATTTGTTGGTAAGAAAAGAGCTCAGTACACCACCTTCACAGGGCAAAAATTCACATGGAAGAGCAGAAAAACCCAGAAGTGCTTCCTGAACTTCACGTTACCAACAGCACCATCGGATTTAGATCCTTGCCTGGCATCCAGGATGCACGGCCTGCAAGCACTGCTGCGATGTGGAAGTGCCAAGGCAGGTTTTTGGCCTGCCCTAAAACACTTTTTTTTTTTTTTTCTTTTACAAACGATACAAAGAGTGTGCCAGGTATGCTGTAATGCCCGTGTGCCAGGTCAATAGAGGATATCCAAACAACAGAGGCGCTTCTCCTAATTTCTGGCGTGAAAACACTTTCACAGCATTCTTTTCACGAAGAAACCCCTCTCTATCTTCTCCAATGCTCCAGGACCTGCTGCAGCTGCAGCGGCTGCGCTGGTACCAGCCGCATCTTTGACAAATCTTTTCAACGGTTCTGCTTTACCTCGGCACAGTTGAGGTCACTCCTCTTCCTCTTCCAGCTGAGGAAGCAGCTTGCGGGCTCTGCCACACGGTCGGTGCAGAAGCGAAAGCTGGGAACACAGCAGTCAAACTCTCACTGCTAACGAAGCCACCAGGGCAGAGGGCTGACACAGACCCGCCAGAGGCGAACCGTACCCGCTCTCCCTCCCGGCTGCGAGGCTCGCCACAGCAGCCCCGACCCGAAGCGCTCACAATGCTTTGCTTGGTGATGTCACCGATGAGTCAGAGTCCCCAGATGAGCATCTGCCTTGCCACTCTTTAATGTTGGTGTTGTTTTTTGGTTGGTTGCTTGCTTGCTTTTGAAACTTATGTAGGTTATGGTAAACCTTCAGGTAAACCACAGATCAATGGGGAAGAAGTCCCACACGAGGGAAGGCCGTGCATTTCTTCCAGGCAATGGCGCATTCTTTAACATGCTGCATTCGACAAAGAAGCTCTCTCCATTTTGCGCAGTGGCAACAGGCACGACTGCAACACACGCACGTGTAGGCAGCACCTGCAGGTCCCAAACCGTTAACCAATTTTTAGATAGCACCAATTTTTTATGTAGTTGCTTTCCCTTCATCCATAACCCCTTTTTTCCTTTCTTTATATCGGGTGGCTCTCCTCCATTGTTCTGTCATTTTACTCCCCAGTGTCTGAGCAGGCACTGGGAATCGTTTCCAGAGGAAGGGTACTGCTGAAGCTACAACATTTACTCTCAGGGAAAAGAGAGTATGTGAAAGAATACATACTTCCTTTCTTTTTCCTGTTTTTTTTTTTTTTAAATCTCTGAAATCAACGCTGCGGCCTGGCAGCAAATAACTATGGGAGTAATGATGATTCCTCATCCTCACTGTAACGTTGTAGTTAATGTCATAAAGAAGCAATTTCCCCAGGCAGTGGCCATTTGAGATGGGAAGGGGCAGTAAGAGGAAGTTTTCCTTAGACTAGCTCTTCCCCCAGAACACCTCGCCATCCAGCAACAAATTCAATTCACCTGCTCCGCCTGATCAGTCAAACGCGCGTCCGACTCCAGCACACGTCACAGCGGTGGTTCTGACGTGGTTTGAGAATCACCTATCCGCAGAATATCTCGGGTTTGTACACTCAAATAACGCAGTCTTTTCCAAATAAGGCCCAGAGCTCACACTCCGAGTGCAGCCTAACAGCACCAGAGGGCCGGTAGGCTAAACATTCCCATCCTGGCAACAGGACTGACCCGGGCAACAGTAAGCATCCCTTCTGCACTTTCGTCGTGAACATCAACATAAGGAAACAGAGACCTCCTCGATCCAAGTTTGAAGAAACAAACACAAAGGTCACCCAAGCGGGTTGTTTTCAGCAAACTAACGGAGAAATTAAGGTGACAACCGCGTGCATCCAGAGTTAGTCAGATCCCGAAGGCAGTTCCTTTGGGAAACGCAGGAGCAGCGCGCCAGATGACGGCTACCTTACAGCGCACCCCTCAGAGGCACTGCTACGAAAGGAAGGCAGAAGGTTGGAACTCAAAATAACTCGCAAGGCGCCCGTTAAGGGGGAAGCTTTAATTTCCTGAGCAGAACCTCCCCCCTGAAGGCAGCCCAGGGACTCTTTGCTTCCCTAGGGAGACGGCAGGGACGGGGCAGGGCGGTGGGATGGAGGGACACAGGGCCAGATGGACGGCCAGACGGCCGGATGGATGGACAGACGGCCAGACGGACGGCCAGACGGCCCAAAAGGCCTGAGCAAGGGCTGAGGAGCGGGAGGGAAGGGCAGGGCGAGGGGAAGGGGAAGGGCGGCCCTGGGCCTGACAGGGCACCTTGGGCCTAACCCCGGGCAGCAGCTCCCCATCTCACAGGGCCCGCGGGGGGCTGCCTGTAACAGGAGATGCGGGCAGGTAAATTTTACAAGCACTGCATCACAAATACCCTGCAACACCTGAACTATTCACTGGGACAGCCTCCTTCCTCACCTCCTGAAAGCTCCAGCTGGCAAACCAAGGACAAAATGAAAGGCAGATGTGGAGGACCTCGTAAGATACTGTTTTGTTCCCTACGTGCCCACTGCTGGTGACACGTAATGCCTCCTGTTCCCAAACGACATCGGCACGTTACATCTTTACTACATGCTGAAAGGAACTCAGCAACTTGAACACAACTTAGAATTACCCATCCCGGCAGCAGGCTGTCCAGCTGAAGCTGCTTTAGCCAATCAAGTGTGTCATGCTGCCCCTCAAAGGTTTCTTCCTGGGAACGTCTGCTGTGACACTCCTGACGTATTACTTCTCGGAATGGCAGAACTGCGCTGGGTAGGCCCCACAGCAAGACTCGTATTTCTGTCCTTCCCTTTCAGGAAAGGATCTCCCACCTTGAATTTATTAATTTTCATGATGATGATACACAAATTGAAGTTTTGAAAAACTGAATGCTGATTAACAGATTTCTAGCACAGCCTGTGCATCAAAATTCATTTCTCTCCATTTAGGTAATCTTAGTTTCTGAGTTACAGTTACAGTCAAAATTTTTCTTCTTCGATTTTTTTCTTTTTCTTTTTTTTTTTTTTTTTTTTTTTTGTGATCAGAAAAACGAGGGGACTGGCTGTCCCAAGTCAGCCGGGGAACTTCTCTTTGGTCGATGCATCAAGCAACTCAGCTCTCTTGGGGAAACTTAAATAGAAAAGACAGATCTCCAAACGGATAAAAAAAATAAATCAAATGATAAAAACCCAACCGACACATCTGATACCCCAGCTTATTGAACAGCACAAGGGTTTAATCTACAGGCTCTGTCCAAAGCAGCAAGAAGTGACAGATTTAATCCAAACCAGTTGCCCGCTCTCACTCTCTGATCTGGAGACGTTATTGGACAAGCATGCATAGCAGTAACACTTGTAAACACTGGGTTACTGCACCACAGCCCCAAATCCCTCACGGGCCCACTAAGATACTTTTACTGACTGATCCACAATAAGCACTCCCAAAAAGATTCTCAACAAGCTAAACCCTGTTTAGAAAGAATCTGAGGAACCTGTCACTGCAGCAACAAAGGGCTGCAATTGTATGCAAAATCTCCAACACCCTCCTTAGCACCCTGCTAGCTCAAGGACTGTGTGGGGCTTCCGTGCCCTGAACGAGTCCACCCTGGCCACATAACGCAGATGTAATGGTCAAGAAAGCACATAGCGTTATCGAAACTTATCAGATCCACAGCAAAAAGAAAAGCCCACGCTTCTATATTTCTCCTCCTTCTCCATTCACAGAAGGAAGAGACTGAAAACAAGCAGATTTGTGGTTTACATTTACAGTTAATGTGAAAAATGGCTATTTGTGAAATACATCACGTATTGTTTCAAGCTACAAACAACTCGCTCCCACAAAGGAAAGACTTTTGACCTCAGCATGCAACCCCAGTTACAAATAACTTCCTATCTACCAGCGGGCCGCGTTCCCCTGGCACTCAGTCACTCCGCAGCACGGCAGCCACCTTTGTTCTAAGGATGGCAAATTCTACTTAGAAACGCTCTGTAGAAGAGTGATGTTGTCCCCTTTTAACACGATCCGGCCTGCAGCAAAGAGAAGGGAAAGAGGGGATTAGAGAGAGCCCAGAACCTGAGAATAATCTCGTGTTTTCAGAAAGTGTTTTGTGTGGTTGAGCAGGGTTTTGCCCATCACGCAGAGTGCAGGCCGCCTGGTATTACACGTTTCAAAGACCAGAACTGGTCTCAGGCAGGGACAGATTCTCCTTCATCCAGCAAAATCAGCAGCTCAAAAATCATCAGGGACAGAGATGTAGCCAGGAATTGCTCACTGAACTTCAACAGCAAGGCTCGTCACACGGTTGGTACGTCTCAGTGCTGCTACCTAGAAGGCTCACCCGGGCAGGTTTCAGACCGCGCGTCACTCGGGTTGCACAGACACACGACACACCCAGCTGTTTCCTTGATTTTGTCTTGGAGTGAATCTCCTCTGCGTCGTCCAGCGCCAAACTCACGTACTCGTCAAAGCCCTAGAAATCGGCAACAGTGGCAATTAGTTCAGCAACAACACGAACCATCGTCAGCTGTGCTGACCCAGGCTGGACAACGAAGACTAATTGTTAGAGAAGCACGATTTCTTTTTTCCCTTGGGCTAGTTTTTCTTGACAAGAAAAAATAGGATTGTGAATGAGGGAAAACAAACTAACGATGTAACGTGGGGTCGTGCTGACACTCACGATGATGCAGCCTTCTATCCGCACGTTCACTTGCTCAGCCACACCTGGATCCTCGAGCTCTGCAGAACGAAGGAGGAGAGTAAATTGGAACACAAACACCGCGAGCAGTTTTGTTCTCTCTCGTGTGTTCAGAAATACCCGCTAACCATAGCCGCTAGAGCTCCCAAACACTCCAAGGAGCAACTCTCAGGGGCAGTTTCAATTAACAGTCTGACATTTTAGAGTCTTATATGACTGGGTGAATACTACACGTTTGCTGAAGGACACGTTTCCAGTCACAAGGGAACACTCCTGCACGCCCGGCTGCACGATCCCACTCCCGTTAACACGAGGGGGAAACGCCGGGCTGCGCAGCAGCTCCTTGTACCCACCAGCACGCCGCACAGCTCTCCATTCCCCACAAACCTGCCCCGAGCAACGGGTGGGAGCCGAAAACTCAGCGAGGGAGATCCCCGGACCCTCCCCGCTCCCCCCACCCCCCCCAAATCCCCATCCCCATCCCCTCCCCGTCCTCTCCCCGCGCTACTCACGCTCTGCAGGTAGCGGAAGATGAGGTTCTGGGGCACTGCGTGAAGGGCTCAGCACGGGGACAAGAGCTCCAGGCCCGGGACAAGGCCTCAAGACAAGGCCTCAAACCCTGCAACGAGGCCCCAGGGCCCTGGGACAAGGCCTCAAGGCCCGGGCCGAGACCCCTGAGGCCCGGGCCGCCCCCCACCCGCTCCCCCGTCGCTCCCCAGCCGCAGGAAGGCTACGATGGGCTGCACCATCACCGTCTGCACCTTCTGGTCCTGCCCGCGGTACGCCATGGCTGCCGCCGCCTCGCTGCTCCCGCCGCCCCTGCTGGGCCGCCTCCGGAAGCCCCTGAGGCCGGGCGGGAGCGCGCAAGGGACGCTGGGATGCTGGAGGAGCGTGGGGGGCCGCTCTAGCAGGCCGGGAGGACCGCGTCTCTATGGTCGCAGGCAGGAGTCCCTGCGCCAGCTTTATTGGTGAGCAGCGAGGCTGGGGGGGGGAGGGGGGCAAGACAGCCTTAAATAAAATACAAATATAAAAAGTGTTATAAATGGCTGTTATAAATCCAAATAGGATTACAATCAAAGTTTACAATTTATTAAACGAATAGAGGCAAGCAAGCAGCGCTGGGTGCGCCGGGAGTCTCTGCTCCCCCAGGACGCACACCTGTTACTTAAGGCGGCTGGTTTTGATGCTCCCAGGCTAATACATATTCATTACTACTTCGAGAAGAGGCAGGGTTATTAGAATTGGTTTCCGGAATCCGAAACCCCTCCCAGGGGCGCCTGCGTATCAGTCTCTGGTGGTCTCTCGGGGCTTGCTCGGGCTGAATGCTGGTTGTCTTCCTCCCAGGCTTTTGTCCTTCAATTGTCCTTCAGCTCCCCCTTCCTCCTCGTTTGGGAGCCTCTGCGCCGGATTTCAGAAACTCTAGCAACATCCCCTGCAGTAGTCAGCACTTTTCCCTAAAAACCCCTTTGTTCTCTTATCACCTAGACCCGGGCCTCGATGTTAACCCTTCAAATCCCTTAGTGACACGAATTGCTGGACCATTCCTTACAAAAGGAAGGATAAAATATGTAGAGGAGCAATGGCACACGCGAAAGCCCAGCGCCGCGGGCAGAGGCAGCGAAGGTTGACGGCAGAACAGTGCTCGGTTTGAACACGGAGAGGGAAAGCGAGGGGAAGGTGGCCGAAGCCGGCCGCAGTCTCTGAGCTCTCCTCCTCCTGATTGTTTTCTCTCAAAGCCATTTCTGTCTGTGTGCGGGCACCCGGAGCCGGCAGAAGTCCCCGTGAAGTCCTTCGGCAGGACGGAGGGCTGCGTGGGCTCCAGTGAGAGAGGGAGTTAGGAGAATCTTATCAAGTAGAGATAGAGCGCTGACGGCATTAAACTAGGATGCTACTTAGTGTCTTTGCTAACTATGGTGCATTGTGCCAATTAACTAAAGCAAGAAGCCTTGGGCCCCTTACCAAGGTCAGTCTCCTAATAAGAGAGCGAGCCTATCTTAAGAAACTGGGAGAAACTGGTCCTGCAGGTGGACAAGAGCCAAGGAGCAACTGAGTCTGTGCAAAGACAAGAGGTCAACTAGCGGTGACGAGGAAGAGTCATCAATCTTCATGCCCACGACCTCCCGTGCTGCCCAGCGCTGAATAAACATACCTACTTTACAATCTCACTGATTGTGGAGTCCCTTTTCCGCAAGTCGCCAGCAGCAGTTTCTTCCGCAGAGGTTTTCCCAGAGCCGCTTCAAAGCTTCCCTCGCGGAGCTGGGGCGTCGCAGGGGGTCGTCAAAGCACGCACGCGCACACACACACACACGCACACACACACACACAGGCGTTGTTGTCCAAACAGAAAGTATTTACAACAAATTCGACAAGCGGTTTTTCTCTGCCAGCAGCAAATGCCTGAGGGCCCCTACAGCTTCACAAATCATAGCACAAAGAGCCTAAAGTTCCTCTAAAATTTAGGGAAATAATTCAAAATAGATCTGCTAGGGGAAAACGATCACTGGCGGCAGGGTACACAATACACCCGAGCCTCAGCTCTCCTCCGCAGAGTCAGTGCCCACGCCCAAGTGCGACGCTGATGGCACCCGAACATTTGCTGTAGCAGGCAGCAGAGCCAGCAGCTCAGGGGAGCAATTTTAAAAACCAGGAGGCACTTAAACCAACCCTTAATTGACCCAGTTACTGCAGGAGAGTCCCGACTACTCGCCCTGGAGTCCTACTGTCACCAGCAAAAAGCACCAACCAAAGCTTGGGGGAACTTTGGTACAGCACAAGAGAAGGGAGTGGGGGTAGCGTAGCCGTATCGCAGAGCTGCTGCTTTTCACACCATTTTATCATCCCTGATAATTGAAAGTAAGGCCGGGTGGGCTGACCCCACCACCACCACTCCTGGCAGCATGTTTGGTCCACAACGCTAGAATAATTATTTTGCTCCCTCCCGCCCCTACAGCTTCATCATCTGAAAAGATTACAGTCAAAACAATGGCATACACAAATAAAAGTCAAGAGTTGACATAGTAACTCCGGGATTTGGGTATCAACTGTCCGAGAAATCAGAACACCCAGGCTTCACAATGTGCCCAACATCGAGCTGTGCCAAGGCGGGGGGGAAGGAAGAAGCTTTCCGTTTAAGCCTTCAGAGCGTCGCTCCATCACTACGTCAATTCACAGCCACCGCAGCGTGCCGATGGACATCTTTCTGTGCCAAAAGAAACAAGTGCTTTGTCCTCTTGATATCAAAGGTAGCCACCTATAGTTACGGAACCATGCACAAGACCTTAACTCTGACCAGCAGGGAAACTTAGGACAACTGAGTGCAGATCCTGCCAATTTCTACCAGTTCCAACTGTGCTTTAAGTCTCATTGCAAAGCCTCAGTTAGAAAAAGGATCACCTCGGGGTATCCAACAAGAAGAAGAGTTGTTTTTTTTTTTTTTTTTTTTTTTTTTTAATATACCATAGGACTATGCAGTTCAATCATCAATCATCTTGGAAAGCTCAAGGAGGAGGTCATCCTCATCCTTCCCTGGGTCCAAGTCGAGCTCGGCTTCCAGTATGCCGTCTGAGAGTTCCCAAAGTAGCGTCTCTAAATCCTCGTCTACAGATACGGGCGCGTTGCCTGTGGAACTCAGCCGGCGTGTCCTTGCTTCTTCTAGCTGGGAAGAAGCTGAAGTCGAGCTTGAGAACTCCATTGGCTCCACAGATTCTGCCTGGCTTCCAAGATGTGCTTCAGGTCTTGGCAGAGCAAGGAAGAGAACAATCAGTATATGCCATTTCTTAACGGGAAATCCCTTTTCTGCAAACCGGCTCTTAAAACCGTAGCCAACCCCTCCTGCACTTCAATCTTACCCAGGGATTGTTATTCAATTAACCCAGGGCTACATTTAGAGCCCAATATATTAGCAGGTACATTTTTCAGTTTGGGGGTTTCTCTGTGAAGCCAGAGCACCTGGAGTCTAGCAAAGATGGTTCAATTGTTGTAGCAAGAGGCACTTTGCCACCTTGCTTAATTTTCCTGTAAAAATGTTAAGAAGTCTCCATCTGCAAATATCTGTTTGCTAAGTTAGTCATTTTTCCCACGGCACACTCAGCAGAGTTTGCTCCCCACTACAGGAAGCTGATCTGCAGCCATCACTTCCCTCTGCTCTCCCTGCACTCTTGTCACCTTGTATGTTTGTTCGGGTGGCATTCTTGAGGACCAAAAGGCAGAGGACACTACTCATCATTTATCACCTCACGAGGAAGTAGGAGAACTTCACCTCATCCTCATTTAGGTATTCAGACAGAGCAAGAAGTCACTGGAAAGCTGTACCGACTTGCAGCATTTAAAGAAAGTAAGTCTAATTAAGCATTCCTGCTAGCTGCTAGAAAGTCATTTCACGTGACTTATTCCTCTGATGGATTTGGGCTTTAATTATCTCAGAACCCTCCTTTTTTCCCCACGTGTGACAGAACTTATGTTTCACTGGGGATATACACCGATTGAGAAAAAGAACAAGTTGTGGTCATCACCTGTTTTGGGGATTTTCTTCAAGTCTGGTGGCTGGGACGTGCTCCAGCGTGGCTGGAACAGCCTAGAAAGCAGCAAAACAGTATTTAGGACTCATGGGTAAAAGATTCCTTACTAGCTTTTTCCTCCATGCTGCTTCTCCTCTGGCATTGCGGAGCCTTAGCCAAAATACAAAACCAAGGTGCTCCTGAAGAAAGTTAATATTCACTTGGAGGTTACTAATGATCTTGTGTCTTTTAAGAACACAGCATTAATGGACAAAATCCTCCACACCAGAGAAATCACAGAATCACAGAGGACTAAGTAAATAGTGCCATTAATCTAATAAATATGGAAGGGTACTACAAGAATTCTGTAGGCAGCTACTGGATTTAAAAGGAAACAGAAAGCCTGTAGAACTTTTGAGTTTTCCATCTTTTCTCCTAGAGGAGGGTGTAAATTTTACAAGGGATCCATTTCTGCATTAGCCCCTGTCCTTACCATAGCTGCTTTTTTGGCTGGAGGTCCCATTGTGTCAGCGTCAGAGGCAGTCCGTGGCTTCACAGCTGCTACAGCAGAGGGAAAACTGCCAGGTGCCTTACGTTTCAGTGCCTTCTTCTTGGGGGAAGCGACTTTCCCATCCCAAGGCTTCGCAAACATGTTAAAGTTGGCTAGAGTAAAAGGAAGAGAGAACTGATACAGTCTTGCTCTGCCTCATGAAAAATCCACGTTCTCTTCCTCATTTCCACGGCCCGTCTACACAGTTAACTGTATTTGGCCAGCAGAATTACACTGCCATTGCCTGGATTCTCAGCAATATCTTCCACATAGTAAACTCCGTCTACCAACAATCCATACAAAGGAACAAAGGAACTGAATAGCTACAGTAAATCATAATCCAGGACGAGGGAAACTCAGACACAGAGCGATCCCAAGTGCAAGCAATACTCTAAGACGTTGTATGAAGTCTAGTAAGATTCACAAATGTTGACAGCTTTTGTATTTAAAGTCTTGCTCCCTCTAGGAAAGGAAAAGCAGCAGGTATAGTAAGACAAGAGAGTGTATGCAACTGTTGTACCAGCTTCCTCTCCCCTGCAGTGATGTCCCACAAAATCTATTAAGTTGTTCTACAAAATCCAAATTTGTAGAGTCATATTCTAGTCTCCCATTCCTGACCTAACATCTGGCTGGCAGGAGAAGAAACGAAAGAAAGCTGGGTACTTGTTTTCTTTGTGTGTTTATTTCCTCGTGTCCCATGAGACAGAGAGAAAGGCTACAATGTGCAGTGCATGCAGCCTTTAAGCCCTCCTTATCTCCCTCACACAATCTCATTTTACAAAGTTGATATAATCTTAACAACGAGGCCTTTGATCCTCTGTCATTTTTGACAGAAACTGGCCCCCCACATTAAGACGCTGATGCATGCTTTACAAACACATACACGTGTCAAGTTAAGCAACACATGCCAAAGAGGAAGGTGAACTTGAACTCAACGCAGGGAGGACTTCATACCATAAACAGATGGCAGAAAAAAACAGAATACCAAAATTAGACTAAAAAGCCCCTCAATGTGTTAATTTTCTAGTGGGAAATACAGAATACCATCACGTAATTAACGAAAACAGACATGGTTGCATGTTCTGGCCCTTCTTTGCCTTTGAACTTTGTAGCCTTAAACTCTTTTATCCTCTGCATTGAAGGAAAAAGCAAAGCAGATCCTGAGCAAACGGAACTTGCTCAATATGGGAAGCACCTCACCGGGGCAGGTATTAAAGCATCTTATTACCTGATAGCTTTGTGTTCCATAACGATTTCTGCCCGGCTGGGGCAGGTCCAGGTTGTGCTGGGGGAGCTGGCACATTTCCTCCACTCTGCTGCATCCGCAGAGCTTTCTCGCGCTTTATTTCTTCCAGGGTTTTAACACGCACTTCTCCTTCTGGCTTGGCTTTACCTGCCGGCTCCTTCGACTGCACTTTGCTGGGCCCGGAAAGAGTGAGCACGCTCTGCTTCTTGGGCTCACCCTCAATTTTTGCCCCTGCGCTGGGATCTTTGGTTTTACCATGCCATTCAGCCTGGGCTTTGGCTTGACATTCTCGTCTCTGAAGAGCTCTCTCACGACGGATTTCCTCCAGTGTTTTCACATGGATCTCTCCCTTTGGCTTAGCAGCCTTCCCTGTCATCATCAAGAAATGAGAAGCACCAACATTTAAAGAGAGTCCAACAATAGTTTAAGTCTCCAAAATTTGTCACAGTACTAAGGAAAACTAAGCCTGAGCGTTCCCAATAACGCATCTTAGGACAATAGCCTAACATTCTCCTCCTCCTCTGAGCCACTTGTTGTATTTTGAAGACCAGCCCTATCCAGAGAGAGTTGCTACACAGAAATGCTAGTTTACTTGATTACTTTTTCAGACTGCATTTCAAATTCCTGCTCCCGGCAGTGGCTCTATTCTAATTGTATATGATGGTTCACAGAAGCAGCTTAAAACCTTGACAAGGCACAAGCGGAAAATAAACACACACCTAGAGGCAGATTTCTGATAGTGGCTGTCAGAAGAGCTTCAGCACTCGAGCAAGAGGAACCAGTTCTTTGTTTTCATTTGAATTCCTTTTTAGGGCTGTATGAAAACGGTCTAAGTTCACGGAAAGGAAGAAGGAGAAAGTATATTTAATAGCCAGTTGTTACCTTTCGCAGTACTAGTCCGTTGAGAAGGTAATCCTAGCCTCTCCTTCACAGACTTGGGAACTTGAACTGCAAAACAGAAAAAGACCAAATTAGGGAGGCTGCATAAACGTCAACTTTGTGTTCACATTCGAAAACAAGGCAGGAAAGGTAACTTTGAATCCCGGTGATTAAGACCTCAGCCAACATGCAAAAAGAAACATCGCAGGAAAAGGACAAACAGAAAGCCTAAATACAAAACCCGTGAATCACATCCAGATGCCTGTTTAGTAGCTGTACCTCTCTTTGGTGCTTTGTCAGCATTTCCCGGAACCTCCACCTTCTTCCCCAGCCTTTCAGCAAGGCTGCGCTTCACCGGAAGGGCGCTTACATCAGCTTCAGACAGAGAAAACAAGGAATATTTTAAGAACATTTCTTTGCAGGAAGATTTGAGAACAGTCAACCACAAGCTTCTATTTTTCAAGCATATTTTCATAAAATTGCCTTTCAGCTGCTAAATGGTTTTTTTGCCATTTCTGCAGTCAACACAGATCTCCACTGCAATGCATTTTCCTCTCATACGTCAAAAATACTCTTCAATGCAGTCATATAGAGAAGGCGGCACCTAAATAACAGCTCATAAAAAGTTCTTACCCACGGAGGCTTTCCGTTTTCCTTGTTTCTCAGCAAGATCTAGTCGAACCACAGGTTCCTCCCCTAAAACAAAAGTAAAATTTTTCTATTTCATAGAAACCAGTAGCCAATAGAAATAGTATACTGTTAGCCCATGTCCAAAAAAAACCCAGCAAGGCACTGTTTTGACAGCTAAACCACACAAACTCATATTTCAACTATAATTAACTTAGAAAAAGTATCCATAGTCTCAGTGTTTGCCTCAAATTCCAGCTGAATGTAGTCGAGAATGAATCTGAGTCTGCTTGACAGCTATACTTTGTGCAGAACAGAGCTGCATAAGCAAGCAGAATATTATTAGGTACAAATGCTGAGAAATATTCCTTTCTAAGGTGAATGTCTATGAGTAGAAGTACTTCTTCACTTCTTTCCCTTTCAAAGGAATTTGCACAACTCTAAACAATATAATTTATACACAGACTCCTATCGCACTACTGTCCACACGTGCCACTGTCAGCCTCTTTAAAGCTTCAGAAATTGCTTCTTACATAGCACTGTCCTCTAGAGCTCTTTCTTCTCGTTACTCTCCTGTTTTTCAGTTATCCCCCTATTTGCATACTGACACATTTTTTTCTTTCTCCTGCTACTGCACTTAACCTGAGCACCAAAGCTTTCCAGTACAACCAGGGACTTTCAGCATAAAAGCATGTTTTGAACAGAAGGTGGCAGCACCAGGAGGCTAACAGGGGTGAATTGCCTTCCTTCTTGCTTAACCTTCCAGTTTAGGAGTAATGAAATCAAAACAAAAGCATTAATTATTACCTTCCTCTGTAGACAGTGTCACAGTTCTCACCACTGTCCGGACATTTTCCTTTTCCGGAGCAGGAAAAATCATAGAATCGACGGGAGGAAGAGAAGATCTTGAAGGACCTTCTGCTCAGAGCAAGCAAAACATAAGGAAGTTTACCAAACAGAAAAAACTATCACGAAGAACAAAAAACTTTAATTATTCATTACTGTCAAACATACAGTGACCAGAGCATGCAAATAAGAGAGGTGACTAGTTTGCCTCTGGTTGCCCTTGGAATTCCCATCTAGAATACCAGCTGGCTGAGAATCAGGTTGCTCGATGCCCCCAGCTAAACATGGAAGTCTATCCCTCAAGCAGCTCCCAGCCACCATCACCTGCCATTCTGAAGCCAATCAAATTTCACTTCTTTGGCAAAATAGTTGGATTCACCAAAGCATAGCCAGCTACCCGGTATTACTGGAAGAGTTTTTTTTTGAAAGAAAAATCATCACACAGGATGAAGGTGAACAGGGTAAGGAAGCAGGGAATATTAACTCACCACCGTGTCTCTTAGTTTTTTCCTTCATTTTCTGCAATTTGATTTCTTCAAGTGTTTTTATTCCAAAATTCAGACCGTCCTCTGAAAACAGAAAACAGTTAATGAGACTAAGGCTTAGAGGCACTCACTGAGGACCACAGATCCTCAGGCTTCTTAGTGCTCAGGAACTTTCAGAAGTATTTAGAATAAAGCCTGTCAACACTCCTCACAAGTGAAACAACCATAGAATCAATGGCATTTTGCCCCTCCTTTCACCCTTCAGGGTAAAAACTGTAGTTTTAATTTTAATCCATTTACGTGATATTAGATCCCTCTATCGTTAGATATGGCTTTCAACAGTGGTTGCCAGGCTGCACGTGCAGCCATTTAAACTCCATGCTGTGACCCTGTTTTGTTCTCCAAAAGGAAAGAAAAGGAGTTCAACTTTCTGACCCAATGGGCACATGATGGTATCAGGGAGAAATGAGATCATGGAAATAACCGAGTCCATTCAGCACCCCTACATTCTGTTGTGTTTTTACGCCACATTGCTTTTGAGTTAATTGTCAAGTTCTCCTGCCGATTTATCCTACTACAGGTGCTGGAATACCTTGTTTAGCAGTAGTAGCACTGGCTTTCCGAGTGGAAATCATCCGTAATCCATTTTGGCCTTCCTCAGCTGGTTGCTGGACGGGAGTTTTAGTTTCTTCTCCTTCCGCAGAAAGCTGGTCTGAAGGGGAAAAATCTATTCAGTTATGCATAGGCCAGATTGTTCGTGATTATGTAGCTCATGCAATGACACTTCAGTCCATGGCTCCTATAAAAAAGTTGGGTTTTTTTTGTTTTTTTGTTTTTTTTTTTTAATACAGCTACACTGACCTGATGAACTCGTAAGTAGACTACCCTAGGACAAAACATCTAGGACTCTAGATTCTCTCTGCAGCTTTAACTACTACACAACATATTACTCTTCAGACAAAAAAAAAGGAATTTCCTTCCTAGTTTCACATAGAGCTTTACACAACAGACCAGCTAAAGCCAAGAGTGGTTCTAAGCTTTCCTCCAACATTTCAGGTTCTGTCCACTGACTGCCAGACAAAGCCACCAGTGACCTGAGCGGACTGCCTGCCCTATCGCTAGTCAGACCTCAGGTCATCTGTGATTTATACATTCATTTACAGCACAAATTCCTTCCAAGAACCAAAGACTTACACAATCATTTACAGCACAAATTCCTTCCAAGAACCAAACCATGCTCACCATCATCATCTTCATCATCATCTGCAGCATTGATTACAACTGGAGGGTGTGTAGGGCTTGGGACATTTTCCGAGTTTTCCACTTTCATCACCTGCCTTAGCTATGGAGAGGGATTGGACTGGACAGAAAGT
Organism: Anser cygnoides; assembly: GCF_040182565.1. Classification (NCBI taxonomy): domain Eukaryota; kingdom Metazoa; phylum Chordata; class Aves; order Anseriformes; family Anatidae; genus Anser; species Anser cygnoides. Next base: position 614,542 of record NW_027103076.1, on the reverse strand, counting down.
TTGTTTTGCTGCAGTGACATCTGAGCCACTTTCAAATCATCGTCCGCGGACTCAGGCGGACTTGGCAGTGTAGCTAGAGGAAGAGGAGGATCATCAGTAATATGGCAGTTTAAAACTTTGACCACAATGCACGAAGATGGTAGCTAAGGCAGATAACCTGCACAGGCAATGAATGCAGCATCTCCTTTTGCCCATCCCGCCACTGTTTACACCGTGAACAATGACTTGCCTTCAAACAACAACACATCTCCCTACCACCCAGCAGAAGACGAAACAACAGAAAGCAAACTGCAAGGCAAATATCACACAAAGCAGAGAGAAGCTGAGCATGAAAGCAGAAAACAAATACCAGCAGTACAGCAGCAGTACACTCGGTTTAGCTGACCACCTAGGACTGCAGACCTTTTCCTGCACTCACAAATGAACGGTTACCTGATGTCTCCTACACTATTGGCACCCACTAAGTAATATGCAAAATTAATTCTTCAATACTTAAAGAAAAAGGACCTAAACTCACTCTTGCTTGGTGGTAAGAAGACGCCATCGATGTAACGTCCCTTTGCGTGATGAAAAGCACAGTTGGCTTTCTGACAGCCTACTGGCTGCTTCTGCCAGTAGCAGGGAATCTCAGCGCGCTTTTTCTGAAGACAGAAAGAAAGACAAGCTCGTGATAACATGCACCTAAGGTTTGCAAAGAGATGCACAGTTCCAGGTCACGACAGCGATAGGGCTGTCACAATACAGTGCTGAAACATCATTCCAAAGGTCAGTTTATCACGGAAGTATAGTATTTCTGGGCATATTCACAAAGTTTGCAGAAGCTGTAACCACTATGCACGTTTAGCCTTGTCATCATTCAGTTTGAGAAGACAGGCACTCTCAGACATCAGTTTAGGGTGGGTTAAACTAATACACCTAGGATTATACTAGGATTATTCAGAGGGAAAAAGAACATCTTAAATTGCCTACGTTAACTCTATCCAGAACTACTTCTCGGAGACTTCGTTCTTCTGCACCTTTAACTTTCCCCACTGCTTCCTAGCCCAGGCAGCTAGAACAGCATTATCTGAAGGACTCCGGGACACAAGAGACCTGATAGATCATTCTCAACCTGCTCTCAGGAGGCTAGTACAGCCTGTTTATTACCCCCCTGCTCCAGCAGGTTTTAGCAGTCTAGTTAGCGGTTATTCTGCATCTGTTGAGAAAATACTGTCGGCGTCTAATAAAAGAAAATCTTGCTAAGACATACCTAAGGCATTGATTTTATTTCCCTCTCCTTCCTCCCACCCCCTCCCCTGCTAACAGAAACCAGTGTAATTCCAAAGCAAAGGACTCTGTCCTGCAAAAGCACAATCAGCACACCTACAGCACTGAAAAATGCTTTTGTTGATTTATTTTGAGAACACATCTTTAGGCACTCACATCGATTTCCATGTGTCTGAATCGGCAGACATTCCTGAAACAACGACCCTCCTGCCACAGCGTGCAGACTGTCTCGTTCCCCAGAGCAGCTTCACAGTGGCGGAAGGAACAGTTGTCTCCCTGTAACCAAAAGGAAACCAACAAGGAAAATATAGTACAGCCTCAAAAACGTCCATGCTACTGCCTCAGGTTGCTACGATTGAATTCAGAATCTATCTGGTTATCACGTTAACCAAAGACCAGTGTGCCTCCTCCTCCTACTCTACCCCTTCCTGAAAAAAATGAAAAAAAAAAAAAAAACAACAAAAAAACAAAGCAAAGCAAAGCAAAAGAAACCCAGCCATACCTTGGTACAGGTAGAATAGAAATAGAAGTAGCAATCGTCTCCTTGTTTAGACATGCCGACAAGTTCTGATAACAAGCTCGGGTTCTCTCCACAGGGACTTCCTCTGCTCTTGGAGAGAGCTGTCTTCACCCTTGCTTGGGCTGAAAGTCTTCCACTGGCTTGTGATCAGTGAAATCTTCTTTTTAAAAGTAACCCTAAACAAAGTACCAACAAGTGAAAAATAATGAGTAACAAGCATTTTTCCAGCTTTCTTCTGTTCATCAAATTAGTCTCTTGAGGAGAGCAATGCCTTGAAATCAGCTGTTACGGGAACTAACACAATATTAAACTAAAGTTCTGTAAAGCTGCCAGGAGCTTTGTCAGCAAGTGTTCTCTTCCACGTCCTCAATAATATGCCTTGGAGCACATCCGGAAGCCTGAAAATGGAGTCACTTCTTCAAAAACCACCTGATCATACATGCAAGGCAATGATCAACTATGGCTACGAGTAACTTCTACAGAACGCAGTATGACGCATTAAATAGCACGTTCCAGTCACTGTGGGTCTTCGAGTTCACCTACCTGGACAACCTCAGCAAAGTTATCGATCTTCAAAGACTTCCAGTTAACTTCTCCTGGAGGCCGAACCAACACTGAATCCGTGAATTAATGATAAAGGGGTAGGAAGAATTTGCCTCCTCACTTTGCCAAGGGAGCCTCTCATCCACAATTCAAACATAGGATGTGCTTTTAAACAGCTTATAACTAATGGAGGAAGCAAGTCCATCTGAACACTCTCTCAGACTGGAGACAGCCAGGGTTAGTTAGCTCTTCAAAAAATAAAAACCAAAAAAAAAAAACACAAAACAAAACAAAAACAAAAAAAACCCAGTGCATTTAGAGATGAACTCGTGATTCAAAGTGGCTGCAAAAATGAGGCTCCATCTTCCACAGCCAGAAAATTTGACTTTTTTTTTTTTTTTAATTCAAAATTCAGTATGTTCCAATCTCTGGTCTTCAAGATTTCTTCACCTATTAAGAAAACACTAAAACCTTTCCCCGTCTTAATTACCTGTACAGCAAAAAACACACCAGTGCACAGAAATACACAAATGTGCATACGCATACACACATATGTGTTTAGACACACACACACGAGGAGTGAGTGATAGAAAGTTAGCGAGAGCGACAGTGGAAATCAGAAGTTTTGCCTTTTTGACACAGAGAGCGCGTAAAAACTCTCTCATTTTGAGGGAACTAGAAAAAAAAGGAGGATCTACCAAATATTTTGATGAGTATGCCTTCGAGGCCAATGCTTTATACCATGAGTGATCTGGGGGCCAGCACACAAATATGCATACATATGTATCACACAGTATCACGGATTTCTAGGTTGGAAGAGACCTCAAGATCATCGAGTCCAACCTCCGACCTAACACTAAGTACTCCACTAAACCATATCGCTAAGCTCTACATCTAAACGTCTTTTAAAGACCTCCAGGGATGGTGACTCCACCACCTCCCTGGGCAGCCCGTTCCAATGCTTAATAACCCTTTCGGTAAAGAAGTACTTCCTAACATCCAACCTAAAACTCCCCTGTCGCAACTTTCACCCATTCCCCCTCGTCCTGTCACCAGGCACGTAGGAGAACAGACCAACCCCCACCTCTTTACAGCCTCCTTTAAGGTAACTGTAGAGAGCGATAAGGTCACCCCTGAGCCTCCTCTTCTCCAGGCTGAACAAGCCCAGCTCCCTCAGCCGCTCCTCGTAAGACTTGTTCTCCAGACCCCTCACCAGCTTGGTCGCCCTTCTCTGGACTCGCTCGAGCACGTCCATGTCCTTCCTGTAGCGAGGGGCCCAAAACTGAACACAGTACTCAAGGTGCGGCCTCACCAGAGCCGAGTACAGGGGCACAATCACTTCCCTAGACCTGCTGGCCACACTGCTTCTTATACAGGCCAGGATGCTGTTGGCCTTCTTGGCCACCTGGGCACACTGCTGGCTCATATTCAGCCGACTGTCAACCAACACTCCCAGGTCCTTCTCGGCCAGGCAGCTTTCCAGCCACTCATCTCCCAGCCTGTAGCTCTGCTTGGGGTTGTTGCGCCCCAGGTGCAGGACCCGGCACTTGGCCTTGTTGATCTTCATACAGTTGACCTCAGCCCATCGCTCCAGCCTATCCAGATCAAATATGTACATGCATACAGGATAAACATATCTATACACACAAGCGTGCACAGTATATGTCGTATGGTATCCATATGGAGAACAACTCGTAGCCCTGATCAGACACGTAGAGTTGCAATCAATTAACAGCAGGAAGACAGCAGATCAAGGATACAGCAAGCTTTGAGAGGCAGGGCAATGCTCACTTTGCCAGTGGCATGGCTGCATGATACCAAGAATTTTGAATTAGTTTGATTTTTTGGAAGCAATTTGTTTTCTTTCTGCGCTGTAGCAAATACCACAGGTTTGCCATCACGTGCTGTTCCCTAATCCATATATCCATCATCATCCATTGCTGCAAGATCATGAAAGGTTAGAAAAGATGACTTAGGTCCAATTTAACAGCCAATGATTTTTCAATGACCAGAGCTGCAACAGATTTTATTTAGCCACAAGCAGGTTTTTTTTTTCTGATGTGAAGTCAGATATTTTGATTTTTTTTTAAGACACTAAATGTCATAAAACCTGCAACCAGACCAGATAAAGTTCAAATTAGAGTGATTCTGAAGCCTTTCATTAAAATGCTGCACATTTCTGTGCAAATTATTTCTGACTCTTCTGGACAAAAGCGGATGAAATAGTTCTTACAAATTAATAATAAAAGGTTGGAACCTTTTACTCACACAAACACTAGTGAATTTTCCAGGAAGTATTATTTTGGCAGGGAATTTTCCCAAATCTAAAGTAAAGAGGGGAAAAGTTGGGTTCCCGTATTAGTTGTTGGTTTTGACTGCTTGACAAAGGGAATAAAAACAGTAGTTAAGTGCAAGGTTTCCTTCTCTTCTTTAGTATTGAGAGGAATCGTCACTTCTGACCTTTAGCACCTTCAGAAACACACTTAGTGCCATGCAGATTCCTCTGCATCTACTTCTAAAAATTACTGGTGCTCCTTAGCATGGAAGTTGGACTTGAAATCTTTCCCAGATTGAGCTCTTTTGAATGCCCAAGGAGCTCATCATTTTGCTTGTTGCCTTCCATTTTCCTGAACAGACCCAGAACACTGTTCAGGATATGAATGGATCTGGTCTAAGGAATGGGAAGAAAGCAAAAACCAAGGATACCTCACAGCCCTAAATGCCATAAAAAGCAGTCTCATTTTAAAAAAGATCTCCAAAGCTTTTTTTTTTTTTTTTTAAACTGACATCTGCCAATATGGCGATCCAAGTGCTGAACAGAAACCAACTGAACTAGCCCCTGAAAGCCTGAATAAAAATGAGTAACTCTGGTGCACTCAGCAGGTCTGTAATAGAAGTTGGCAAGATTTTTAGATTTCTTTTTTCTCCAGGGTGCTAGTAAAGTTTTTGTGTTACGAGATTTTGAAGTCTTTTTGTACAAAAGAATTACAGATGCACTACAGTCACGGTAGCTGGGGGTCTGGAAATACATGCCAACAAGTGTCATAAACTTTGCCTTTGCTGAAGGAAGATAACTAGTCCAAAGAAAACCTGCCTAGTTTGTTTTACAGGCTTGTCTTTCTCAGTATGGAACAAACTGACCTCCCTGGTCTAACTTTCCAGTTGGCTATTCTGCCTTTGTCCTGGAGAGAAGAGCAAGAAGGGAACAAAATATTTTTGCACTCCAAAAAATGCATTAGGGAAGGATTATCACACCTACCTAAGGGTAATTTCTTGTTTGTTTATAAAGCACAAAGTCTTTCTCTTGGACAGTCTCTGTTGCTGGCCTGTTTTGTGCCTTCCATTTATAATAAAGGTATTAAAGATGCTTACCCCGTTTTGGTGGTTTTTTATTTTTAGAACAGTGTAAGCGGACAGTCGGATGACAAGCAAGAAAGAACAGCATAAACTCCTTGTTGTGACCCTGCTTTTTAATCACCCAGCATCAGCCTTGCTGCAAAACAGTCTCCGCTGATTTACCTGCTTGTTAAAGCACCCCACAGGCTGCAAGTGTTGTGTGCTAGGTGTCAAATTATATTTAACGGTGCATAGGTAAACCATTCATCTTCCCATGGTCAAAGCACAGAACAGCCTCCTGCTAACACAGCTCATCCTTGCTGTAACTGCTTTTAAACCTATTTGTTGGTAAGAAAAGAGCTCAGTACACCACCTTCACAGGGCAAAAATTCACATGGAAGAGCAGAAAAACCCAGAAGTGCTTCCTGAACTTCACGTTACCAACAGCACCATCGGATTTAGATCCTTGCCTGGCATCCAGGATGCACGGCCTGCAAGCACTGCTGCGATGTGGAAGTGCCAAGGCAGGTTTTTGGCCTGCCCTAAAACACTTTTTTTTTTTTTTTCTTTTACAAACGATACAAAGAGTGTGCCAGGTATGCTGTAATGCCCGTGTGCCAGGTCAATAGAGGATATCCAAACAACAGAGGCGCTTCTCCTAATTTCTGGCGTGAAAACACTTTCACAGCATTCTTTTCACGAAGAAACCCCTCTCTATCTTCTCCAATGCTCCAGGACCTGCTGCAGCTGCAGCGGCTGCGCTGGTACCAGCCGCATCTTTGACAAATCTTTTCAACGGTTCTGCTTTACCTCGGCACAGTTGAGGTCACTCCTCTTCCTCTTCCAGCTGAGGAAGCAGCTTGCGGGCTCTGCCACACGGTCGGTGCAGAAGCGAAAGCTGGGAACACAGCAGTCAAACTCTCACTGCTAACGAAGCCACCAGGGCAGAGGGCTGACACAGACCCGCCAGAGGCGAACCGTACCCGCTCTCCCTCCCGGCTGCGAGGCTCGCCACAGCAGCCCCGACCCGAAGCGCTCACAATGCTTTGCTTGGTGATGTCACCGATGAGTCAGAGTCCCCAGATGAGCATCTGCCTTGCCACTCTTTAATGTTGGTGTTGTTTTTTGGTTGGTTGCTTGCTTGCTTTTGAAACTTATGTAGGTTATGGTAAACCTTCAGGTAAACCACAGATCAATGGGGAAGAAGTCCCACACGAGGGAAGGCCGTGCATTTCTTCCAGGCAATGGCGCATTCTTTAACATGCTGCATTCGACAAAGAAGCTCTCTCCATTTTGCGCAGTGGCAACAGGCACGACTGCAACACACGCACGTGTAGGCAGCACCTGCAGGTCCCAAACCGTTAACCAATTTTTAGATAGCACCAATTTTTTATGTAGTTGCTTTCCCTTCATCCATAACCCCTTTTTTCCTTTCTTTATATCGGGTGGCTCTCCTCCATTGTTCTGTCATTTTACTCCCCAGTGTCTGAGCAGGCACTGGGAATCGTTTCCAGAGGAAGGGTACTGCTGAAGCTACAACATTTACTCTCAGGGAAAAGAGAGTATGTGAAAGAATACATACTTCCTTTCTTTTTCCTGTTTTTTTTTTTTTTTAAATCTCTGAAATCAACGCTGCGGCCTGGCAGCAAATAACTATGGGAGTAATGATGATTCCTCATCCTCACTGTAACGTTGTAGTTAATGTCATAAAGAAGCAATTTCCCCAGGCAGTGGCCATTTGAGATGGGAAGGGGCAGTAAGAGGAAGTTTTCCTTAGACTAGCTCTTCCCCCAGAACACCTCGCCATCCAGCAACAAATTCAATTCACCTGCTCCGCCTGATCAGTCAAACGCGCGTCCGACTCCAGCACACGTCACAGCGGTGGTTCTGACGTGGTTTGAGAATCACCTATCCGCAGAATATCTCGGGTTTGTACACTCAAATAACGCAGTCTTTTCCAAATAAGGCCCAGAGCTCACACTCCGAGTGCAGCCTAACAGCACCAGAGGGCCGGTAGGCTAAACATTCCCATCCTGGCAACAGGACTGACCCGGGCAACAGTAAGCATCCCTTCTGCACTTTCGTCGTGAACATCAACATAAGGAAACAGAGACCTCCTCGATCCAAGTTTGAAGAAACAAACACAAAGGTCACCCAAGCGGGTTGTTTTCAGCAAACTAACGGAGAAATTAAGGTGACAACCGTGTGCATCCAGAGTTAGTCAGATCCCGAAGGCAGTTCCTTTGGGAAACGCAGGAGCAGCGCGCCAGATGACGGCTACCTTACAGCGCACCCCTCAGAGGCACTGCTACGAAAGGAAGGCAGAAGGTTGGAACTCAAAATAACTCGCAAGGCGCCCGTTAAGGGGGAAGCTTTAATTTCCTGAGCAGAACCTCCCCCCTGAAGGCAGCCCAGGGACTCTTTGCTTCCCTAGGGAGACGGCAGGGACGGGGCAGGGCGGTGGGACGGAGGGACACAGGGCCAGATGGACGGCCAGACGGCCGGATGGATGGACAGACGGCCAGACGGACGGCCAGACGGCCCAAAAGGCCTGAGCAAGGGCTGAGGAGCGGGAGGGAAGGGCAGGGCGAGGGGAAGGGGAAGGGCGGCCCTGGGCCTGACAGGGCACCTTGGGCCTAACCCCGGGCAGCAGCTCCCCATCTCACAGGGCCCGCGGGGGGCTGCCTGTAACAGGAGATGCGGGCAGGTAAATTTTACAAGCACTGCATCACAAATACCCTGCAACACCTGAACTATTCACTGGGACAGCCTCCTTCCTCACCTCCTGAAAGCTCCAGCTGGCAAACCAAGGACAAAATGAAAGGCAGATGTGGAGGACCTCGTAAGATACTGTTTTGTTCCCTACGTGCCCACTGCTGGTGACACGTAATGCCTCCTGTTCCCAAACGACATCGGCACGTTACATCTTTACTACATGCTGAAAGGAACTCAGCAACTTGAACACAACTTAGAATTACCCATCCCGGCAGCAGGCTGTCCAGCTGAAGCTGCTTTAGCCAATCAAGTGTGTCATGCTGCCCCTCAAAGGTTTCTTCCTGGGAACGTCTGCTGTGACACTCCTGACGTATTACTTCTCGGAATGGCAGAACTGCGCTGGGTAGGCCCCACAGCAAGACTCGTATTTCTGTCCTTCCCTTTCAGGAAAGGATCTCCCACCTTGAATTTATTAATTTTCATGATGATGATACACAAATTGAAGTTTTGAAAAACTGAATGCTGATTAACAGATTTCTAGCACAGCCTGTGCATCAAAATTCATTTCTCTCCATTTAGGTAATCTTAGTTTCTGAGTTACAGTTACAGTCAAAATTTTTCTTCTTCGATTTTTTTCTTTTTCTTTTCTTTTTTTTTTTTTTTTTTGTGATCAGAAAAACGAGGGGACTGGCTGTCCCAAGTCAGCCGGGGAACTTCTCTTTGGTCGATGCATCAAGCAACTCAGCTCTCTTGGGGAAACTTAAATAGAAAAGACAGATCTCCAAACGGATAAAAAAAATAAATCAAATGATAAAAACCCAACCGACACATCTGATACCCCAGCTTATTGAACAGCACAAGGGTTTAATCTACAGGCTCTGTCCAAAGCAGCAAGAAGTGACAGATTTAATCCAAACCAGTTGCCCGCTCTCACTCTCTGATCTGGAGACGTTATTGGACAAGCATGCATAGCAGTAACACTTGTAAACACTGGGTTACTGCACCACAGCCCCAAATCCCTCACGGGCCCACTAAGATACTTTTACTGACTGATCCACAATAAACACTCCCAAAAAGATTCTCAACAAGCTAAACCCTGTTTAGAAAGAATCTGAGGAACCTGTCACTGCAGCAACAAAGGGCTGCAATTGTATGCAAAATCTCCAACACCCTCCTTAGCACCCTGCTAGCTCAAGGACTGTGTGGGGCTTCCGTGCCCTGAACGAGTCCACCCTGGCCACATAACGCAGATGTAATGGTCAAGAAAGCACATAGCGTTATCGAAACTTATCAGATCCACAGCAAAAAGAAAAGCCCACGCTTCTATATTTCTCCTCCTTCTCCATTCACAGAAGGAAGAGACTGAAAACAAGCAGATTTGTGGTTTACATTTACAGTTAATGTGAAAAATGGCTATTTGTGAAATACATCACGTATTGTTTCAAGCTACAAACAACTCGCTCCCACAAAGGAAAGACTTTTGACCTCAGCATGCAACCCCAGTTACAAATAACTTCCTATCTACCAGCGGGCCGCGTTCCCCTGGCACTCAGTCACTCCGCAGCACGGCAGCCACCTTTGTTCTAAGGATGGCAAATTCTACTTAGAAACGCTCTGTAGAAGAGTGATGTTGTCCCCTTTTAACACGATCCGGCCTGCAGCAAAGAGAAGGGAAAGAGGGGATTAGAGAGAGCCCAGAACCTGAGAATAATCTCGTGTTTTCAGAAAGTGTTTCGTGTGGTTGAGCAGGGTTTTGCCCATCACGCAGAGTGCAGGCCGCCTGGTATTACACGTTTCAAAGACCAGAACTGGTCTCAGGCAGGGACAGATTCTCCTTCATTCAGCAAAATCAGCAGCTCAAAAATCATCAGGGACAGAGATGTAGCCAGGAATTGCTCACTGAACTTCAACAGCAAGGCTCGTCACACGGTTGGTACGTCTCAGTGCTGCTACCTAGAAGGCTCACCCGGGCAGGTTTCAGACCGCGCGTCACTCGGGTTGCACAGACACACGACACACCCAGCTGTTTCCTTGATTTTGTCTTGGAGTGAATCTCCTCTGCGTCGTCCAGCGCCAAATTCACGTACTCGTCAAAGCCCTAGAAATCGGCAACAGTGGCAATTAGTTCAGCAACAACACGAACCATCGTCAGCTTTGCTGACCCAGGCTGGACAACGAAGACTAATTGTTAGAGAAGCACGATTTCTTTTTTCCCTTGGGCTAGTTTTTCTTGACAAGAAAAAATAGGATTGTGAATGAGGGAAAACAAACTAACGATGTAACGTGGGGTCGTGCTGACACTCACGATGATGCAGCCTTCTATCCGCACGTTCACTTGCTCAGCCACACCTGGATCCTCGAGCTCTGCAGAACGAAGGAGGAGAGTAAATTGGAACACAAACACCGCGAGCAGTTTTGTTCTCTCTCGTGTGTTCAGAAATACCCGCTAACCATAGCCGCTAGAGCTCCCAAACACTCCAAGGAGCAACTCTCAGGGGCAGTTTCAATTAACAGTCTGACATTTTAGAGTCTTATATGACTGGGTGAATACTACACATTTGCTGAAGGACACGTTTCCAGTCACAAGGGAACACTCCTGCACGCCCGGCTGCACGATCCCACTCCCGTTAACACGAGGGGGAAACGCCGGGCTGCGCAGCAGCTCCTTGTACCCACCAGCACGCCGCACAGCTCTCCATTCCCCACAAACCTGCCCCGAGCAATGGGCGGGAGCCGAAAACTCAGCGAGGGAGATCCCCGGACACTCCCCGCTCCCCCCACCCCCCCCAAATCCCCATCCCCATCCCCTCTCCGTCCTCTCCCCGCGCTACTCATGCTCTGCAGGTAGCGGAAGATGAGGTTCTGGGGCACTGCGTGAAGGGCTCAGCACGGGGACAAGAGCTCCAGGCCCGGGACAAGGCCTCAAGACAAGGCCTCAAACCCTGCAACGAGGCCCCAGGGCCCTGGGACAAGGCCTCAAGGCCCGGGCCGAGACCCCTGAGGCCCGGGCCGCCCCCCACCCGCTCCCCCGTCGCTCCCCAGCCGCAGGAAGGCTACGATGGGCTGCACCATCACCGTCTGCACCTTCTGGTCCTGCCCGCGGTACGCCATGGCTGCCGCCGCCTCGCTGCTCCCGCCGCCCCTGCTGGGCCGCCTCCGGAAGCCCCTGAGGCCGGGCGGGAGCGCGCAAGGGACGCTGGGATGCTGGAGGAGCGTGGCGGGCCGCTCTAGCAGGCCGGGAGGACCGCGTCTCTATGGTCGCAGGCAGGAGTCCCTGCGCCAGCTTTATTGGTGAGCAGCGAGGCTGGGGGGGGGAGGGGGGCAAGACAGCCTTAAATAAAATACAAATATAAAAAGTGTTATAAATGGCTGTTATAAATCCAAATAGGATTACAATCAAAGTTTACAATTTATTAAACGAATAGAGGCAAGCAAGCAGCGCTGGGTGCGCCGGGAGTCTCTGCTCCCCCAGGACGCACACCTGTTACTTAAGGCGGCTGGTTTTGATGCTCCCAGGCTAATACATATTCATTACTACTTCGAGAAGAGGCAGGGTTATTAGAATTGGTTTCCGGAATCCGAAACCCCTCCCAGGGGCGCCTGCGTATCAGTCTCTGGTGGTCTCTCGGGGCTTGCTCGGGCTGAATGCTGGTTGTCTTCCTCCCAGGCTTTTGTCCTTCAATTGTCCTTCAGCTCCCCCTTCCTCCTCGTTTGGGAGCCTCTGCGCCGGATTTCAGAAACTCTAGCAACATCCCCTGCAGTACTCAGCACTTTTCCCTAAAAACCCCTTTGTTCTCTTATCACCTAGACCCGGGCCTCGATGTTAACCCTTCAAATCCCTTAGTGACACGAATTGCTGGACCATTCCTTACAAAAGGAAGGATAAAATATGTAGAGGAGCAATGGCACACGCGAAAGCCCAGCGCCGCGGGCAGAGGCAGCGAAGGTTGACGGCAGAACAGTGCTCGGTTTGAACACGGAGAGGGAAAGCGAGGGGAAGGTGGCCGAAGCCGGCCGCAGTCTCTGAGCTCTCCTCCTCCTGATTGTTTTCTCTCAAAGCCATTTCTGTCTGTGTGCGGGCACCCGGAGCCGGCAGAAGTCCCCGTGAAGTCCTTCGGCAGGACGGAGGGCTGCGTGGGCTCCAGTGAGAGAGGGAGTTAGGAGAATCTTATCAAGTAGAGATAGAGCGCTGACGGCGTTAAACTAGGATGCTACTTAGCGTCTTTGCTAACTATGGTGCATTGTGCCAATTAACTAAAGCAAGAAGCCTTGGGCCCCTTACCAAGGTCAGTCTCCTAATAAGAGAGCGAGCCTATCTTAAGAAACTGGGAGAAACTGGTCCTGCAGGTGGACAAGAGCCAAGGAGCAACTGAGTCTGTGCAAAGACAAGAGGTCAACTAGCGGTGACGAGGAAGAGTCATCAATCTTCATGCCCACGACCTCCCGTGCTGCCCAGCGCTGAATAAACATACCTACTTTACAATCTCACTGATTGTGGAGTCCCTTTTCCGCAAGTCACTAGCAGCGGTTTCTTCCGCAGAGGTTTTCCCAGAGCCGCTTCAAAGCTTCCCTCGCGGAGCTGGGGCGTCGCAGGGGGTCGTCAAAGCACGCACGCGCACACACACACACACACGCACACACACACACACAGGCGTTGTTGTCCAAACAGAAAGTATTTACAACAAATTCGACAAGCGGTTTTTCTCTGCCAGCAGCAAATGCCTGAGGGCCCCTACAGCTTCACAAATCATAGCACAAAGAGCCTAAAGTTCCTCTAAAATTTAGGGAAATAATTCAAAATAGATCTGCTAGGGGAAAACGATCACTGGCGGCAGGGTACACAATACACCCGAGCCTCAGCTCTCCTCCGCAGAGTCAGTGCCCACGCCCAAGTGCGACGCTGATGGCACCCGAACATTTGCTGTAGCAGGCAGCAGAGCCAGCAGCTCAGGGGAGCAATTTTAAAAACCAGGAGGCACTTAAACCAACCCTTAATTGACCCAGTTACTGCAGGAGAGTCCCGACTACTCGCCCTGGAGTCCTACTGTCATCAGCAAAAAGCACCAACCAAAGCTTGGGGGAACTTTGGTACAGCACAAGAGAAGGGAGTGGGGGTAGCGTAGCCGTATCGCAGAGCTGCTGCTTTTCACACCATTTTATCATCCCTGATAATTGAAAGTAAGGCCGGGTGGGCTGACCCCACCACCACCACTCCTGGCAGCATGTTTGGTCCACAACGCTAGAATAATTATTTTGCTCCCTCCCGCCCCTACAGCTTCATCATCTGAAAAGATTACAGTCAAAACAATGGCATACACAAATAAAAGTCAAGAGTTGACATAGTAACTCCGGGATTTGGGTATCAACTGTCCGAGAAATCAGAACACCCAGGCTTCACAATGTGCCCAACATCGAGCTGTGCCAAGGCGGGGGGGAAGGAAGAAGCTTTCCGTTTAAGCCTTCAGAGCATCGCTCCGTCACTACGTCAATTCACAGCCACCACAGCGTGCCGATGGACATCTTTCTGTGCCAAAAGAAACAAGTGCTTTGTCCTCTTGATATCAAAGGTAGCCACCTATAGTTACAGAACCATGCACAAGACCTTAACTCTGACCAGCAGGGAAACTTAGGACAACTGAGTGCAGATCCTGCCAATTTCTACCAGTTCCAACTGTGCTTTAAGTCTCATTGCAAAGCCTCAGTTAGAAAAAGGATCACCTCGGGGTATCCAACAAGAAGAAGAGTTTTTTTTTTTTTTTTTTTTTTTTTTTTAATATACCATAGGACTATGCAGTTCAATCATCAATCATCTTGGAAAGCTCAAGGAGGAGGTCATCCTCATCCTTCCCTGGGTCCAAGTCGAGCTCGGCTTCCAGTATGCCGTCTGAGAGTTCCCAAAGTAGCGTCTCTAAATCCTCGTCTACAGATACGGGCGCGTTGCCTGTGGAACTCAGCCGGCGTGTCCTTGCTTCTTCTAGCTGGGAAGAAGCTGAAGTCGAGCTTGAGAACTCCATTGGCTCCATGGATTCTGCCTGGCTTCCAAGATGTGCTTCAGGTCTTGGCAGAGCAAGGAAGAGAACAATCAGTATATGCCATTTCTTAACGGGAAATCCCTTTTCTGCAAACCGGCTCTTAAAACCGTAGCCAACCCCTCCTGCACTTCAATCTTACCCAGGGATTGTTATTCAATTAACCCAGGGCTACATTTAGAGCCCAATATATTAGCAGGTACATTTTTCAGTTTGGGGGTTTCTCTGTGAAGCCAGAGCACCTGGAGTCTAGCAAAGATGGTTCAATTGTTGTAGCAAGAGGCACTTTGCCACCTTGCTTAATTTTCCTGTTAAAATGTTAAGAAGTCTCCATCTGCAAATATCTGTTTGCTAAGTTAGTCATTTTTCCCACGGCACACTCAGCAGAGTTTGCTCCCCACTACAGGAAGCTGATCTGCAGCCATCACTTCCCTCTGCTCTCCCTGCACTCTTGTCACCTTTTATGTTTGTTCGGGTGGCATTCTTGAGGACCAAAAGGCAGAGGACACTACTCATCATTTATCACCTCACGAGGAAGTAGGAGAACTTCACCTCATCCTCATTTAGGTATTCAGACAGAGCAAGAAGTCACTGGAAAGCTGTACCGACTTGCAGCATTTAAAGAAAGTAAGTCTAATTAAGCATTCCTGCTAGCTGCTAGAAAGTCATTTCACGTGACTTATTCCTCTGATGGATTTGGGCTTTAATTATCTCAGAACCCTCCTTTTTTCCCCACGTGTGACAGAACTTATGTTTCACTGGGGATATACACCGATTGAGAAAAAGAACAAGTTGTGGTCATCACCTGTTTTGGGGATTTTCTTCAAGTCTGGTGGCTGGGACGTGCTCCAGCGTGGCTGGAACAGCCTAGAAAGCAGCAAAACAGTATTTAGGACTCATGGGTAAAAGATTCCTTACTAGCTTTTTCCTCCATGCTGCTTCTCCTCTGGCATTGCGGAGCCTTAGCCAAAATACAAAACCAAGGTGCTCCTGAAGAAAGTTAATATTCACTTGGAGGTTACTAATGATCTTGTGTCTTTTAAGAACACAGCATTAATGGACAAAATCCTCCACACCAGAGAAATCACAGAATCACAGAGGACTAAGTAAATAGTGCCATTAATCTAATAAATATGGAAGGGTACTACAAGAATTCTGTAGGCAGCTACTGGATTTAAAAGGAAACAGAAAGCCTGTAGAACTTTTGAGTTTTCCATCTTTTCTCCTAGAGGAGGGTGTAAATTTTACAAGGGATCCATTTCTGCATTAGCCCCTGTCCTTACCATAGCTGCTTTTTTGGCTGGAGGTCCCATTGTGTCAGCGTCAGAGGCAGTCCGTGGCTTCACAGCTGCTACAGCAGAGGGAAAACTGCCAGGTGCCTTACGTTTCAGTGCCTTCTTCTTGGGGGAAGCGACTTTCCCATCCCAAGGCTTCGCAAACATGTTAAAGTTGGCTAGAGTAAAAGGAAGAGAGAACTGATACAGTCTTGCTCTGCCTCATGAAAAATCCACGTTCTCTTCCTCATTTCCACGGCCCGTCTACACAGTTAACTGTATTTGGCCAGCAGAATTACACTGCCATTGCCTGGATTCTCAGCAATATCTTCCACATAGTAAACTCCGTCTACCAACAATCCATACAAAGGAACAAAGGAACTGAATAGCTACAGTAAATCATAATCCAGGACGAGGGAAACTCAGACACAGAGCGATCCCAAGTGCAAGCAATACTCTAAGACGTTGTATGAAGTCTAGTAAGATTCACAAATGTTGACAGCTTTTGTATTTAAAGTCTTGCTCCCTCTAGGAAAGGAAAAGCAGCAGGTATAGTAAGACAAGAGAGTGTATGCAACTGTTGTACCAGCTTCCTCTCCCCTGCAGTGATGTCCCACAAAATCTATTAAGTTGTTCTACAAAATCCAAATTTGTAGAGTCATATTCTAGTCTCCCATTCCTGACCTAACATCTGGCTGGCAGGAGAAGAAACGAAAGAAAGCTGGGTACTTGTTTTCTTTGTGTGTTTATTTCCTCGTGTCCCATGAGACAGAGAGAAAGGCTACAATGTGCAGTGCATGCAGCCTTTAAGCCCTCCTTATCTCCCTCACACAATCTCATTTTACAAAGTTGATATAATCTTAACAACGAGGCCTTTGATCCTCTGTCATTTTTGACAGAAACTGGCCCCCCACATTAAGACGCTGATGCATGCTTTACAAACACATACACGTGTCAAGTTAAGCAACACATGCCAAAGAGGAAGGTGAACTTGAACTCAACGCAGGGAGGACTTCATACCATAAACAGATGGCAGAAAAAAACAGAATACCAAAATTAGACTAAAAAGCCCCTCAATGTGTTAATTTTCTAGTGGGAAATACAGAATACCATCACGTAATTAACGAAAACAGACATGGTTGCATGTTCTGGCCCTTCTTTGCCTTTGAACTTTGTAGCCTTAAACTCTTTTATCCTCTGCATTGAAGGAAAAAGCAAAGCAGATCCTGAGCAAACGGAACTTGCTCAATATGGGAAGCACCTCACCGGGGCAGGTATTAAAGCATCTTATTACCTGATAGCTTTGTGTTCCATAACGATTTCTGCCCGGCTGGGGCAGGTCCAGGTTGTGCTGGGGGAGCTGGCACATTTCCTCCACTCTGCTGCATCCGCAGAGCTTTCTCGCGCTTTATTTCTTCCAGGGTTTTAACACGCACTTCTCCTTCTGGCTTGGCTTTACCTGCCGGCTCCTTCGACTGCACTTTGCTGGGCCCGGAAAGAGTGAGCACGCTCTGCTTCTTGGGCTCACCCTGAATTTTTGCCCCTGCGCTGGGATCTTTGGTTTTACCATGCCATTCAGCCTGGGCTTTGGCTTGACATTCTCGTCTCTGAAGAGCTCTCTCACGACGGATTTCCTCCAGTGTTTTCACATGGATCTCTCCCTTTGGCTTAGCAGCCTTCCCTGTCATCATCAAGAAATGAGAAGCACCAACATTTAAAGAGAGTCCAACAATAGTTTAAGTCTCCAAAATTTGTCACAGTACTAAGGAAAACTAAGCCTGAGCGTTCCCAATAACGCATCTTAGGACAATAGCCTAACATTCTCCTCCTCCTCTGAGCCACTTGTTGTATTTTGAAGACCAGCCCTATCCAGAGAGAGTTGCTACACAGAAATGCTAGTTTACTTGATTACTTTTTCAGACTGCATTTCAAATTCCTGCTCCCGGCAGTGGCTCTATTCTAATTGTATATGATGGTTCACAGAAGCAGCTTAAAACCTTGACAAGGCACAAGCGGAAAATAAACACACACCTAGAGGCAGATTTCTGATAGTGGCTGTCAGAAGAGCTTCAGCACTCGAGCAAGAGGAACCAGTTCTTTGTTTTCATTTGAATTCCTTTTTAGGGCTGTATGAAAACGGTCTAAGTTCACGGAAAGGAAGAAGGAGAAAGTATATTTAATAGCCAGTTGTTACCTTTCGCAGTACTAGTCCGTTGAGAAGGTAATCCTAGCCTCTCCTTCACAGACTTGGGAACTTGAACTGCAAAACAGAAAAAGACCAAATTAGGGAGGCTGCATAAACGTCAACTTTGTGTTCACATTCGAAAACAAGGCAGGAAAGGTAACTTTGAATCCCGGTGATTAAGACCTCAGCCAACATGCAAAAAGAAACATCGCAGGAAAAGGACAAACAGAAAGCCTAAATACAAAACCCGTGAATCACATCCAGATGCCTGTTTAGTAGCTGTACCTCTCTTTGGTGCTTTGTCAGCATTTCCCGGAACCTCCACCTTCTTCCCCAGCCTTTCAGCAAGGCTGCGCTTCACCGGAAGGGCGCTTACATCAGCTTCAGACAGAGAAAACAAGGAATATTTTAAGAACATTTCTTTGCAGGAAGATTTGAGAACAGTCAACCACAAGCTTCTATTTTTCAAGCATATTTTCATAAAATTGCCTTTCAGCTGCTAAATGGTTTTTTTGCCATTTCTGCAGTCAACACAGATCTCCACTGCAATGCATTTTCCTCTCATACGTCAAAAATACTCTTCAATGCAGTCATATAGAGAAGGCGGCACCTAAATAACAGCTCATAAAAAGTTCTTACCCACGGAGGCTTTCCGTTTTCCTTGTTTCTCAGCAAGATCTAGTCGAACCACAGGTTCCTCCCCTAAAACAAAAGTAAAATTTTTCTATTTCATAGAAACCAGTAGCCAATAGAAATAGTATACTGTTAGCCCATGTCCAAAAAAAACCCAGCAAGGCACTGTTTTGACAGCTAAACCACACAAACTCATATTTCAACTATAATTAACTTAGAAAAAGTATCCATAGTCTCAGTGTTTGCCTCAAATTCCAGCTGAATGTAGTCGAGAATGAATCTGAGTCTGCTTGACAGCTATACTTTGTGCAGAACAGAGCTGCATAAGCAAGCAGAATATTATTAGGTACAAATGCTGAGAAATATTCCTTTCTAAGGTGAATGTCTATGAGTAGAAGTACTTCTTCACTTCTTTCCCTTTCAAAGGAATTTGCACAACTCTAAACAATATAATTTATACACAGACTCCTATCGCACTACTGTCCACACGTGCCACTGTCAGCCTCTTTAAAGCTTCAGAAATTGCTTCTTACATAGCACTGTCCTCTAGAGCTCTTTCTTCTCGTTACTCTCCTGTTTTTCAGTTATCCCCCTATTTGCATACTGACACATTTTTTTCTTTCTCCTGCTACTGCACTTAACCTGAGCACCAAAGCTTTCCAGTACAACCAGGGACTTTCAGCATAAAAGCATGTTTTGAACAGAAGGTGGCAGCACCAGGAGGCTAACAGGGGTGAATTGCCTTCCTTCTTGCTTAACCTTCCAGTTTAGGAGTAATGAAATCAAAACAAAAGCATTAATTATTACCTTCCTCTGTAGACAGTGTCACAGTTCTCACCACTGTCCGGACATTTTCCTTTTCCGGAGCAGGAAAAATCATAGAATCGACGGGAGGAAGAGAAGATCTTGAAGGACCTTCTGCTCAGAGCAAGCAAAACATAAGGAAGTTTACCAAACAGAAAAAACTATCACGAAGAACAAAAAACTTTAATTATTCATTACTGTCAAACATACAGTGACCAGAGCATGCAAATAAGAGAGGTGACTAGTTTGCCTCTGGTTGCCCTTGGAATTCCCATCTAGAATACCAGCTGGCTGAGAATCAGGTTGCTCGATGCCCCCAGCTAAACATGGAAGTCTATCCCTCAAGCAGCTCCCAGCCACCATCACCTGCCATTCTGAAGCCAATCAAATTTCACTTCTTTGGCAAAATAGTTGGATTCACCAAAGCATAGCCAGCTACCCGGTATTACTGGAAGAGTTTTTTTTTGAAAGAAAAATCATCACACAGGATGAAGGTGAACAGGGTAAGGAAGCAGGGAATATTAACTCACCACCGTGTCTCTTAGTTTTTTCCTTCATTTTCTGCAATTTGATTTCTTCAAGTGTTTTTATTCCAAAATTCAGACCGTCCTCTGAAAACAGAAAACAGTTAATGAGACTAAGGCTTAGAGGCACTCACTGAGGACCACAGATCCTCAGGCTTCTTAGTGCTCAGGAACTTTCAGAAGTATTTAGAATAAAGCCTGTCAACACTCCTCACAAGTGAAACAACCATAGAATCAATGGCATTTTGCCCCTCCTTTCACCCTTCAGGGTAAAAACTGTAGTTTTAATTTTAATCCATTTACGTGATATTAGATCCCTCTATCGTTAGATATGGCTTTCAACAGTGGTTGCCAGGCTGCACGTGCAGCCATTTAAACTCCATGCTGTGACCCTGTTTTGTTCTCCAAAAGGAAAGAAAAGGAGTTCAACTTTCTGACCCAATGGGCACATGATGGTATCAGGGAGAAATGAGATCATGGAAATAACCGAGTCCATTCAGCACCCCTACATTCTGTTGTGTTTTTACGCCACATTGCTTTTGAGTTAATTGTCAAGTTCTCCTGCCGATTTATCCTACTACAGGTGCTGGAATACCTTGTTTAGCAGTAGTAGCACTGGCTTTCCGAGTGGAAATCATCCGTAATCCATTTTGGCCTTCCTCAGCTGGTTGCTGGACGGGAGTTTTAGTTTCTTCTCCTTCCGCAGAAAGCTGGTCTGAAGGGGAAAAATCTATTCAGTTATGCATAGGCCAGATTGTTCGTGATTATGTAGCTCATGCAATGACACTTCAGTCCATGGCTCCTATAAAAAAGTTGGGTTTTTTTTGTTTTTTTGTTTTTTTTTTTTAATACAGCTACACTGACCTGATGAACTCGTAAGTAGACTACCCTAGGACAAAACATCTAGGACTCTAGATTCTCTCTGCAGCTTTAACTACTACACAACATATTACTCTTCAGACAAAAAAAAAGGAATTTCCTTCCTAGTTTCACATAGAGCTTTACACAACAGACCAGCTAAAGCCAAGAGTGGTTCTAAGCTTTCCTCCAACATTTCAGGTTCTGTCCACTGACTGCCAGACAAAGCCACCAGTGACCTGAGCGGACTGCCTGCCCTATCGCTAGTCAGACCTCAGGTCATCTGTGATTTATACATTCATTTACAGCACAAATTCCTTCCAAGAACCAAAGACTTACACAATCATTTACAGCACAAATTCCTTCCAAGAACCAAACCATGCTCACCATCATCATCTTCATCATCATCTGCAGCATTGATTACAACTGGAGGGTGTGTAGGGCTTGGGACATTTTCCGAGTTTTCCACTTTCATCACCTGCCTTAGCTATGGAGAGGGATTGGACTGGACAGAAAGTTTGTTTTGCTGCAGTGACATCTGAGCCACTTTCAAATCATCGTCCGCGGACTCAGGCGGACTTGGCAGTGTAGCTAGAGGAAGAGGAGGATCATCAGTAATATGGCAGTTTAAAACTTTGACCACAATGCACGAAGATGGTAGCTAAGGCAGATAACCTGCACAGGCAATGAATGCAGCATCTCCTTTTGCCCATCCCGCCACTGTTTACACCGTGAACAATGACTTGCCTTCAAACAACAACACATCTCCCTACCACCCAGCAGAAGACGAAACAACAGAAAGCAAACTGCAAGGCAAATATCACACAAAGCAGAGAGAAGCTGAGCATGAAAGCAGAAAACAAATACCAGCAGTACAGCAGCAGTACACTCGGTTTAGCTGACCACCTAGGACTGCAGACCTTTTCCTGCACTCACAAATGAACGGTTACCTGATGTCTCCTACACTATTGGCACCCACTAAGTAATATGCAAAATTAATTCTTCAATACTTAAAGAAAAAGGACCTAAACTCACTCTTGCTTGGTGGTAAGAAGACGCCATCGATGTAACGTCCCTTTGCGTGATGAAAAGCACAGTTGGCTTTCTGACAGCCTACTGGCTGCTTCTGCCAGTAGCAGGGAATCTCAGCGCGCTTTTTCTGAAGACAGAAAGAAAGACAAGCTCGTGATAACATGCACCTAAGGTTTGCAAAGAGATGCACAGTTCCAGGTCACGACAGCGATAGGGCTGTCACAATACAGTGCTGAAACATCATTCCAAAGGTCAGTTTATCACGGAAGTATAGTATTTCTGGGCATATTCACAAAGTTTGCAGAAGCTGTAACCACTATGCACGTTTAGCCTTGTCATCATTCAGTTTGAGAAGACAGGCACTCTCAGACATCAGTTTAGGGTGGGTTAAACTAATACACCTAGGATTATACTAGGATTATTCGGAGGGAAAAAGAACATCTTAAATTGCCTACGTTAACTCTATCCAGAACTACTTCTCGGAGACTTCGTTCTTCTGCACTTTTAACTTTCCCCACTGCTTCCTAGCCCAGGCAGCTAGAACAGCATTATCTGAAGGACTCCGGGACACAAGAGACCTGATAGATCATTATCAACCTGCTCTCAGGAGGCTAGTACAGCCTGTTTATTACCCCCCTGCTCCAGCAGGTTTTAGCAGTCTAGTTAGCGGTTATTCTGCATCTGTTGATGCAGTCAACTGTCTACTGACTACTGTCGGCGTCTAATAAAAGAAAATCTTGCTAAGACATACCTAAGGCATTGATTTTATTTCCCTCTCCTTCCTCCCACCCCCTCCCCTGCTAACAGAAACCAGTGTAATTCCAAAGCAAAGGACTCTGTCCTGCAAAAGCACAATCAGCACACCTACAGCACTGAAAAATGCTTTTGTTGATTTATTTTGAGAACACATCTTTAGGCACTCACATCGATTTCCATGTGTCTGAATCGGCAGACATTCCTGAAACAATGACCCTCCTGCCACAGCGTGCAGACTGTCTCGTTCCCCAGAGCAGCTTCACAGTGGCGGAAGGAACAGTTGTCTCCCTGTAACCAAAAGGAAACCAACAAGGAAAATATAGTACAGCCTCAAAAACGTCCATGCTACTGCCTCAGGTTGCTACGATTGAATTCAGAATCTATCTGGTTATCACGTTAACCAAAGACCAGTGTGCCTCCTCCTCCTACTCTACCCCTTCCTGAAAAAAATGAAAAAAAAAAAAAAACAACAAAAAAACAAAGCAAAGCAAAGCAAAAGAAACCCAGCCATACCTTGGTACAGGTAGAATAGAAATAGAAGTAGCAATCGTCTCCTTGTTTAGACATGCCGACAAGTTCTGATAACAAGCTCGGGTTCTCTCCACAGGGACTTCCTCTGCTCTTGGAGAGAGCTGTCTTCACCCTTGCTTGGGCTGAAAGTCTTCCACTGGCTTGTGATCAGTGAAATCTTCTTTTTAAAAGTAACCCTAAACAAAGTACCAACAAGTGAAAAATAATGAGTAACAAGCATTTTTCCAGCTTTCTTCTGTTCATCAAATTAGTCTCTTGAGGAGAGCAATGCCTTGAAATCAGCTGTTACGGGAACTAACACAATATTAAACTAAAGTTCTGTAAAGCTGCCAGGAGCTTTGTCAACAAGTGTTCTCTTCCACGTCCTCAATAATATGCCTTGGAGCACATCCGGAAGCCTGAAAATGGAGTCACTTCTTCAAAAACCACCTGATCATACATGCAAGGCAATGATCAACTATGGCTACGAGTAACTTCTACAGAACGCAGTATGACGCATTAAATAGCATGTTCCAGTCACTGTGGGTCTTCGAGTTCACCTACCTGGACAACCTCAGCAAAGTTATCGATCTTCAAAGACTTCCAGTTAACTTCTCCTGGAGGCCGAACCAACACTGAATCCGTGAATTAATGATAAAGGGGTAGGAAGAATTTGCCTCCTCACTTTGCCAAGGGAGCCTCTCATCCACAATTCAAACATAGGATGTGCTTTTAAACAGCTTATAACTAATGGAGGAAGCAAGTCCATCTGAACACTCTCTCAGACTGGAGACAGCCAGGGTTAGTTAGCTCTTCAAAAAATAAAAACCAAAAAAAAAAAACACAAAACAAAACAAAAGCAAAAAAACCCAGTGCATTTAGAGATGAACTCGTGATTCAAAGTGGCTGCAAAAATGAGGCTCCATCTTCCACAGCCAGAAAATTTGACTTTTTTTTTTTTTTTAATTCAAAATTCAGTATGTTCCAATCTCTGGTCTTCAAGATTTCTTCACCTATTAAGAAAACACTAAAACCTTTCCCCGTCTTAATTACCTGTACAGCAAAAAACACACCAGTGCACAGAAATACACAAATGTGCATACGCCTACACACGTATGTGTTTAGACACACACACACGAGGAGTGAGTGATAGAAAGTTAGTGAGAGCGACAGTGGAAATCAGAAGTTTTGCCTTTTTGACACAGAGAGCGCGTAAAAACTCTCTCATTTTGAGGGAACTAGAAAAAAATGGAGGATCTACCAAATATTTTGATGAGTATGCCTTCGAGGCCAATGCTTTATACCATGAGTGATCTGGGGGCCAGCACACAAATATGCATACATATGTATCACACAGTATCACGGATTTCTAGGTTGGAAGAGACCTCAAGATCATCGAGTCCAACCTCCGACCTAACACTAAGTACTCCACTAAACCATATCGCTAAGCTCTACATCTAAACGTCTTTTAAAGACCTCCAGGGATGGTGACTCCACCACCTCCCTGGGCAGCCCGTTCCAATGCTTAATAACCCTTTCGGTAAAGAAGTACTTCCTAACATCCAACCTAAAACTCCCCTGTCGCAACTTTCACCCATTCCCCCTCGTCCTGTCACCAGGCACGTAGGAGAACAGACCAACCCCCACCTCTTTACAGCCTCCTTTAAGGTAACTGTAGAGAGCGATAAGGTCGCCCCTGAGCCTCCTCTTCTCCAGGCTGAACAAGCCCAGCTCCCTCAGCCGCTCCTCGTAAGACTTGTTCTCCAGACCCCTCACCAGCTTGGTCGCCCTTCTCTGGACTCGCTCGAGCACGTCCATGTCCTTCCTGTAGCGAGGGGCCCAAAACTGAACACAGTACTCAAGGTGCGGCCTCACCAGAGCCGAGTACAGGGGCACAATCACTTCCCTAGACCTGCTGGCCACACTGCTTCTTATACAGGCCAGGATGCTGTTGGCCTTCTTGGCCACCTGGGCACACTGCTGGCTCATATTCAGCCGACTGTCAACCAACACTCCCAGGTCCTTCTCGGCCAGGCAGCTTTCCAGCCACTCATCTCCCAGCCTGTAGCTCTGCTTGGGGTTGTTGCGCCCCAGGTGCAGGACCCGGCACTTGGCCTTGTTGATCTTCATACAGTTGACCTCAGCCCATCGCTCCAGCCTATCCAGATCAAATATGTACATGCATACAGGATAAACATATCTATACACACAAGCGTGCACAGTATATGTCGTATGGTATCCATATCGAGAACAACTCGTAGCCCTGATCAGACACGTAGAGTTGCAGTCAATTAACAGCAGGAAGACAGCAGATCAAGGATACAGCAAGCTTTGAGAGGCAGGGCAATGCTCACTTTGCCAGTGGCATGGCTGCATGATACCAAGAATTTTGAATTAGTTTGATTTTTTGGAAGCAATTTGTTTTCTTTCTGCGCTGTAGCAAATACCACAGGTTTGCCATCACGTGCTGTTCCCTAATCCATATATCCATCACCATCCATTGCTGCAAGATCATGAAAGGTTAGAAAAGATGACTTAGGTCCAATTTAACAGCCAATGATTTTTCAATGACCAGAGCTGCAACAGATTTTATTTAGCCACAAGCAGGTTTTTTTTTTCTGATGTGAAGTCAGATATTTTGATTTTTTTTTTAAGACACTAAATGTCATAAAACCTGCAACCAGACCAGATAAAGTTCAAATTAGAGTGATTCTGAAGCCTTTCATTAAAATGCTGCACATTTCTGTGCAAATTATTTCTGACTCTTCTGGACAAAAGCGGATGAAATAGTTCTTACAAATTAATAATAAAAGGTTGGAACCTTTTACTCACACAAACACTAGTGAATTTTCCAGGAAGTATTATTTTGGCAGGGAATTTTCCCAAATCTAAAGTAAAGAGGGGAAAAGTTGGGTTCCCGTATTAGTTGTTGGTTTTGACTGCTTGACAAAGGGAATAAAAACAGTAGTTAAGTGCAAGGTTTCCTTCTCTTCTTTAGTATTGAGAGGAATCGTCACTTCTGACCTTTAGCACCTTCAGAAACACACTTAGTGCCATGCAGATTCCTCTGCATCTACTTCTAAAAATTACTGGTGCTCCTTAGCATGGAAGTTGGACTTGAAATCTTTCCCAGATTGAGCTCTTTTGAATGCCCAAGGAGCTCATCATTTTGCTTGTTGCCTTCCATTTTCCTGAACAGACCCAGAACACTGTTCAGGATATGAATGGATCTGGTCTAAGGAATGGGAAGAAAGCAAAAACCAAGGATACCTCACAGCCCTAAATGCCATAAAAAGCAGTCTCATTTTAAAAAAGATCTCCAAAGCTTTTTTTTTTTTTTTTTAAACTGACATCTGCCAATATGGCGATCCAAGTGCTGAACAGAAACCAACTGAACTAGCCCCTGAAAGCCTGAATAAAAATGAGTAACTCTGGTGCACTCAGCAGGTCTGTAATAGAAGTTGGCAAGATTTTTAGATTTCTTTTTTCTCCAGGGTGCTAGTAAAGTTTTTGCGTTACGAGATTTTGAACTCTTTTTGTACAAAAGAATTACAGATGCACTACAGTCACGGTAGCTGGGGGTCTGGAAATACATGCCAACAAGTGTCATAAACTTTGCCTTTGCTGAAGGAAGATAACTAGTCCAAAGAAAACCTGCCTAGTTTGTTTTACAGGCTTGTCTTTCTCAGTATGGAACAAACTGACCTCCCTGGTCTAACTTTCCAGTTGGCTATTCTGCCTTTGTCCTGGAGAGAAGAGCAAGAAGGGAACAAAATATTTTTGCACTCCAAAAAATGCATTAGGGAAGGATTATCACACCTACCTAAGGGTAATTTCTTGTTTGTTTATAAAGCACAAAGTCTTTCTCTTGGACAGTCTCTGTTGCTGGCCTGTTTTGTGCCTTCCATTTATAATAAAGGCATTAAAGATGCTTACCCCGTTTTGGTGGTTTTTTATTTTTAGAACAGTGTAAGCGGACAGTCGGATGACAAGCAAGAAAGAACAGCATAAACTCCTTGTTGTGACCCTGCTTTTTAATCACCCAGCATCAGCCTTGCTGCAAAACAGTCTCCGCTGATTTACCTGCTTGTTAAAGCACCCCACAGGCTGCAAGTGTTGTGTGCTAGGTGTCAAATTATATTTAACGGTGCATAGGTAAACCATTCATCTTCCCATGGTCAAAGCACAGAACAGCCTCCTGCTAACACAGCTCATCCTTGCTGTAACTGCTTTTAAACCTATTTGTTGGTAAGAAAAGAGCTCAGTACACCACCTTCACAGGGCAAAAATTCACATGGAAGAGCAGAAAAACCCAGAAGTGCTTCCTGAACTTCACGTTACCAACAGCACCATCGGATTTAGATCCTTGCCTGGCATCCAGGATGCACGGCCTGCAAGCACTGCTGCGATGTGGAAGTGCCAAGGCAGGTTTTTGGCCTGCCCTAAAACACTTTTTTTTTTTTTTCTTTTACAAACAATACAAAGAGTGTGCCAGGTATGCTGTAATGCCCGTGTGCCAGGTCAATAGAGGATATCCAAACAACAGAGGCGCTTCTCCTAATTTCTGGCGTGAAAACACTTTCACAGCATTCTTTTCACGAAGAAACCCCTCTCTATCTTCTCCAATGCTCCAGGACCTGCTGCAGCTGCAGCGGCTGCGCTGGTACCAGCCGCATCTTTGACAAATCTTTTCAACGGTTCTGCTTTACCTCGGCACAGTTGAGGTCACTCCTCTTCCTCTTCCAGCTGAGGAAGCAGCTTGCGGGCTCTGCCACACGGTCGGTGCAGAAGCGAAAGCTGGGAACACAGCAGTCAAACTCTCACTGCTAACGAAGCCACCAGGGCAGAGGGCTGACACAGACCCGCCAGAGGCGAACCGTACCCGCTCTCCCTCCCGGCTGCAAGGCTCGCCACAGCAGCCCCGACCCCGAAGCGCTCACAATGCTTTGCTTGGTGATGTCACCGATGAGTCAGAGTCCCCAGATGAGCATCTGCCTTGCCACTCTTTAATGTTGGTGTTGTTTTTTGGTTGGTTGCTTGCTTGCTTTTGAAACTTATGTAGGTTATGGTAAACCTTCAGGTAAACCACAGATCAATGGGGAAGAAGTCCCACACGAGGGAAGGCCGTGCATTTCTTCCAGGCAATGGCGCATTCTTTAACATGCTGCATTCGACAAAGAAGCTCTCTCCATTTTGCGCAGTGGCAACAGGCACGACTGCAACACACGCACGTGTAGGCAGCACCTGCAGGTCCCAAACCGTTAACCAATTTTTAGATAGCACCAATTTTTTATGTAGTTGCTTTCCCTTCATCCATAACCCCTTTTTTCCTTTCTTTATATCGGGTGGCTCTCCTCCATTGTTCTGTCATTTTACTCCCCAGTGTCTGAGCAGGCACTGGGAATCGTTTCCAGAGGAAGGGTACTGCTGAAGCTACAACATTTACTCTCAGGGAAAAGAGAGTATGTGAAAGAATACATACTTCCTTTCTTTTTCCTGTTTTTTTTTTTTTTAAATCTCTGAAATCAACGCTGCGGCCTGGCAGCAAATAACTATGGGAGTAATGATGATTCCTCATCCTCACTGTAACGTTGTAGTTAATGTCATAAAGAAGCAATTTCCCCAGGCAGTGGCCATTTGAGATGGGAAGGGGCAGTAAGAGGAAGTTTTCCTTAGACTAGCTCTTCCCCCAGAACACCTCGCCATCCAGCAACAAATTCAATTCACCTGCTCCGCCTGATCAGTCAAACGCGCGTCCGACTCCAGCACACGTCACAGCGGTGGTTCTGACGTGGTTTGAGAATCACCTATCCGCAGAATATCTCGGGTTTGTACACTCAAATAACGCAGTCTTTTCCAAATAAGGCCCAGAGCTCACACTCCGAGTGCAGCCTAACAGCACCAGAGGGCCGGTAGGCTAAACATTCCCATCCTGGCAACAGGACTGACCCAGGCAACAGTAAGCATCCCTTCTGCACTTTCGTCGTGAACATCAACATAAGGAAACAGAGACCTCCTCGATCCAAGTTTGAAGAAACAAACACAAAGGTCACCCAAGCGGGTTGTTTTCAGCAAACTAACGGAGAAATTAAGGTGACAACCGCGTGCATCCAGAGTTAGTCAGATCCCGAAGGCAGTTCCTTTGGGAAACGCAGGAGCAGCGCGCCAGATGACGGCTACCTTACAGCGCACCCCTCAGAGGCACTGCTACGAAAGGAAGGCAGAAGGTTGGAACTCAAAATAACTCGCAAGGCGCCCGTTAAGGGGGAAGCTTTAATTTCCTGAGCAGAACCTCCCCCCTGAAGGCAGCCCAGGGACTCTTTGCTTCCCTAGGGAGACGGCAGGGACGGGGCAGGGCGGTGGGACGGAGGGACACAGGGCCAGATGGACGGCCAGACAGCCGGATGGATGGACAGACGGCCAGACGGACGGCCAGACGGCCCAAAAGGCCTGAGCAAGGGCTGAGGAGCGGGAGGGAAGGGCAGGGCGAGGGGAAGGGGAAGGGCGGCCCTGGGCCTGACAGGGCACCTTGGGCCTAACCCCGGGCAGCAGCTCCCCATCTCACAGGGCCCGCGGGGGGCTGCCTGTAACAGGAGATGCGGGCAGGTAAATTTTACAAGCACTGCATCACAAATACCCTGCAACACCTGAACTATTCACTGGGACAGCCTCCTTCCTCACCTCCTGAAAGCTCCAGCTGGCAAACCAAGGACAAAATGAAAGGCAGATGTGGAGGACCTCGTAAGATACTGTTTTGTTCCCTACGTGCCCACTGCTGGTGACACGTAATGCCTCCTGTTCCCAAACGACATCGGCACGTTACATCTTTACTACATGCTGAAAGGAACTCAGCAACTTGAACACAACTTAGAATTACCCATCCCGGCAGCAGGCTGTCCAGCTGAAGCTGCTTTAGCCAATCAAGTGTGTCATGCTGCCCCTCAAAGGTTTCTTCCTGGGAACGTCTGCTGTGACACTCCTGACGTATTACTTCTCGGAATGGCAGAACTGCGCTGGGTAGGCCCCACAGCAAGACTCGTATTTCTGTCCTTCCCTTTCAGGAAAGGATCTCCCACCTTGAATTTATTAATTTTCATGATGATGATACACAAATTGAAGTTTTGAAAAACTGAATGCTGATTAACAGATTTCTAGCACAGCCTGTGCATCAAAATTCATTTCTCTCCATTTAGGTAATCTTAGTTTCTGAGTTACAGTTACAGTCAAAATTTTTCTTCTTCGATTTTTTTCTTTTTTTTTTCTTTTTTTTTTTTTTTGTGATCAGAAAAACGAGGGGACTGGCTGTCCCAAGTCAGCCGGGGAACTTCTCTTTGGTCGATGCATCAAGCAACTCAGCTCTCTTGGGGAAACTTAAATAGAAAAGACAGATCTCCAAACGGATAAAAAAAATAAATCAAATGATAAAAACCCAACCGACACATCTGATACCCCAGCTTATTGAACAGCACAAGGGTTTAATCTACAGGCTCTGTCCAAAGCAGCAAGAAGTGACAGATTTAATCCAAACCAGTTGCCCGCTCTCACTCTCTGATCTGGAGACGTTATTGGACAAGCATGCATAGCAGTAACACTTGTAAACACTGGGTTACTGCACCACAGCCCCAAATCCCTCACGGGCCCACTAAGATACTTTTACTGACTGATCCACAATAAGCACTCCCAAAAAGATTCTCAACAAGCTAAACCCTGTTTAGAAAGAATCTGAGGAACCTGTCACTGCAGCAACAAAGGGCTGCAATTGTATGCAAAATCTCCAACACCCTCCTTAGCACCCTGCTAGCTCAAGGACTGTGTGGGGCTTCCGTGCCCTGAACGAGTCCACCCTGGCCACATAACGCAGATGTAATGGTCAAGAAAGCACATAGCGTTATCGAAACTTATCAGATCCACAGCAAAAAGAAAAGCCCACGCTTCTATATTTCTCCTCCTTCTCCATTCACAGAAGGAAGAGACTGAAAACAAGCAGATTTGTGGTTTACATTTACAGTTAATGTGAAAAATGGCTATTTGTGAAATACATCACGTATTGTTTCAAGCTACAAACAACTCGCTCCCACAAAGGAAAGACTTTTGACCTCAGCATGCAACCCCAGTTACAAATAACTTCCTATCTACCAGCGGGCCGCGTTCCCCTGGCACTCAGTCACTCCGCAGCACGGCAGCCACCTTTGTTCTAAGGATGGCAAATTCTACTTAGAAACGCTCTGTAGAAGAGTGATGTTGTCCCCTTTTAACACGATCCGGCCTGCAGCAAAGAGAAGGGAAAGAGGGGATTAGAGAGAGCCCAGAACCTGAGAATAATCTCGTGTTTTCAGAAAGTGTTTCGTGTGGTTGAGCAGGGTTTTGCCCATCACGCAGAGTGCAGGCCGCCTGGTATTACACGTTTCAAAGACCAGAACTGGTCTCAGGCAGGGACAGATTCTCCTTCATCCAGCAAAATCAGCAGCTCAAAAATCATCAGGGACAGAGATGTAGCCAGGAATTGCTCACTGAACTTCAACAGCAAGGCTCGTCACACGGTTGGTACGTCTCAGTGCTGCTACCTAGAAGGCTCACCCGGGCAGGTTTCAGACCGCGCGTCACTCGGGTTGCACAGACACACGACACACCCAGCTGTTTCCTTGATTTTGTCTTGGAGTGAATCTCCTCTGCGTCGTCCAGCGCCAAATTCACGTACTCGTCAAAGCCCTAGAAATCGGCAACAGTGGCAATTAGTTCAGCAACAACACGAACCATCGTCAGCTTTGCTGACCCAGGCTGGACAACGAAGACTAATTGTTAGAGAAGCACGATTTCTTTTTTCCCTTGGGCTAGTTTTTCTTGACAAGAAAAAATAGGATTGTGAATGAGGGAAAACAAACTAACGATGTAACGTGGGGTCGTGCTGACACTCACGATGATGCAGCCTTCTATCCGCACGTTCACTTGCTCAGCCACACCTGGATCCTCGAGCTCTGCAGAACGAAGGAGGAGAGTAAATTGGAACACAAACACCACGAGCAGTTTTGTTCTCTCTCGTGTGTTCAGAAATACCTACTAACCATAGCCGCTAGAGCTCCCAAACACTCCAAGGAGCAACTCTCAGGGGCAGTTTCAATTAACAGTCTGATATTTTAGAGTCTTATATGACTGGGTGAATACTACACATTTGCTGAAGGACACGTTTCCAGTCACAAGGGAACACTCCTGCACGCCCGGCTGCACGATCCCACTCCCGTTAACACGAGGGGGAAACGCCGGGCTGCGCAGCAGCTCCTTGTACCCACCAGCACGCCGCACAGCTCTCCATTCCCCACAAACCTGCCCCGAGCAATGGGTGGGAGCCGAAAACTCAGCGAGGGAGATCCCTGGACCCTCCCCGCTCCCCCCACCCCCCCCAAATCCCCATCCCCATCCCCTCCCCGTCCTCTCCCCGCGCTACTCACGCTCTGCAGGTAGCGGAAGATGAGGTTCTGGGGCACTGCGTGAAGGGCTCAGCACGGGGACAAGAGCTCCAGGCCCGGGACAAGGCCTCAAGACAAGGCCTCAAACCCTGCAACGAGGCCCCAGGGCCCCGGGACAAGACCTCAAGGCCCGGGCCAAGACCCCTGAGGCCCGGGCCGCCCCCCACCCGCTCCCCTGTCGCTCCCCAGCCGCAGGAAGGCTACGATGGGCTGCACCATCACCGTCTGCACCTTCTGGTCCTGCCCGCGGTACGCCATGGCTGCCGCCGCCTCACTGCTCCCGCCGCCCCTGCTGGGCCGCCTCCGGAAGC
This sequence comes from Anser cygnoides, assembly GCF_040182565.1. NCBI lineage: Eukaryota > Metazoa > Chordata > Aves > Anseriformes > Anatidae > Anser > Anser cygnoides. The sequence continues at coordinate 581,782 of NW_027103076.1, read as the reverse complement.
CCCTGAGGCCGGGTGGGAGCGCGCAAGGCACGCTGGGATGCTGGAGGAGCGTGGCGGGCCGCTCTAGCAGGCCGGGAGGACCGCGTCTCTATGGTCGCAGGCAGGAGTCCCTGCGCCTCTATGGTCGCAGGCAGGAGTCCCTGTGTCAGCTTTATTGGTGAGCAGCGAGGCTGGGGGGGGGAGGGGGGCAAGACAGCCTTAAATAAAATACAAATATAAAAAGTGTTATAAATGGCTGTTATAAATCCAAATAGGATTACAATCAAAGTTTACAATTTATTAAACGAATAGAGGCAAGCAAGCAGCGCTGGGTGCGCCGGGAGTCTCTGCTCCCCCAGGACGCACACCTGTTACTTAAGGCGGCTGGTTTTGATGCTCCCAGGCTAATACATATTCATTACTACTTCGAGAAGAGGCAGGGTTATTAGAATTGGTTTCCGGAATCCGAAACCCCTCCCAGGGGCGCCTGCGTATCAGTCTCTGGTGGTCTCTCGGGGCTTGCTCGGGCTGAATGCTGGTTGTCTTCCTCCCAGGCTTTTGTCCTTCAATTGTCCTTCAGCTCCCCCTTCCTCCTCGTTTGGGAGCCTCTGCGCCGGATTTCAGAAACTCTAGCAACATCCCCTGCAGTAGTCAGCACTTTTCCCTAAAAACCCCTTTGTTCTCTTATCACCTAGACCCGGGCCTCGATGTTAACCCTTCAAATCCCTTAGTGACACGAATTGCTGGACCATTCCTTACAAAAGGAAGGATAAAATATGTAGAGGAGCAATGGCACACGCGAAAGCCCAGCGCCGCGGGCAGAGGCAGCGAAGGTTGACGGCAGAACAGTGCTCGGTTTGAACACGGAGAGGGAAAGCGAGGGGAAGGTGGCCGAAGCCGGCCGCAGTCTCTGAGCTCTCCTCCTCCTGATTGTTTTCTCTCAAAGCCATTTCTGTCTGTGTGCGGGCACCCGGAGCCGGCAGAAGTCCCCGTGAAGTCCTTCGGCAGGACGGAGGGCTGCGTGGGCTCCAGTGAGAGAGGGAGTTAGGAGAATCTTATCAAGTAGAGATAGAGCGCTGACAGCGTTAAACTAGGATGCTACTTAGCGTCTTTGCTAACTATGGTGCATTGTGCCAATTAACTAAAGCAAGAAGCCTTGGGCCCCTTACCAAGGTCAGTCTCCTAATAAGAGAGCGAGCCTATCTTAAGAAACTGGGAGAAACTGGTCCTGCAGGTGGACAAGAGCCAAGGAGCAACTGAGTCTGTGCAAAGACAAGAGGTCAACTAGCGGTGACGAGGAAGAGTCATCAATCTTCATGCCCACGACCTCCCGTGCTGCCCAGCGCTGAATAAACATACCTACTTTACAATCTCACTGATTGTGGAGTCCCTTTTCCGCAAGTCACTAGCAGCGGTTTCTTCCGCAGAGGTTTTCCCAGAGCCGCTTCAAAGCTTCCCTCGCGGAGCTGGGGCGTCGCAGGGGGTCGTCAAAGCACGCACGCGCACACACACGTACACGCACACACACACACACAGGCGTTGTTGTCCAAACAGAAAGTATTTACAACAAATTCGACAAGCGGTTTTCCTCTGCCAGCAGCAAATGCCTGAGGGCCCCTACAGCTTCACAAATCATAGCACAAAGAGCCTAAAGTTCCTCTAAAATTTAGGGAAATGATTCAAAATAGATCTGCTAGGGGAAAACGATCACTGGCGGCAGGGTACACAATACACGCGAGTCTCAGCTCTCCTCCGCAGGGTCAGTGCCCACGCCCAAGTGCGACGCTGATGGCACCCGAACATTTGCTGTAGCAGGCAGCAGAGCCAGCAGCTCAGGGGAGCAATTTTAAAAACCAGGAGGCACTTAAAGCAACTCTTAATTGACCCAGTTACTGCAGGAGAGTCCCGACTACTCGCCCTGGAGTCCTACTGTCACCAGCAAAAAGCACCAACCAAAGCTTGGGGGAACTTTGGTACAGCACAAGAGAAGGGAGTGGGGGTAGCGTAGCCGTATCGCAGACCTGCTGCTTTTCACACCATTTTATCATCCCTGATAATTGAAAGTAAGGCCGGGTGGGCTGACCCCAGCACCACCACTCCTGGCAGCATGTTTGGTCCACAACGCTAGAATAATTATTTTGCTCCCTCCCGCCCCTACAGCTTCATCATCTGAAAAGATTACAGTCAAAACAATGGCATACACAAATAAAAGTCAAGAGTTGACATAGTAACTCCGGGATTTGGGTATCAACTGTCCGAGAAATCAGAACACCCAGGCTTCACAATGTGCCCAACATCGAGCTGTGCCAAGGGGGGGCGGAAGGAAGAAGCTTTCCGTTTAAGCCTTCAGAGCATCGCTCCATCACTACGTCAATTCACAGCCACCACAGCGTGCCGATGGACATCTTTCTGTGCCAAAAGAAACAAGTGCTTTGTCCTCTTGATATCAAAGGTAGCCACCTATAGTTACGGAACCATGCACAAGACCTTAACTCTGACCAGCAGGGAAACTTAGGACAACTGAGTGCAGATCCTGCCAATTTCTACCAGTTCCAACTGTGCTTTAAGTCTCATTGCAAAGCCTCAGTTAGAAAAAGGATCACCTCAGGGTATCCAACAAGAAGAAGAGTTGTTTTCTTTTTTTTTTTTTTTTTTTTTTTTTTTAATATACCATAGGACTATGCAGTTCAATCATCAATCATCTTGGAAAGCTCAAGGAGGAGGTCATCCTCATCCTTCCCTGGGTCCAAGTCGAGTTCGGCTTCCAGTATGCCGTCTGAGAGTTCCCAAAGTAGCATCTCTAAATCCTCGTCTACAGATACGGGCGCGTTGCCTGTGGAACTCAGCCGGCGTGTCCTTGCTTCTTCTAGCTGGGAAGAAGCTGAAGTCGAGCTTGAGAACTCCATTGGCTCCATGGATTCTGCCTGGCTTCCAAGATGTGCTTCAGGTCTTGGCAGAGCAAGGAAGAGAACAATCAGTATATGCCATTTCTTAACGGGAAACCCCTTTTCTGCAAACCGGCTCTTAAAACCGTAGCCAACCCCTCCTGCACTTCAATCTTACCCAGGGATTGTTATTCAATTAACCCAGAGCTACATTTAGAGCCCAATATATTAGCAGGTACATTTTTCAGTTTGGGGGTTTCTCTGTGAAGCCAGAGCACCCGGAGTCTAGCAAAGATGGGAAACCAACATGGCCTCCCGGAAGCCCAGTGTCCGAGAACTACATCTCCCGGCATGCTCTGGGAAAACAATATGGACTCCCGGAAACCCGGTGGCCAAGAACTACATTTCCCAGCACTCCCCAGAAAATTGAGCCTCGCAGCGTGCCGTAGGACGCCATTTTTTGCTCTGTTACATTACCGGTTTTGTGTTTATGGAGGGTTTTCCCGCCGTTTTGGGGGGTTTCCCCTCAATTTCGGGTTTTCAGCTCTCCATTTCAGAGTTCTTCCCCGCAATTTTGGGGTTCCTTCCCCTAATTTGGTGCTTCGCCCCCCCCCCCACTTTTGGGGTTCCCCCTCCATTTTGGGGATTCCCCCCAGTTCCAAGCCCCCCACAATTTTGGAGGCCCCCACCATCCTTTCTTGGCCTGCCACCCTAATATTAAGGTTCTTTCCCCCAATGTTGGGGTTCTCACCACATGTTTGAGGTTCCTTCCCTTAATTTGGGGCTTAGCTCCCTGGGATCTGGGGCTTTAACCCCAATTTTGGGGGTCCCCCCCAAGTTTGGGGATTCCTCCCCAGGTCTGGGGGGGGTCCACATTCAATTCTGGAATTTCACACTTCCATTTAAGTCTTCTTCCCCCCAATTTGGGGGTTCACCCACCCAATTTTGGGGGTTCCTCCCCTAATTTGGGGGGACCCGACCAATTTTGGGGGTCCCCCCCAATTGTAGAGTCCCCCACCCTCCTTTTTTGGGTTCCCCCCTAATATTAAAGAGTTCTTCCGCCCAATTTTGGGGGACCCCACAATTTGGCCGTTCCTTCCCCTAACTTTGGGCTTCAACCCTTCAATTTTGGGGGGGGCTCCCCCCCTCTTATTTTGGCCTTCCGCCCTAATATTAGGCCTAACCCCTAAGAACCTTGACCCCTAAGCCTATGGCAACCACGGATCTAAGCCTAACCCCTACCCCAACAAACCCTAGAAACCCTAACCCTAAAAACCCTTGCAGCCCTAACCCGATAAAATTTACCACACTAAACCCCTGAAGACTGTTCTGGGGGGTCCACATTCAATTCTGGAATTTCACACTTCCATTTAAGTCTTCTTCCCCCCAATTTGGGGGTTCGCCCACCCAATTTTGGGGGTTCCTCTCCTAATTTGGGGGGGACACAACCGATTGTAGAGTCCCCCACCCTCCTTTTTTGGGTTTCCCCCAATATTAAGAGCTCTTCCGCCCAATTTTGGGGGACCCCACAATTTTGACGTTTCTTCCCCTAAATTGGGGCTTCGACCCTTCAATTTTGGGTGGGCTCCTCCCCTCTTATTTTGGCCTTCCGCCCTAATATTAGGCCTAACCCCTAAGAACCTTGACCCCTAACGCTATGGCAACCACGGATCTAACCCTAACCCCTACCCCAACAAACCCTAGAAACCCTAACCCTAAAAACCCTTACAGCCCTAACCCGATAAAATTTACCACACTAAACCCCTGAAGACTGTTCTGGGGGGTCCACATTCAATTCTGGAATTTCACACTTCCATTTAAGTGTTCTGCCCCCCCAATATGGGGGTTCACCCACCCAATTTTGGGGGTTCCTCCCCTAATTGGGGGGGACACAATCAATTTTGGGGGGGACACAACCAATTTTGGGGGGGACACAACCAATTTTAGAGTCCCCCACCCTCCTTTTTTGGGTTTCCCCCAAATATTAAGAGCTCTTCCGCTCAATTTTGGGGGACCCCACAATTTGGCCGTTCCTTCCCCTAACTTTGGGCTTCAACCCTTCAATTTTGGGTGGGCTCCTCCCCTCTTGTTTTGGCCTTCCGCCCTAATATTAGGCCTAACCCCTAAGAACCTTGACCCCTAACGCTATGGCAACCACGGATCTAACCCTAACCCCTACCCCAACAAACCCTAGAAACCCTAACCCTAAAAACCCTTGCAGCCCTAACCCGATAAAATTTACCACACTAAACCCCTGAAGACTGTTCTGGGGGGTCCACATCCAATTCTGGAATTTCACACTTCCATTTAAGTCTTCTTCCCCCCAATTTGGGGGTTCGCCCACCCAATTTTGGGGGTTCCTCCCCTAATTTGGGGGGGACACAACCGATTGTAGAGTCTCACACCCTCCTTTTTTGGGTTCCCCCCTAATATTAAAAGTTCTTCCGCCCAATTTTGGGGGACCCCACAATTTTGACGTTCCTTCCCCTAACTTGGGGCTTCAACCCTTCAATTTTGGGGGGGGCTCCCACCCTCTTATTTTGGCCTTCCGCCCTAATATTAGGCCTAACCCCTAAGAACCTTGACCCCTAACGCTATGGCAACCACGGATCTAACCCTAACCCCTACCCCAACAAACCCTAGAAACCCTAACCCTAAAAACCCTTACAGCCCTAACCCGATAAAATTTACCACACTAAACCCCTGAAGACTGTTCTGGGGGGTCCACATTCAATTCTGGAATTTCACACTTCCATTTAAGTGTTCTGCCCCCCCAATATGGGGGTTCGCCCACCCAATTTTGGGGGTTCCTCCCCTAATTGGGGGGGACACAACCAATTTTGGGGGGGACACAACCAATTTTGGGGGGGACACAACCGATTTGGGGGGTCCCCCCAATTTTAGAGTCCCCCACCCTCCTTTTTTGGGTTTCCCCCAATATTAAGAGCTCTTCCGCCCAATTTTGGGGGACCCCACAATTTTGACGTTTCTTCCCCTAAATTGGGGCTTCGACCCTTCAATTTTGGGGGGGGCTCCCCCCTTAGTTTGGCCTTCCACCCTAATATTGGGCCTTAGCCCTAAGAACCCTGACCCCTAACACTACGGCTCCCACGGATCTAACCCTAACCCCTACCCCAAAAAACCCTAGAAACCCTAACCCTAAAAACCCTTACAGTCCTAACCCGATAAAATTTACCACACTAGACCTACGCCTAAAAGCCCTAACCCTAAAAATTAAGACCCTCTAAACCCTAACCCAAAACGTAAAGATTCTCAAAGCCCTAACGCTGGAGACCCTAACCTTAAAAAAAAAAAAATAAGACCTTAAAACCCTAACCCTAAATACCTGACCATAACTAAAACCCTAAGACCCTAACCCTAAAAACCCTATCAACACTAAAACCACAAAATACTTTAAAACCTTAACACACTAACCCCCAAACCCTAACCCTTATAACTCCAACCCTAACAACCTTAAAATCCTAACCCTAAACCCTGGAAACCCTAACCCTGAAACCCAACCCTAGTGCCTTAGCCCTGAAACCTTAAAACCCTAACACCTTATTAGAAACACTCTGTAACCAATACCATAGGCTCAGGCAAGTATCTCAGTGAGGTAGCATTTTTATTCACGATTGCAATGGCAGGCGTCCCACAAGCCACCTACTAGTTCCATAACACAGTTTATATAATTTTTTTTTTCCTCTCGGTGACCAGGACCCTCCCCAGTTTCCCCATTGACTGGGTAATCCATGTTCACAATCTATCCAGTGCTTCACAGAAAATACACAGCTGCTGGCCTGTTACTAGTCAATTTTATTTTTTTCTTGACTGTTTTCCTCTTTGAGGTGGTAATGTTTCTTACACCGTGATTTCCACCCAATTGCTCTAAGGATTCTGGTTGTCTGCATTTTACAAGGTTGTCTGTTAAGCTTTCTTATCACTGCAAGCATATATCAATACCACCTTCCTTCCCTCTAAACGATGTAACTCTGTGCAAAAACATTTTTATTCCCACAACCTTGATCCCCTTACCCTAAAATCCTTATTCTCTTTAACCCTAACAACTCTAACCACAACCCTAACCCTTCATATCAACCCCCCGACGCTAATGACACTGACTAATGATCCAAACCCCAAACCCCAGGCAACCAACAAAGAAACAGACACAAAGCTGAAAACTACAAAAAAGGCAAAACCCTGGATACAGACCCCAAATCACAAACACGCTACCAAAATGCTACAGAAAAGCCCCAGACGCAGGCCCCAAGCACTACAGCTAGGCCCCAGAAGCTCTAGACACATCCCAAAGCCAAAATGCAATCCCCAAACACTACAGAAAAGCCCCCAAACACCAGACACAGGCTGCAGAAGTCTACAAGCAGGCCCCAGCCACACCCGGATGCAGACCCCAACTGTCCACAAGCAGCTCCCAACCCACCCCCCCCATGAACTGGACCCCCCACCACCACCACCCAGATGCATGCCCCAGGCCCCAGGCCTCAGCCCCAGCCCCCACACCCCAGACTCAGGCCCCAAAGGTGTACAACCAGCTCCCAACTGCCCCCCTCAAAGGGAGGCCCCAAAGCCTGCCAGAGGACCCTAGAGCGTACAAGCAGCTCCCAACCCCCCCGGCACAGGCCCCAACCCCCCCCCAGACGCAGGCCCCAAAGGTGTACAAGCAGGCCCCTACAGTATACAAGCAGCTCACAACCACCCCCCCAAAGGCAGGCCCCAACCCCCTCCAGATGCAAGCCCGAAAGGTTAAAACCAGCTCCAACCCCCCAACCCCCCCCCGCCCAGCGCAGACGCAGGCCCCAAAGGTGTACAAGCAGTTCCCAACCCCTCCAAGGCAGGCCCCAAAAGTGTACAGGCAGGCCCCTACAGTGTAGAAACGCTCCAACCCCCCCCCCTTCCACCTCGAGGGAGGCCCTCCCCCCCCAGTATACACGAAGCTCCCAACCCCCTGTAAGGAATGGTCCAGCAATTCGTGCCACTAAGGGATTTGAAGGGTTAACATTGAGGCCTGGGTTTAGGTGAGAAGAGAACAAAGGGATTTCTTCAGAGAAAAACTGCTGACTCTGCACGGACGTGCAGTAACTTCTGACATCAAGCCAAGAGACCAATAGATAATGAGGAAGAATATGAGCCTCCCCAATCGAGCGGCCCCCAAGAGACTAACAGAGACTGATAAGCAGGCGCACCTGGGAGGACTTCGGATTCGGGAAACCAATTATAATAACCCTGCCTCTTCTAGAAGTAGTAATGAATATGTATTAGCCTAGGAGCATAAAAACCAGCCGCCTTACGTAACAGGTGTGCGTCCTGGTGGAGCAGAGACTCCCGGCGCACCCAGCGCTGTTTGCTTGCCTCTATTAGTTTAATAAATTGTAAATTTTGATTGTAATCCTATTTGGGACTCAGTCATTTATAACAATTGGGGGCTCGTCCGGGATGGTCTTGGTTCCTGAATTCTGACTTGATCTAGGAGGGGCGCCCCCATCATTTGGTGGCTCCTGTTCGAGTCGGGTCAGGAATAACACCATCTTGAACCTGAATAAGGGCAAGCAAAGATTTAGATTTTTTTATGAGCTCCCTTTGCCGGCTGCAGCACTATATTTTGCCCGTAATTCTGCGCGCGAAGATCCGAACGAAGACGACGGAGTCGTAAGTATTTAAGGCGTATACCGTTCGGTTGGGTGGGATTCGGTTGCCTGTGTGTGTGAGAGTGTGACTGAGACAGAACGTAGTTCCAAAGCGATTGTGGAGGTTTTCTAACCGCGGTTCCAATCTCCCACGAGGGACTTGGCCGGTGAAGGACCGAAGCGATTCCTGTAGGATTCGTGGGTGGGTGATAGGTCCTAAACCCCCTGCAAGACACTCTCACTAAGGCAACCAAGGGCTGTAGGAATTGCCACAGTAAAATTCCTAGATGGGTCAGACAAAATTGAAGACCCGGGACCAGAGAAAAGGGAGCAAATTACCAGACATACCACCAGAAAGTCCATTAGGGATAATGATTAGAAATTGGAACGATAGGGGCCCCAGAAAAGGAAAAAAGTAAATTAAAAATGGTTCAGTATTGTATGATAGAATGGCCAAAGGAACCTTTAAGACCACATGTCTTTTGGCCCATTTTCAGATCCTTTGAAGACTGGGTTTGCCAGGCCTTAAATATACATGTTAATTCAAAGGAACCTTTTTAGCCAGGAGGAAAGTGATTATGCAGGATTATGGATCAGGACTTCACGTCCTTTTCCAGCCTCAATATTTACGCTAAAAGCAGACGAGAAGTTTGAAGAAGAAGAAAAAAAAAAAAATGGAAAAAGAAAAAAGATGATGAATGGGAGTCATTGGATAACCTACCACCTCTATATCCTAACAATCCACCCCCGGTGGTGCATCTTGTAATCCTATTTTATTCTTAAATGTTTTGACTGTGTCAAGGAGGAAGGTGGGAGCATTATCTAATTAACAGTTTAGAAGTTTGGGTATACTCGCGGTGGTGTTTGGTCAGTTTCCCAAGTATCAGGGGAAGGGGGCTGACTGATTATCAAAGTGGTAGAACGGAGAGTCACTTCTTTGGTGGTTCGGGCCTGAGCCCTGGGAATTCGGTAAGAAGGGGGAGAGCGAATTTATTTAGGTCTCAATACCTTTTAAACCCCCATCTTGACGGATACACAGGAGTGATTCCTTGTTTTGTGTAGGCTTACTAACAAAATGCATGAGAAAAATTAGCATTCGGCTTGAAATTCGGTCTTATTGAAATGTAAATTTTGTGAAAAAGGTGGTATTGTTTGTCTAGAAGACAGAAGGCTGATTGCTTCTGGTGTTTTTCCGAAATCCTGTGGATTTATGATTGGAATGGGGCTCATTAATAATCTGAAATAGTGGAGTTTGTATGTGGAAAGAAGAGTTTAATCCCAGAGAATTGGGACATTTGGGAAGAAGATTAGGAAAAGATAGTAAAAACCTGCAATAAAAAGGTTTGCATGGAAATTGAAACAAGGGACAGTAACTAATATAAATAAATAAAAGGGAATGGGAAATCAAGGAAATGGGTAAAATCCAAAACAAAGACGTCCAAAAAAAAAAAGCCTCCTCGGGTGCATATTGGCACATTGGAAGGATATTGTTAGAAATGGGGGCACAGAAAGCAAGAGGACTTTCACTACGTATTGCAATGAATGGTGGCCACTATATAAGATAAATGGCCACTTTATGGATCAATCGACTATAACAGTGTCTTGCAATTAATGTTGTTTTTGAGGAGAGAAGGAAAATAGGATGAAATGTTGTATACTGATAAGTTGTTTCAGCATCTTGGAGGGAAAAGGTTTGGAATTAAGTTGGCCCCTGACTGAGCCTTTGGTGTTGGCATTAGAAAAGTACAGGCTGGAGACAGATAAAGGAAGTGTTAAAAGGGTTGTTGAAGGTGTTAAAGGTTGTGTGGCATGTAGTATTTAACAGAGCTGTTTGAAGTTGAATGAGCAGGGAAAGAGGATGTAGGAATGTTAATAGTTCCGTCTCAACCCGAGGCTGAGATCTCTAAATCGCGGGTGTGAGCCCTCTGGGGCAGAGGGACCGTGATGGGTCCAAGAGAGTTGTCATGGAAACAGAAAAGCAGCTAACTCTTAAAACAACCTGAGTTCATGTGTGAGCTCAGATTGCCAGTGGGACTGCTCAGGGAACTTTCAACGATTGCATTCCCCTGACCGACCCCCTCACTGAGACCCTAATCACCCCGGAAATTATGTAAATACCAAAATCTGGTTAAATTGGCTATTGGGAATTGAGAATCTGTTCCAACAAGGTCCAAAAGAAACCCCTATGGAATTTATGGAATTTTTGAATTTTTGGACCAACTTTGAAATGCAATGAGAAAAAAAAAAATGGACCTGGCTTAAAAAAAAAAAAAAAAAAAAAAGAGGCAATTGGCTAGCCTCTTTCCAGGGCAATCGGCCCCTGATATCAGAAAGAAATTGTCTTAGGCTGCAGGACAATCTTACAACAGTCAGGAATGACGGGGACCTGGGGCATCTACCCTAGCAGATCCACTAGTTGAAATAAAGCTAGGAAACGAAGACAGAGGCTTGAATTTTTTGTTGGTTATGGGAGCTTCTTTCTCTGTGTTAATTAGGCTGTAAATGTAATAGGAGCAACATATTCACTATTAAATAGTTTAAAAGGACGATTAGGAGCTAAGATAACTACAATAACTGGAGTCACAGGGAAAGAGGAGGAAAGGCCATTCTTACAACCCCTTTATTTGCGTTTTGGGGGTAAGGAACTAACCCATGAATTTTTGTGTGTACCAGAATGCCCGATTCCACTCTTGGGACGGGATCTATTAGCCAAATTAGATGCAACAATAACCTTTGAGAATGGAGAATTAATAATGAAGGTACCTGAGTCCAAAGTAGGACAAATCCTAATGATCAAAGATAAATCCTTTGTTAATATTCCAAGAGAAGTAGAAGATGCAGTTATACCAACAGTATGGGAAACAGATGTACCAGGGAAGTCGAAACTGGCACAACTGGTAAAGGTGGAATTAAAGGAAGGAGCCAAACCTGTTCGAATCAAACAATATCCACTTAAGATAGAAGCTAGGCATGGGAATGGTGAAAATTATTGACAAAATTTCTCAAATATCAGATTCTGGAAGAATGTAAATCGGAATACAATACTCCAATTTTTCCAGTAAAGAAGCCGAATGGCGAGTATAGATTTGTACAAGATCTTAGAGCAATAAATGAAATAACAAAGGATATTCACCCGATAGTAGCTAATCCTTACACATTCTTAACATCTGTGAAAGGGAAATATAAATGGTTTACTGTGATAGATTTAAAGGATGCCTTATTTTGCGTACCTCTTGATAAAGATAGTAGAAAATTATTTGCCTTCAAATGGGAAAACATATTGAAGTTTTTGGACCACATATGGTAACAACCGTTTTGGAACAAAGGGGGGGGGGGGGGGGCACTGGTTATCACCCAGCCGGATGATGAAATATCAGGCAATACTAACTGAACAAGATGACATAACCTTGAAAACAACTAACCTGTTATATCCGGCAGTATTTCTAGGAACTGTTCCAGAAGGACCGTTGGAACACAATTGTGTGGAAATAATCGAACATAGTCACGCCAGCCACAAAGATTTGAAGGATGTACCCCTTGAAAGGTATTCAGTGGGAATACCACACTCCGTGGCACCCACAAAGCTCAGGGAAAGTAGAAAGGATGAATCAAGCAATAAAACAACAATTGGCTAAGTTAATGATCGAGACACAGCTGCCCTGAACGAAATGCTTACCATTGGCACTTTTAAACATAAGAACTAAACCACACAGTGAGACTGGATTATCATCGTATGAAATGTTATATGGTATGCCTTATTCTCAAGGGATGCCCCTAGGGAACAATGTAGTTGAGGATCATAGTATCCAGAAATACATAATTACCATTGGAAGGAGATTACAGGAGCTAAGAGAAATTGGGATGATGACTCAGAAACCACCTTTAGGATTTGCTATTCATAAAATACAACCAGGAGACAAGGTCTTAATAAAAACCTGGAGAGAAGAATCATTGAACCCCTGATGGGAGGGACCGTACCTTGTTTTACTTACTACTGAAACAGCTGTGAGAACAGCAGAAAGGGGTTGGACCCACGCATCCAGAATAAAAGGACCAATAACTACCGAAGCCTGGAGGGTTGAGTCCACTCCTGGGGAACTGAAACTGAGACTAAAGAGGAACTGATATCCCAGCAATGAGGTTCTGCATGAATTCAGGGCACTGGATAAAGAGGACAAGGCTGAAGGGAGGAAAGGGAGAAGGCAAGACTGGGGTAGGACCCTCCACTGCGGTGTGTATGGTCTACCGAGGGAGGCAACCCCTTATGGGTATTGACCGCCGAGTGAGAGTGCCTCGACCGGACTTCTCCCATGCTAAGACCAGGTTGTCCTGAGAAAAATAACATGAGAACCTTTTAAACCCATAATAAAATTGTGTTTAGTTTTTCCAGGAGCTGGATCACCCCGAAGGGCTGAATGGTAACACGAGCTCTGAAAGTGGGCCCAACCCCCTGATTGAAGGCGCTTCCCACACTCTCAAGATTGGACGGCAAAAAAGGATAAGAAATGCTATACTTCCTGGTATTGTTTTTACAGGGGCAATTGGGCCATGGGCAGGAATGGAGGAATAACTTTTTCACTTTGGGGGAGGAAGTGGCCAAGGCCTTTAACCTTAGTAACTGCTGGATTTGTAGAGGACCGGGGGGGAACTGAAAGTTGGCCCTGGGTAGCAGGCCCGGTCGAACCCAAGTGGTGGGTCAGTAATTTGAGCGAAGTTCATAATGGGACGCAATTTTGGAAAGAGGAAGGAGGTCCATGGCAGTTGCACTTGTCAGCTCAGGGTGTATACTGCTTGAACAGAACAGGAACGGTGGCAGTGCGAAAAAGCATTTGCAATTGGACTCTGTCCCCCGGATATGATTGTACTGATCCTGGATGTAGTCCTGTAAGCTGTACAGCACGTAGTGGGAAATGAAACACCACACATGTTCAGCTGAGAAACGGGACTTGGCTGAAATGCTCATATTGAGAATTTTTTGGATCTGGATGTGAAACTGTGGCAAGAGCACAAGCGGGGGGACAATTCGATGGTCAAATCTTGAGCTGTCAGCGTGATAACACCTCTACGGAATAGCATGTGGTGCGGGTCTATCGTTGGAAATGGCAGGATGAGAATGGGAGGCGAGTGTTCTTTAAACATTTCTGGTCAGCTTATAATATGACAGGCTGCCAAAGAGAACTGAATTGTGACTGTAAGTGGAAACCCAACGTGGGAGCTTGGAAGTGCGCATATACGAGTACAAACGGGGCAGACATTGTAACAGGACCACTCGGTAACAAGGACACTCTGTATTATCACGCCCCAAAGGGTAAAGAGGGATGGGATGGTCCTTTTCCAAAAGGGATGTGGGCCCTGAAGGGACATTATTGGGTGTGTGGCAAACATGCTTACAAGAGGCTACCTGGAAACTGGTCGGGAATATGCTATGGGGGGTACGTAAGACCCTTGTTCTTTTTATTGTCACAAACACAAGGAAATCATTTAGGAATAAGATGATATGATGACCTGAACAGAGTAAAATGATCTATTGATACTTCCTTAGCGGGGGGTAGTGCCCAAAAATGGGGAAAGGATGAATGGCCTCCTGAAAGAATCATACAGCATTATGGGCCAGCTACCTGGAACCCGAATGAGTTGGTATCAGGAGCCCGAGAACCTGTTTATAATTTGAACCGAATAATTAGGTCGCAAGCTATCCTCGAAGTTGTAACCAATCAAACAGTGACGACCTTGGATCTTCTGGCTGATCAATCCACTCAGATGAGGAATTCTATCTTTCAACATAGAATGGTCTTAGACTATTTACTAGCAGAAGAAGGGGGAGTGTGTGGAAAACTGAACGATTCTAATTGTTGTTTACAAATTGATGATAATGGAAAAGTGGTTAAGCAGATAACAAAAGAAATTAAAAAGCTAGCCCACGTCCCAGTACAAACTTGGAAGGGTATGGATTGGGATTTCTTTTCATGGTTGCCCGGTGGACCATGGGTTAAAAGGATGCTATTTTTATTTTTATGTGGTGTAATGACATTATTGTTTATACCTTGTATGATACCTTGCTTTACGTTGTTGATATGGCGAATAATAAATAGCACCCAATTTGTGATGACTTTGGGAGAGAAAAGGTGATGTGCGATAATGATGCTTAAGAAATGGACACCCCGAGAACTGACTGATGAAATCCAATTGTTACTAACAAAGGTTGAAGAAGAGACACGAATTGATGATATTAAAAAGAAGGGGAGGAATTGTAAGGAATGGTCCAGCAATTCGTGCCACTAAGGGATTTGAAGGGTTAACATTGAGGCCTGGGTTTAGGTGAGAAGAGAACAAAGGGATTTCTTCAGAGAAAAACTGCTGACTCTGCACGGACGTGCAGTTATTTCTGACATCCAGCCAAGAGACCACTAGATAAGGAGGAAGAATATGAGCCTCCCCAATCGAGCGGCCCCCAAGAGACTAACAGAGACTGATAAGCAGGCGCACCTGGGAGGACTTTGGATTCGGGAAACCAATTATAATAACCCTGCCTCTTCTAGAAGTAGTAATGAATATGTATTAGCCTAGGAGCATAAAAACCAGCCGCCTTACGTAACAGGTGTGCGTCCTGGTGGAGCAGAGACTCCCGGCGCACCCAGCGCTGTTTGCTTGCCTCTATTCGTTTAATAAATTGTAAATTTTGATTGTAATCCTATTTGGGACTCAGTCATTTATAACACCCCTCTCAGAGGAATGCCTAAAAAAGTATACAAGCAGCTCCTAACACCACCCCCCCCCCCCCCCAAAAGAGGCAGTCCCCAAAGGTGTACAAGCAGGCCCTCAAATCCCTTAGGTGTACAAGCAGGCCCTTCAAATCCCTTAGCCCCTGCGCCAGCTTTATTGGCGAGCAGCGAGGCTGGGGGGGGAGGGGGGCAAGACAGCCTTAAATAAAATACAAATATAAAAAGTGTTATAAATGGCTGTTATAAATCCAAATAGGATTACAATCAAAGTTTACAATTTATTAAACGAATAGAGGCAAGCAAGCAGCGCTGGGTGCGCCGGGAGTCTCTGCTCCCCCAGGACGCACACCTGTTACGTAAGGCGGCTGGTTTTGATGCTCCCAGGCTAATACATATTCATTACTACTTCGAGAAGAGGCAGGGTTATTAGAATTGGTTTCCGGAATCCGAAACCCCTCCCAGGGGCGCCTGCGTATCAGTCTCTGGTGGTCTCTCGGGGCTTGCTCGGGCTGAATGCTGGTTGTCTTCCTCCCAGGCTTTTGTCCTTCAATTGTCCTTCAGCTCCCCCTTCCTCCTCGTTTGGGAGCCTCTGCGCCGGATTTCAGAAACTCTAGCAACATCTCCTGCAGTAGTCAGCACTTTTCCCTAAAAACCCCTTTGTTCTCTTATCACCTAGACCTGGGCCTCGATGTTAACCCTTCAAATCCCTTAGTGACACGAATTGCTGGACCATTCCTTACAAAAGGAAGGATAAAATATGTAGAGGAGCAATGGCACACGCGAAAGCCCAGCGCCGTGGGCAGAGGCAGCGAAGGTTGACGGCAGAACAGTGCTCGGTTTGAACACGGAGAGGGAAAGCAAGGGGAAGGTGGCCGAAGCCGGCCGCAGTCTCTGAGCTCTCCTCCTCCTGATTGTTTTCTCTCAAAGCCATTTCTGTCTGTGTGCGGGCACCCGGAGCCGGCAGAAGTCCCCGTGAAGTCCTTCGGCAGGACGGAGGGCTGCGTGGGCTCCAGTGAGAGAGGGAGTTAGGAGAATCTTATCAAGTAGAGATAGAGCGCTGACAGCGTTAAACTAGGATGCTACTTAGCGTCTTTGCTAACTATGGTGCATTGTGCCAATTAACTAAAGCAAGAAGCCTTGGGCCCCTTACCAAGGTCAGTCTCCTAATAAGAGAGTGAGCCTATCTTAAGAAACTGGGAGAAACTGGTCCTGCAGGTGGACAAGAGCCAAGGAGCAACTGAGTCTGTGCAAAGACAAGAGGTCAACTAGCGGTGACGAGGAAGAGTCATCAATCTTCATGCCCATGACCTCCCGTGCTGCCCAGCGCTGAATAAACATACCTACTTTACAATCTCACTGATTGTGGAGTCCCTTTTCCGCAAGTCACTAGCAGCGGTTTCTTCCGCAGAGGTTTTCCCAGAGCCGCTTCAAAGCTTCCCTCGCGGAGCTGGGGCGTCGCAGGGGGTCGTCAAAGCACGCACGCGCACACACACGCACACGCACACACACACACACACACACAGGCGTTGTTGTCCAAACAGAAAGTATTTACAACAAATTCGACAAGCGGTTTTCCTCTGCCAGCAGCAAATGCCTGAGGGCCCCTACAGCTTCACAAATCATAGCACAAAGAGCCTAAAGTTCCTCTAAAATTTAGGGAAATGATTCAAAATAGATCTGCTAGGGGAAAACGATCACTGGCGGCAGGGTACACAATACACGCGAGTCTCAGCTCTCCTCCGCAGGGTCAGTGCCCATGCCCAAGTGCGACGCTGATGGCACCCGAACATTTGCTGTAGCAGGCAGCAGAGCCAGCAGCTCAGGGGAGCAATTTTAAAAACCAGGAGGCACTTAAACCAACCCTTAATTGACCCAGTTACTGCAGGAGAGTCCCGACTACTCGCCCTGGAGTCCTACTGTCACCAGCAAAAAGCACCAACCAAAGCTTGGGGGAACTTTGGTACAGCACAAGAGAAGGGAGTGGGGGTAGCGTAGCCGTATCGCAGAGCTGCTGCTTTTCACACCATTTTATCATCCCTGATAATTGAAAGTAAGGCCGGGTGGGCTGACCCCAGCACCACCACTCCTGGCAGCATGTTTGGTCCACAACGCTAGAATAATTGTTTTGCTCCCTCCCGCCCCTACAGCTTCATCATCTGAAAAGATTACAGTCAAAACAATGGCATACACAAATAAAAGTCAAGAGTTGATGTTATAAATGACTGGGTCCCAAATAGGATTACAATCAAAGTTTACAATTTATTAAATGAATAGAGGCAAGCAAACAGCGCTGGGTGCGCCGGGAGTCTCTGCTCCACCAGGACGCACACCTGTTACGTAAGGCGGCTGGTTTTTATGCTCCTAGGCTAATACATATTCATTACTACTTCTAGAAGAGGCAGGGTTATTATAATTGGTTTCCCGAATCCGAAGTCCTCCCAGGTGCGCCTGCTTATCAGTCTCTGTTAGTTTCTCGGGGGCCGCTCGGACAGGGAGGCTCATATTCTTCCTCCTTATCTAGTGGTCTCTTGGCCGGCTGTCAGAAGTTACTGCACGTCCGTGCAAAGTCAGCAGTTTTTCTCTGAAGAAATCCCTTTGTTCTCTTCTCGCCTAAACCCAGGCCTCGATGTTAACCCTTCACACCCCTTAGTGGCACAAATTGCTGGACTATTCCTTAAAATTCCTCCCTTTTTTTTTTTTAATATCATCAATTCGTGTCTCTTCTTCAACTTTTGTTAGTAGCAGTTGGATTTCATCAGTCAGTTCTCGGGGTGTCCATTTCTTAAGCATCATTATCGACACATCACCTTTTCTCTCCCAAAGTCATCACAAACTGGGTGCTATTTATTATCCGCCGTATCAACAACGTAAAGCAAGGTATCATACAAGGTATAAACAATAATGTCATTACACCACATAAAAATAAAAATAGCATCCTTTTAACCCATGGTCCACCGGGCAACCATGAAAAGAAATCCCAATCCATACCCTTCCAAGTTTGTACTGGGACGTGGGCTAGCTTTTTAATTTCTTTTGTTATCTGCTTAACCACTTTTCCATTATCATCAATTTGTAAACAACAATTAGAATCGTTCAGTTTTCCACACACTCCCCCTTCTTCTGCTAGTAAATAGTCTAAGACCATTCTACGTTGAAAGATAGCATTCCTCATCTGAGTGGATTGATCAGCCAGAAGATCCAAGGTCGTCGCTGTTTAATTGGTTACAACTTCGAGGATAGCTTGCGACCTAATTATTCGGTTCAAATTATAAATAGGTTCTCGGGCTCCTGATACCAACTCATTCGGGTTCCAGGTAGCTGGCCCATAATGCTGTATGATTCTTTCAGGAGGCCATTCATCCTTTCCCCATTTTTGGGCACTATCCCCGGATAAGGAAGTATCAATAGATCGTTTTACTCTGTTCAGGTCATCATATAATCTTATTCCTAAATGATTTCCTTGTGTTTGTGACAATAAAAAGAACAAGGGTCTTACGTACCCCCCATAGCATATTCCCGACCAGTTTCCAGGTAGCCTCTTTTAAGCATGTTTGCCACACACCCAATAATGTCCCTTTAGGGCCCACGTCGTTTGGAAAAGGACCATCCCATCCATCTTTACCCTTTGGGGCGTGATAATACAGAGTGTCCTTGTTACCGAGTGGTCCTGTTACAATGTCTGCCCCGTTTGTACTCGTATATGCACGCTTCCAAGCTCCCACGTTGGGTTTCCACTTACAGTCACAATTCAGTTCTCTTTGGCGACCTGTCATATTATAAGCCTTTTTCGCCGTCCAATCTTGAGAGTGTGGGAAGCGCCTTCAATCATGGGGTTGGGCCCGCTTTCAGAGCTTGTGTTACCATTCAGCCCTTCAGGGTGATCCAGCTCCTGGAAAAACTAATCACAATTTTATTATGGGTTTAAAAGGTTCTCATGTTATTTTTCTCAGGACAAACTGATCTTGGTGTGGGAGAAGTCCGGTCGAGGCACTCTCACTCGGCGGTCAATACCCATAGGGGTTGCCTCCCTCGGTAGACCATACACGCCGCAGTGGAGGGTCCTACCCCGGTCTTGCCTTCTCCCTTTCCTCCCTTCAGCCTTGTCCTCTTTATCCAGTGCCCTTAATTCATGCAGAACCTCATTGCTGGGATATCAGTTCCTCTTTAGTCTCAGTTTCAGTTCCCCAGGAGTGGACTCAACCCTCCAGGCTTCGGTAGTTATTGGTCCTTTTATTCTGGATGCGTGGGTCCAACCCCTTCTTGCTGTTCTCACAGCTGTTTCAGTAGTAAGTAAAACAAGGTACAGTCCCTCCCATCGGGGGTTCAATGATTCTTCTCTCCAGGTTTTTATTAAGACCTTGTCTCCTGGTTGTATTTTATGAATAGCAAATCCTAAAGGTGGTGTCTGAGTCATCATCCCAATTTCTCTTAGCTCCTGTAATCTCCTTCCAATGGTAATTATGTATTTCTGGATACTATGATCCTCAACTACATTGTTCCCTAGGGGCATCCCTTGAGAATAAGGCATACCATATAACATTTCATATGATGATAATCCAGTCTCACTGTGTGGTTTAGTTCTTATGTTTAAAAGTGCCAATGGTAAGCATTTCGTCCAGGGCAGCTGTGTCTCGATCATTAACTTAGCCAATTGTTGTTTTATTGTTTGATTCATCCTTTCTACTTTCCCTGAGCTTTGTGGGTGCCACGGAGTGTGGTATTCCCACTGAATACCTTTCAAGGGGTACATCCTTCAAATCTTTGTGGCTGGCGTATGTTCGATTATTTGCACACAACTGTGTTCCAACGGTCCTTCTTCTGGAACAGTTCCTAGAAATACTGCTGGATATAACAGGTTAGTCGTTTTCAAGGTTATGTCATCTTGTTCAGTTAGGATTGCCTGATATTTCATCATCCAGCTGGGTGATAACCAGTGCCCCCCCCCCCCCCCCCCCCCCCCTTTGTTCCAAAACGGTTGTTACCATATGTGGTCCAAAAACTTCAATACGTTTTCCCATTTGAAGGCAAATAATTTTCTACTATCTTTATCAAGAGGTATGCAAAAGAAGGCATCCTTTAAATCTATCACGGTAAACCATTTATATTTCCCTTTCACAGATGTTAACAATGTGTAAGGATTAGCTACTACCGGGTGAATATCCTTTGTTATTTCATTTATTGCTCTAAGATCTTGTACAAATCTATACTCGCCATTCGGCTTCTTTACTGGAAAAATTGGAGTATTGTATTCCGATTTACATTCTTCCAGAATCTGATATTTGAGAAATTTGTCAATAATTTTCACCATTCCCATGCCTAGCTTCTATCTTAAGTGGATATTGTTTGATTCGAACAGGTTTGGCTCCTTCCTTTAATTCCACCTTTACCGGTTGTGCCAGTTTCGACTTCCCTGGTACATCTGTTTCCCGTACTGTTGCTATAACTGCATTTTCTACTTCTCTTGGAATATTAACAAAGGGTTTATCTTTGATCATTAGGATTTGGCCTACTTTGGACTCAGGTACCTTCATTATTAATTCTCCATTCTCAAAGGTTATTGTTGCATCTAATTTGGCTAATAGATCCCGTCCAAAGAGTGGCATCGGGCATTCTGGTACATACTAAAATTTATGGGTTAGTTCCTCACCCCCAAAACGCAAATCAAGGGGTCGTAAGAATGACCATTCTTCCTCTTTCCCTGTGGCTCCAATTATTGTAGTTGTCTTAGTTCCTAATCGTCCTTTTAAACTATTTAACACTGAATATGTTGCTCCTATTACATTTACAGCCTAATTAACACAGAGAAAGAAGCTCCCATAACCAACAAAAAATTCAAGCCTCTGTCTTCGTTTCCTAGCTTTATTTCAACTAGTGGACCTGCTAGGGTAGATGCCCCAGGTCCCCATCATTCCTGACTGTTGTTTGTCCTGCAGCCTAAGACAATTTCTTTCTGATATCAGGGGCTGATTGCCCTGGAAAGAGGTTAGCCAGTTGCCTCTCTCTCTTTTTTTTTTTTTTTTTTTTTTTTTTTTTTTTTTTTTTTTTAACCAGGTCCATTTTTTTTTTTTTCATTGCATTTCAAAGTTGGTCCAGAAATTCAAAAATTCCGTAAATTCCATAGGGGTTTCTTTTGGACCTTGTTGGAACAGATTCTCAATTCCCAATAGCCAATTTAACCAGATTTTAGTATTTACATAATTTCCGGGGTGATTAGGGTCTCAGTGAGGGGGTCGGTCAGGGGAATGCAATCGTTGAAAGTTCCCTGAGCTGTCCCATTGGCAATCTGAGCTCACACAGGAACTCAGGTTGTTTTAAGAGTTAGCTGCTTTTCTGTTTCCACGACAACTCTCTCGGACCCATCATGGTCCCTCCGCCCCAGAGGGCTCACACCGTGATTTTGAGATCTCAGCCTCGGGTTGAGGCGGAACTATTAGAATTCCTACATCCTCTTTCCCTGCTCATTCAACTTCAAACAGCTCTGTTAAATACTACATGCCACACAACCTTTAACACCTTCAACAATCCTTTTAACACTTCCTTTATCTTTCTCCAGCCCGTACTTTTCTAATGCCAACACCAAAGGCTCAGTCAGGGGCCAACTTAATTCCAAACCTTTTCCCTCCAACATGCTGAAACAACATATCACTATACAACATTTCATCCTATTTTCCTTCTCTCCTCAAAAACATTAATTGCAAGACACTGTTATAGTCGATTGATCCATAAAGTGGCCATTTAGTTTATATAGTGGCCACCATTGATTGCAATACTTAGTGAAAGTCCTCTTGCTTTCTGTGCCCCCATTTCTAACAATATCCTTCCAATGTGCCAATATGCACCCGAGGAGGCTTTTTTTTTTTTTTGGACGTCTTTGTTTTGGATTTTACCCATTTCCTTGATTTCCCATTCCCTTTTATTTATTTATATTAGTTACTGTCCCTTGTTTCAATTTCCACACAAACCTTTTTATTGCAGGTTTTTACTATCTTTTCCTAATCTTCTTCCCAAATGTCCCAATTCTCTGGGATTAAACTCTTCTTTCCACATACAAACTTTACTATTTCAGATTATTAATGAGCCCCATTCCAATCATAAATCCGCACGACTTCGGAAAAACACCTGAAGCACTCAGCCTTCTGTCTTCTAGACAAATAATAACACCTTTTCCACAAAATTTACATTTCAATAAGACCGAATTTCAAGCCAAATGCTAATTTTTCTCATGCACTTTGTTAGTAAGCCTACACAAAACAAGGAATCACTCCTGTGTATCCGTCAAGATGGGGGTTTAAAAAGGTATTGAGGCCTAAATAAATTCGCTCTCCCCCTTCTTACCGAATTCCCAGGGCTCAGGCCCGAACCACCAAAGAAGTGACTCTCCGTTCTACCACTTTGATAATCAGTCAGCCCCTCTCCCCCGATACTTGGGAAACTGACCGAACACCACCGCGAATATAGCCAAACTTCTAAACTGTTACTTAGATAATGCTCCCACCTTCCTCCTTGACACAGTCAAAACACTTAAGAACAAAACAGGATTACAAGATGCACCACCGGGGGTGGATTGTTAGGATATAGAGGTGGTAGGTTATCCAATGACTCCCATTCATCATCTTTTTCTTTTTCCTTTTTTTTTTTTTATTTTTTATTTTTTTGTTCTCTTCTTCGTCAAACTTCTCGTCTGCTTTTAGTGTAAATATTGAGGCTGGAAAAGGACGTGAGATCCTGATCCATAATCCTGCATAATCACTTTCCTCCTGGCTAAAAGGTTCCTTTGAATTAACATGTATATTTAAGGCCTGGCAAACCCAGTCTTCAAAGGATCCGAAAACGGGCCAAAAGACATGTGGTCTTAAAGGCTCCTTTGGCCATTCTGTCATACAATACTGAACCATTTTTAATTTACTTTTTCCCTTTTCTGGGGCCCCTATCGTTCCAATTTCTAATCATTATCCCTAATGGACTTTCTGGTGGTATGTCTGGTAATTTGCTCCCTTTTCTCTGGTCCCGGGTCTTCAATTTTGTCTGACCCATCTAGGAATTTTACTGTGGCAATTCCTACAGCCCTTGGTTGCCTTAGTGAGAGTGTCTTGCAGGGGGTTTAGGACCTATCACCCACCCACGAATCCTATAGGAATCGCTTCGGTCCTTCACCGGCCAAGTCCCTCGCGGGAGATTGGAACCGCGGTTAGAAGACCTCCACAATCGCTTTGGAACTACGTTCCGTCTCAGTCACACTCTCACACACACAGGCAACCGAATCCCACCCAACCGAACGGTATACGCCTTAAATACTTACGACTCCGTCGTCTTCGTTCGGATCTTCGCGCGCAGAATTACGGGCAAAATATAGTGCTGCAGCCGGCAAAGGGAGCTCATAAAAAAATCTAAATCTTTGCTTGCCCTTATTCAGGTTCAAGATGGCATTAGCCCCGACCTGACTCGAACAGGAGCCACCAAATGGTGGGGGCGCCCCTCCTAGATCAAGTCAGAATTCAGGAACCAAGACCATCCCGGACGAGCCCCCAATTGTTATAAATGACTGGGTCCCAAATAGGATTACAATCAAAGTTTACAATTTATTAAATGAATAGAGGCAAGCAAACAGCGCTGGGTGCGCCGGGAGTCTCTGCTCCACCAGGACGCACACCTGTTACGTAAGGCGGCTGGTTTTTATGCTCCTAGGCTAATACATATTCATTACTACTTCTAGAAGAGGCAGGGTTATTATAATTGGTTTCCCGAATCCGAAGTCCTCCCAGGTGCGCCTGCTTATCAGTCTCTGTTAGTTTCTCGGGGGCCACTCGGACAGGGAGGCTCATATTCTTCCTCCTTATCTAGTGGTCTCTTGGCCGGCTGTCAGAAGTTACTGCACGTCCGTGCAAAGTCAGCAGTTTTTCTCTGAAGAAATCCCTTTGTTCTCTTCTCGCCTAAACCCAGGCCTCGATGTTAACCCTTCACACCCCTTAGTGGCACAAATTGCTGGACTATTCCTTACAGTTGACATAGTAACTCCGGGATTTGGGTATCAACTGTCCGAGAAATCAGAACACCCAGGCTTCACAATGTGCCCAACATCGAGCTGTGCCAAGGGGGGGCGGAAGGAAGAAGCTTTCCGTTTAAGCCTTCAGAGCATCGCTCCATCACTACGTCAATTCACAGCCACCACAGCGTGCCGATGGACATCTTTCTGTGCCAAAAGAAACAAGTGCTTTGTCCTCTTGATATCAAAGGTAGCCACCTATAGTTACGGAACCATGAACAAGACCTTAACTCTGACCAGCAGGAAAACTTAGGACAACTGAGTGCAGATCCTGCCAATTTCTACCAGTTCCAACTGTGCTTTAAGTCTCATTGCAAAGCCTCAGTTAGAAAAAGGATCACCTCGGGGTATCCAACAAGAAGAAGAGTTGTTTTCTTTTTTTTTTTTTTTTTTTTTTTTTTTAATATACCATAGGACTATGCAGTTCAATCATCAATCATCTTGGAAAGCTCAAGGAGGAGGTCATCCTCATCCTTCCCTGGGTCCAAGTCGAGCTCGGCTTCCGGTATGCCGTCTGAGAGTTCCCAGAGTAGCATCTCTAAATCCTCGTCTACAGATACGGGCGCGTTGCCTGTGGAACTCAGCCGGCGTGTCCTTGCTTCTTCTAGCTGGGAAGAAGCTGAAGTCGAGCTTGAGAACTCCATTGGCTCCACGGATTCTGCCTGGCTTCCAAGATGTGCTTCAGGTCTTGGCAGAGCAAGGAAGAGAACAATCAGTATATGCCATTTCTTAACGGGAAATCCCTTTTCTGCAAACCGGCTCTTAAAACCGTAGCCAACCCCTCCTGCACTTCAATCTTACCCAGGGATTGTTATTCAATTAACCCAGGGCTACATTTAGAGCCCAATATATTAGCAGGTACATTTTTCAGTTTGGGGGTTTCTCTGTGAAGCCAGAGCACCCGGAGTCTAGCAAAGATGGGAAACCAACATGGCCTCCCGGAAGCCCAGTGTCCGAGAACTACATCTCCCGGCATGCTCTGGGAAAACAATATGGACTCCCGGAAACCCGGTGGCCAAGAACTACATTTCCCAGCACTCCCCAGAAAATTGAGCCTCGCAGCGTGCCGTAGGACGCCATTTTTTGCTCTGTTACATTACCGGGTTCGTGTTTATGGAGGGTTTTCCCGCCGTTTTGGGGGGTTTCCCCTCAATTTCGGGTTTTCAGCTCTCCATTTCAGAGTTCTTCCCCGCAATTTTGGGGTTCCTTCCCCTAATTTGGTGCTTCGCCCCCCCCCCCCACTTTTGGGGTTCCCCCTCCATTTTGGGGATTCCCCCCAGTTCCAAGCCCCCCACAATTTTGGAGGCCCCCACCATCCTTTCTTGGCCTGCCACCCTAATATTAAGGTTCTTTCCCCCAATGTTGGGGTTCTCACCACATGTTTGAGGTTCCTTCCCTTAATTTGGGGCTTAGCTCCCCGGGATCTGGGGCTTTAACCCCAATTTTGGGGGTCCCCCCCAAGTTTGGGGATTCCTCCCCAGGTCTGGGGGGGGTCCACATTCAATTCTGGAATTTCACACTTCCATTTAAGTCTTCTTCCCCCCAATTTGGGGGTTCGCCCACCCAATTTTGGGGGTTCCTCCCCTAATTTGGGGGGGACACAACCGATTGTAGAGTCCCCCACCCTCCTTTTTTGGGTTCCCCCCTAATATTAAAAGTTCTTCCGCCCAATTTTGGGGGACCCCACAATTTTGACGTTCCTTCCCCTAACTTTGGGCTTCAACCCTTCGATTTTGGGGGGGGCTCCCCCCCTCTTATTTTGGCCTTCCGCCCTAATATTAGGCCTAACCCCTAAGAACCTTGACCCCTAACGCTATGGCAACCACGGATCTAACCCTAACCCCTACCCCAACAAACCCTAGAAACCCTAACCCTAAAAACCCTTGCAGCCCTAACCCGATAAAATTTACCACACTAAACCCCTGAAGACTGTTCTGGGGGGTCCACATTCAATTCTGGAATTTCACACTTCCATTTAAGTGTTCTTCCCCCCCAATATGGGGGTCCGCCCACCCAATTTTGGGGGTTCCTCCCCTAATTGGGGGGGACACAACCAATTTTGGGGGGGACACAACCAATTTTGGGGGGGACACAACCAATTTTAGAGTCCCCCACCCTCCTTTTTTGGGTTTCCCCCAATATTAAGAGCTCTTCCGCTCAATTTTGGGGGACCCCACAATTTTGACGTTCCTTCCCCTAACTTTGGGCTTCAACCCTTCGATTTTGGGGGGGGCTCCCCCCCTCTTATTTTGGCCTTCCGCCCTAATATTAGGCCTAACCCCTAAGAACCTTGACCCCTAACGCTATGGCAACCACGGATCTAACCCTAACCCCTACCCCAACAAACCCTAGAAACCCTAACCCTAAAAACCCTTACAGCCCTAACCTGATAAAATTTACCACACTAAACCCCTGAAGACTGTTCTGGGGGGTCCACATTCAATTCTGGAATTTCACACTTCCATTTAAGTGTTCTTCCCCCCCAATATGGGGGTCCGCCCACCCAATTTTGGGGGTTCCTCCCCTAATTGGGGGGGACACAACCAATTTTGGGGGGGACACAACCAATTTTGGGGGGGACACAACCAATTTTAGAGTCCCCCACCCTCCTTTTTTGGGTTTCCCCCAATATTAAGAGCTCTTCCGCTCAATTTTGGGGGACCCCACAATTTTGACGTTCCTTCCCCTAACTTGCGGCTTCAACCCTTCAATTTTGGGTGGGCTCCCCCCCTCTTATTTTGGCCTTCCGCCCTAATATTAGGCCTAACCCCTAAGAACCTTGACCCCTAACGCTATGGCAACCACGGATCTAACCCTAACCCCTACCCCAACAAACCCTAGAAACCCTAACCCTAAAAACCCTTACAGCCCTAACCCGATAAAATTTACCACACTAAACCCCTGAAGACTGTTCTGGGGGGTCCACATTCAATTCTGGAATTTCACACTTCCATTTAAGTGTTCTGCCCCCCCAATATGGGGGTTCGCCCACCCAATTTTGGGGGTTCCTCCCCTAATTGGGGGGGACACAACCAATTTTGGGGGGGACACAACCAATTTGGGGGGGGACACAACCGATTTGGGGGGTCCCCCCAATTTTAGAGTCCCCCACCCTCCTTTTTTGGGTTTCCCCCAATATTAAGAGCTCTTCCGCCCAATTTTGGGGGACCCCACAATTTTGACGTTTCTTCCCCTAAATTGGGGCTTCGACCCTTCAATTTTGGGGGGGGCTCCCCCCTTAGTTTGGCCTTCCACCCTAATATTGGGCCTTAGCCCTAAGAACCCTGACCCCTAACACTACGGCTCCCACGGATCTAACCCTAACCCCTACCCCAAAAAACCCTAGAAACCCTAACCCTAAAAACCCTTACAGTCCTAACCCGATAAAATTTACCACACTAGACCTACGCCTAAAAGCCCTAACCCTAAAAATTAAGACCCTCTAAACCCTAACCCAAAACGTAAAGATTCTCAAAGCCCTAACGCTGGAGACCCTAACCTTAAAAAAAAAAAAATAAGACCTTAAAACCCTAACCCTAAATACCTGACCATAACTAAAACCCTAAGACCCTAACCCTAAAAACCCTATCAACACTAAAACCACAAAATACTTTAAAACCTTAACACACTAACCCCCAAACCCTAACCCTTATAACTCCAACCCTAACAACCTTAAAATCCTAACCCTAAACCCTGGAAACCCTAACCCTGAAACCCAACCCTAGTGCCTTAGCCCTGAAACCTTAAAACCCTAACACCTTATTAGAAACACTCTGTAACCAATACCATAGGCTCAGGCAAGTATCTCAGTGAGGTAGCATTTTTATTCACGATTGCAATGGCAGGCGTCCCACAAGCCACCTACTAGTTCCATAACACAGTTTATATAATTTTTTTTTTCCTCTCGGTGACCAGGACCCTCCCCAGTTTCCCCATTGACTGGGTAATCCATGTTCACAATCTATCCAGTGCTTCACAGAAAATACACAGCTGCTGGCCTGTTACTAGTCAATTTTATTTTTTTCTTGACTGTTTTCCTCTTTGAGGTGGTAATGTTTCTTACACCGTGATTTCCACCCAATTGCTCTAAGGATTCTGGTTGTCTGCATTTTACAAGGTTGTCTGTTAAGCTTTCTTATCACTGCAAGCATATATCAATACCACCTTCCTTCCCTCTAAACGATGTAACTCTGTGCAAAAACATTTTTATTCCCACAACCTTGATCCCCTTACCCTAAAATCCTTATTCTCTTTAACCCTAACAACTCTAACCACAACCCTAACCCTTCATATCAACCCCCCGACGCTAATGACACTGACTAATGATCCAAACCCCAAACCCCAGGCAACCAACAAAGAAACAGACACAAAGCTGAAAACTACAAAAAAGGCAAAACCCTGGATACAGACCCCAAATCACAAACACGCTACCAAAATGCTACAGAAAAGCCCCAGACGCAGGCCCCAAGCACTACAGCTAGGCCCCAGAAGCTCTAGACACATCCCAAAGCCAAAATGCAATCCCCAAACACTACAGAAAAGCCCCCAAACACCAGACACAGGCTGCAGAAGTCTACAAGCAGGCCCCAGCCACACCCGGATGCAGACCCCAACTGTCCACAAGCAGCTCCCAACCCACCCCCCCCATGAACTGGACCCCCCACCACCACCACCCAGATGCATGCCCCAGGTCCCAGGCCTCAGCCCCAGCCCCCACACCCCAGACTCAGGCCCCAAAGGTGTACAACCAGCTCCCAACTGCCCCCCTCAAAGGGAGGCCCCAAAGCCTGCCAGAGGACCCTAGAGCGTACAAGCAGCTCCCAACCCCCCCGGCACAGGCCCCAACCCCCCCCCAGACACAGGCCCCAAAGGTGTACAAGCAACTCCCCATCCTCCCCAGAGGCACGCCCCAAAGGTGTACAAACAGCCCCAACCCCCCAAGACCCAGACCCCTACAGCGTAGAAGCAGCTCCCAACCCCATGCCCCCAAGGCACATGCCCCAACCCCTCCCCCAAGGCAGGCCCTAACAGTGTACAAGCAGCTCCCACCCCCCCCCCAGACGCAGGCCCCAAAGGTGTACAAGCAGGCCCCTACAGTATACAAGCAGCTCACAACCACCCCCCCAAAGGCAGGCCCCAACCCCCTCCAGATGCAAGCCCGAAAGGTTAAAACCAGCTCCAACCCCCCAACCCCCCCCGCCCCGCGCAGATGCAGGCCCCAAAGGTGTACAAGCAGTTCCCAACCCCTCCAAGGCAGGCCCCAAAAGTGTACAGGCAGGCCCCTACAGTGTAGAAACGCTCCAACCCCCCTCCTTCCACCTCGAGGGAGGCCCTCCCCCCCCAGTATACACGAAGCTCCCAACCCCCTCTCAGAGGAATGCCTAAAAAAGTATACAAGCAGCTCCTAACACCACCCCCCCACCCCCAAAAGAGGCAGTCCCCAAAGGTGTACAAGCAGGCCCTCAAATCCCTTAGGTGTACAAGCAGGCCCTTCAAATCCCTTAGCCCCTGCGCCAGCTTTATTGGCGAGCAGCGAGGCTGGGGGGGGAGGGGGGCAAGACAGCCTTAAATAAAATACAAATATAAAAAGTGTTATAAATGGCTGTTATAAATCCAAATAGGATTACAATCAAAGTTTACAATTTATTAAACGAATAGAGGCAAGCAAGCAGCGCTGGATGCGCCGGTGATTCAAAGATCATAAATCCAATTTCTGTAAGTGATTTATTCTTTATTGAAGGCGCCGGATGCACGGGGGATCTTTCCGCCTATCGTGCATCCCGAAGTGAAAAGCCGTCCCAAATTTATACATCACAGTGATTAATATTTTATTAACGCCTATACATATTCATTATCTAACCCCGCCTACTCTCGCTTCTCATGCTAATCAGTTTTTTGTGTCCTGCGCCTGCGCAGATCCTCTCAGTGGTCTTGGGCAGGGGTCGTCGAGCTGTGGTCGGTGGTCTCAGAGAGGAAGGCCATAAGTCTTCCTCACAGTGTACTTTTCACCCTTGGTCAGGATTCTGCTGAATTAGCTTTCTTCCTAACCGCAAGGACTGTTTTTTCTTCGAATCTTCTGCTCATTATTTTCTTATCTTGGATTCCAATGTCTTGTTCGAGATATATTGCCCGTATATGTCCTATTTCGAGATACATTGTCCGTACATCTGTTTCCTGCCCTACACCTAATGTTCTGTTCTCCTTTAATAGTTTCATTCTTAACCCTTTCTTATCTGGAATCGCCTCAGCTTCCCTAATCAATCCCCCCTTTTCTTTTCCCCATGCAAATTCTTTTGCATTGCATGCCCTTATCATTAGCAGTATCGCAGTAACATACATACAAATATTCCTACTACCAATAACATAACCAGATCAGTAAAAACTTGTTCTAACTATTGAAAATTGGGTAACCATGAGGTTAACTTATTCCATATTTCCTCAAAGCCCCATGAAATGTTATCCTTACTAATCTTATACAGAACCTTTGTTTGTTTCTATATTTCCTCTATGTCGGTAGAGACCTTTCCGAATACAAAAATTCTTCTTCCCAGCCTCTACGATATGTATCCCTCAATACCTTGCCATGTACTCTCGTCAGGGAAGCTAATATTGCCATTCGTTGTAACAATTTCCAATTCCAAACAAGTATTACAAAAGATAATATTAAACTTATACCAACTAACATCAATAGAACAATAATTGGGTGACACAATGTGTTCAAAATCCCAGTTGCAGTTGGCGACCATCCAAAGAGTTTGTCCCACCAGCTATGATCTGTGTCTTGTTTTACTCTTTGCAAAACTCTGTTTATTTCTTTTGTATCATGGTGGACAGTGATTAAAGTCTTCTCTCCATCTTCCTGAATGCCTTTTAAAATTTTGATCAGGTCTTGGTGTTTAAGTAATTGCTTCACTAGCGTGAGGTTCATCCCAATAGGTGTGGGTAATAACTTGTGATACATTGTGTTGTTGGACTTGATCAACTGGTGGGATACCACTGGTGCTGAATATAAAAAATCACACCCGATGATTCTAACAAAGTTACAAATACAAAAGTTAGAGTGATTTTTGCTAGGTAGAGTTATGTTTTCCTTATCTACTTCTACAAAAGCACAAGCAGTTCTTAAACACACACAGCCTTGACCAATATATACAAGCACAGTCTTTTGACTAGTATTTGGATGAATTTCAAAGTGGCAAACACCTTGCTCAGTGTCAAGACAGACATCCTGAGCATCAATTGTGTTGCTCTCACAAATAAATCCTTGTTGTTCCCGGGTAACACATGATTCTAGATTCACAGACTGCCATTTCCCGTTCTTCATCCGGGCCCAGGTTCTATGCTCCGAAGGATAGAGCACTGTTTCCTCATGATTTAACCCTAGTGCAACAATGGGGTGGATAACATAAACTGTAGCATTACGTATAGTAAGCACAAAGGCAGTAGCCATGTTAATAATGGGATCATAGGTAAAATTTACCAGAGTCCACCAAGATTGGAACTTCTTTTCAAAATCATTGGCATTGTCCCAAACAATCTTTCGGACTTCAGCCGGAAAAATGCCTTCACTTCCTTCCCTAATGATCAAGGCAGCCGTTGCCTGCATCCATAACTGTACCTGTATACAACTAAGAGCTAAAGATACATTATCTTGCGCCATACTAAGTGCATCTATTATTAGTCTGTGGTCCTGGTCTTCAGCCTTTTCCCATATTGGTAACACCTTTGAAACTTGCCATTGGCTAGTTCCCAATGCCAGTAAGGATGATTGCAGGGGCTGTTTTAGTTTTGTCAAATCGCTTGTTGCTGTGGCTAGCTTATTCATTAGTATTTCTGAATCAATTCCATTTAAAACTCCTAATCCTGTTCCTAGCATTCCAGTTAAGTCTCTTTGTGTTCTGCCCCTGAGGTGTACTTGCTTTTGTGACCATATTGTCCAGCCTTCTAATGATGTCTTTAGGAAAGGAGAACAGGCTGGTTGAACTGCTGAGATGTTAATTTGTATTAGCAATTCAACACGCTTGAGAGACCATTCTGGATTAAATAACAATTGTTGTTGGCCTGTGTTCCTTACTACATATGGGCCTGTTTCATAAATTTTGGGTTCCAGCTTGACTGGGGCTTGGGCATAGGTTGTAGGGGAAGGAAGTGCAATAGGGGGTCTCACTGTCGTAGGAAGTATAGCATATATTGTAAAATTTATCATGAGGCTCTCGCCTTCCTTGATCTCGAGCTTTTGACCATTATTAGTCCAAAAACAGTTAACTGCTACAGTCTGTGTTAATATAAAATTATACCAACAATCTAATTTACCTGGGCGGATACAACCTTCTTGTTGGCCACTTTTGGAAGTCGGTTTTACTAAAATCCCCGTTGCTTTCTCGTGGGCTGTTCCATTAATCATACGGCACCCTATTTCAATTTCGTCCCCTACAGTTCTTTGGTGTATCCACCCTTCCCCTAAATTTCGCCATTCTGATAATGCATGTAAATGATCACCATTTGTTCGCCAAATAACCACAACAGCTAACTTTCCATTAATGCTCTTATCCTCTGTGGTTACGGCTTCAGACCAAGGCCACCCACCATTCTCTATCATCATAGAAGCACCTTCCAATTCTTGAATCACAATTACAACTATAAGCCACAGAAATAAAACAATTCTGTTAACTAAATTTCTGCTAACTACATTACTAAATACTCCTGACCATAGTGTCTTCATTTCGCTTGACTGAACTTTAGTTTCAGTTCACCGTCACCCAGCGTTACTTTCCAGGGGGCTTTTGGAGCTTTCTTCACTCTCGAATAATGGATCCAGGCCGTTTGCTCCTTAATCTTGATGGCGGTATGTGTTGTCAGCAGCACCTGGTATGGTCCCGTCCACTTTTCTTCCAAAGGGCGACCTGCAAATGCTTTTACATACACATAATCCCCAGGTTTAAAGGGGTGGATTGGTTGGTCCAGCCCTCTAGCCCTGGTTCCTGAGACAACTTTAGATATTTGATCCAACTGTTTTTGGAGTCCTATTAAATAATTATACAAGTATCCCGACCCCAGTTGCGTCAGGTCCTCCCCGCTGAACAAAAACTGATAGGGTCTTCCGTATAATATTTCAAAAGGGCTTAGATTTTCCTTTGTCCGTGGTTTTACTCTAATTCTAAGTAAAGCCAAAGGGAGAGACTGAGGCCATGATAAATTAGTCTCTTGCCCTATTTTGGCTATTTGTTGTTTGATTAGATGATTCATCTTTTCCACTTGTCCGCTTGCCTGTGGTCTGTAAGGGGTATGGAGTTGCCAGTCTACCCCTAAGACCTTACTTACTTCTTGAACTATTTGCGCACAAAAATGAGAGCCTCTATCCGAGGACATTGCTGCCGGAATTCCGAAACGCGGTATTATCTCATTCAGTAAAACCTTAACCACTTCTCTTGCCTTGTTGGTTCGACAGGGAAAAGCCTCCGGCCACCCGGAAAAAGTATCTGTCAAAACCAACAAGTATCGATACCCCCCTTTTCTTGGCAGTTCTGAAAAATCTATCTGCCATTGTTGTCCTGGATAGTTTCCTTTACTGATTATTCCGAACTTTACCCTATTTTCTGTATTAGGGTTATGATGCAAACAAATACTGCATTGCTGGGTTACTTGTTTTACCGTAGTATACAGATTTCTTCCCACCAAGACTCGACTCAGATTTTTATATAAGGTGTCTGCTCCCCAATGAGTCTTATTATGTTCTGCCATGACCATAGGCCATATTAAATTAGAGGGTAGTACAACCCTATTATCTTTCAGGTATACCCATCCATCACTCCTTGCTTTTCCTCCCAGGTCCCCAATTAACTTTTGATCTTCCCGTGTGTACCTAGGTTCCTGTCCTTCACCTAAAGTTTGTATTTTACCGTCTGGTATTAAAGTGAGCGCTTCTGCCTCAGCCAATCCGGCCACCCTTTTTGCTTCTTGGTCAGCCAATCGGTTCCCTACCTCGAAGTCAGCGGTTCCTTTTTGGTGTCCCCGGCAATGTATAACAGCCACCTTCTCTGGGTGCTTTACCGCTTCCAACAACTTCAAAATCTCCTCAGCATATTTTATTTGTTTTCCTTGGGCCGTTAATAATCCTCGTTCCTTCCAGATAGCCCCATGTGCATGCACCACACCAAATGCATACTTAGAGTCTGTCCAGATATTTACTTTCTTTCCTGCTGCTAGTTCCAATGCCCGCGTAAGGGCAATTATTTCTGCTTTCTGAGCAGACGTCCCAGGGGGTAATGGTTTCGACTCAATTACCTGTTGAGTGGTCGTCACCGCATACCCTGCTTTGCGTTGTCCTTGTTTCACAAAGCTGCTTCCATCAGTATACCATGATTCGTCCGCGTCTTCCAAGGGCTCCTCCTTGAGATCTGGTCGGCTAGAATACACAGTTTCCATAGTTTCGATACAATCGTGGACCACTGGCTCGTCAGGAGCGTTACTAAGGAAAGAAGCTGGGTTCACAATGTTAGTAACCACAATTTCTACGTCATCTTGCTCCACCAGTATTGCTTGGTATTTTAAAAATCTTTGAGGGGATAACCAGTGTGCCCCTTTCTGCTCCAAGACTGCCGAGACAGTGTGTGATACCAGCACGGTTATCTTCTGTCCCATAGTGAACTTCCGAGCCTCCTGTATATTCATGATGACAGCGGCCACCGCTCGAAGGCAACCCGGCCAACCTTTACTTACTTCATCCAGTTGTTTAGAGAAGTAGGCCACAGCTCTCCTGTAGGGGCCCAGCTTCTGTGCCAGCACCCCCAGAGCCATCCCTTGTCTCTCATAGGAGTACAACCAAA
Organism: Anser cygnoides; assembly: GCF_040182565.1. NCBI lineage: Eukaryota > Metazoa > Chordata > Aves > Anseriformes > Anatidae > Anser > Anser cygnoides. The sequence continues at coordinate 546,682 of NW_027103076.1, read as the reverse complement.
AGGGTTTAGACAAGTCCGGTAGACCCAAAGCTGGTGCTCGCATTAACTCCAATTTAAGCTTCTTAAAGGCAGCCCGTGCTTCCCCCGTCCAGACCAATTTCGATTGGTTATTCTTGATGAGGTCATATAGGGGTTTTACAATTAGTCCATAATTATTAATCCATAGACGGCACCAACCTGTCATCCCTAGAAAAGTTCGTAATTCCTTAATGGTCTGTGGTTCTGGGGTACAGCAGATAGTTTCTTTCCGTTCTGTTCCTAACTCCCTTTGTCCCCCTGAAATCTCAAACCCCAAGTAAGTTACACGTGACTGAATCAGCTGAGCCTTCTGTTGAGAGACTCGATACCCATTCAAACCCAGAAAATTAAGGAGACTTATCGTCCATTGCATGCAGCTGCTCCTATTCTCAGTGGCTATCAAAAGGTCATCAACGTATTGCAGCAGAACTCCTTCGGTGTTTGGGGCCTCCCAAACCTCAAGCTCTTTTGCTAGTTGATTCCCAAAAATCGTGGGGCTGTTTTTGAATCCCTGCGGCAATACGGTCCAGGTCAATTGAGCCTTTCGTCCTGAGTCTGGATTTTCCCATTCAAAAGCAAAAAGCTTCTGACTTTCTGGGGCTAAAGTCAGGCAGAAGAAGGCATCTTTTAAATCCAGTACGGTAAACCAAACTAAATTATCTTTTAATTTAGTCAGTAATGTGTACGGGTTGGCTACCACAGGGTGTATATCTTCAGTGATCTTATTTATAGCTCTTAAATCCTGCACTAATCTATAGTTCTTCCCATCTGGCTTCTTAATTGGTAGTATAGGAGTATTATATTTCAGATTCACACTCAACCAGCAGTCCATGTTTTAAAAACTTATCCACTATCCCCTTAATTCCTTTCCTGTCTTCTAATCTTAGGGGATATTGCTTAATCTTAACTGGCCTTTCCCCTGGCTTTAATCTCACCACTATCGGGGCTGCATTTTTGGCTCGCCCAGGGATGTCAGTAGCCCAGACTCCTGGGTAAACTTGGTCTAAAATCTCCGAAGGTACTTTACCGATGGGGTCTGCTTGTATCAGCGTTAAGCTTAGCGCGGTTATCAGCTTTTCTTCTCTCACCTTTAACCCCACCTTCCCTTTTTCAAAGACAATTTCCGCTTCTAATTGTTCTAGTAAATCTCGCCCCAGCAAAGACTTCGGGGATCCTGGTAAATATAAAAACCTATGTATTCCCATCTGTTTCCCTAACTCATATTTTAAAGGCCTTAGGAAAAAGGCTTTCTCGTGCTGGCCTGTAGCTCCTATCACCGTCACAAAATCCTCATCCTCTGGTATCAATTTCTGGTTTAACACAGAATAAGTCGCTCCTGTGTCAATTAAAAACTCCACTTCCTGTCCTGATTTCCCTAGCTTAATTTTAACCAGCGGATCTGCTAGGGTAGAATCCCCCGGTCCACTTCATTGGTCGGGAGATACACTAGCTACCATCAACCTGTTCTTCTCCCATTGTTTCGGACATTCCCTTTTCCAATGACCCACTTCCCTACAATATGCACACTGATTCGGTCTCAGGGGAGGCTTTACTGACCTTCCCCTTATCCCATTCCCTCTTCCTTTTCCCCGAAAAGGTTCTTCTTGCCTCTGTAAGGCCGCAACAGTTGCCGCAGCAATAGCCCTACCCAGCCTTTGTTTCTCATTCCCTTCTCGATTCCTAAATACCCTCCATGCCTCTTCCACCAGCCTTTCTAAATCTCTCACATCCGGCTCTTTCATTTTCTGAAGCTTCCGCCTTATATCGTCCGCAGACTGACCCAAGAACAATGATACTAGCTGGACTTTACCTTCCTCAGAAGAGGGGTCTATCGTTGTAAATTTTTGCATTGCTGTCCTTAGCCGATCGAGAAATTCTGACGGGGTCTCAGTTTGCCCCTGTTTTATGGTATATAACCTAGACCAGTTTACAGACTTTGGTATCGCACTTTCCAAGGCGATCCTAATCCATTCCTGATATCTTTTTAATAACCTATAATCACCCTCATCATTATAGTCCCAGTTTGGGTCCACTCTGGGCACATATACCTCCACAGTTCCAGGTAAAACTGACGTTACCTGGGTCTGTACTTGAGTTTGTGCATTCTTAATTACCAGTTGCTTTTCCAGTTTCCGATAATGCTGCCAGCATTATCTCTATATCTTTCCAATCGGGATCTAAATTCTTTCCAATCAGCTCAAACCTCCGGGCCACTGATTCTGGATCATCCCGGTATCCTTTCACAGCTTCCTTCCGTGAATCTAACTCGGCAGTTGTGAAACGTACTTTTATCCGAGCTGGTCCGTTAGCCCCCATAGCCTGTCGTAACGGGGCTTGAATAACGGGCCCGACCTTACTTCGGGTTCGAGCCGTGATCGGGGTAAAGTCTCCATTCCCCCAACTCTCATTTTTCTTATCTATTCTGCCGTTTCCTGGTCTCGCCCCCACGCCTTGTTCTATTATCTGGGGCGGGAGGACATAATCCTCCATTCTCTCCTCTGACTCATTCAATTTCAAACATCTCTGCCCGATACTGCACGCCGAACAACATCTTTTCATTTTTCCTGCCCCTTCCTTCTTCATATCCTTTTCTATTGCCAGGATCAAAGGATCCTGTGGGGCTAAGTTAATTCCACACTCCTTCTGCCATTCCGGGTGGTTTCTCAAAGTGAAAAACATATCTGCGTATGACACCTCATCCCACTTTCATTCTCTCCTTAGAAACAACATTAACTGTAGTAGAGTATTATAATTTAAGGTTCCATTCAGTGGCCATTTCCCTCACAATCCAACTTATAAAGTGGCCACCATTGATTACAATATTTTATCAACGTTTTCTTATTTTCAGTTCCACCGGGGGATCCCCCTATATTTTTCCAATGACTCAAGATACATCCCAACGGGCTTTTCTTTGGAATCCCACTACTCTGCTGCCCCCCCATGTTACAGTTCAGAATGTTTCTTGTTACACAATACAAGCCGGCAGCTTTCCACAATAACACCAAGATCCTAGTAACGTTATAAAGTGTACAATCAAAATCCCAAAGACAATAGCCAAGGTCAAGTTCCACATTTAAACACAACGTAACACTAACCTCGCATGCAAAGGTAATTTGTTTCCCAACAGCAACTGAGTGCTTTCCAAAAAACCAAATGCCGTCCTGCAGAAAACTTTTACTTTCCGACTTACAGACGACCCCAATTGACCGGTCAACCAAATAAACCAAAATAAAGAATATAATCACTTACAATGATGGGGTCCGTGTCTGCCTCCGCAGTGATCCGTTGAGTCGAGGAGTCCCTCCGGGAAATCCCGGGGGTACCCTAGGGAGTCCTGTTCCCAGCGGGTCCTGCGGTCCGACAGAGAAGAAGTCCCATCTGGGTCGCCAGATTGATTCAAAGATCATAAATCCAATTTCTTTAAGTGATTTATTCTTTATTGACGGCGCCGGATGCACGGGGGATCTTTCCGCCTATCGTGCATCCCGAAGTGAAAAGCCGTCCCAAATTTATACATCACAGTGATTAATATTTTATTAACGCCTATACATATTCATTATCTAACCCCGCCTACTCTCGCTTCTCATGCTAATCAGTTTTTTGTGTCCTGCGCCTGCGCAGATCCTCTCAGTGGTCTTGGGCAGGGGTCGTCGAGCTGTGGTCGGTGGTCTCAGAGAGGAAGGCCATAAGTCTTCCTCACAGTGTACTTTTCACCCTTGGTCAGGATTCTGCTGATTTAGCTTTCTTCCTAACCGCAAGGACTGTTTTTTCTTCGAATCTTCTGCTCATTATTTTCTTATCTTGGATTCCAATGTCTTGTTCGAGATATATTGCCCGTATATGTCCTATTTCGAGATACATTGTCCGTACATCTGTTTCCTGCCCTACACCTAATGTTCTGTTCTCCTTTAATAGTTTCATTCTTAACCCTTTCTTATCTGGAATCGCCTCAGCTTCCCTAATCACCGGGAGTGTCTGCTCCCCCAGGACGCACACCTGTTACGTAAGGCGGCTGGTTTTGATGCTCCCAGGCTAATACATATTCATTACTACTTCGAGAAGAGGCAGGGTTATTAGAATTGGTTTCCGGAATCCGAAACCCCTCCCAGGGGCGCCTGCATACCAGTCTCTGGTGGTTTCTCGGGGCTTGCTCGGGCTGAATGCTGGTTGTCTTCCTCCCAGACTTTTGTCCTTCAACTGTCCTTCAGCTCCCCCTTCCTCCTCGTTTGGGTGCCTCTGCACCGGATTTCAGAAACTCTAGCAACATCCCCTGCAGTAGTCAGCACTTTTCCCTAAAAACCCCTTTGTTCTCTTATCACCTAGACCCGGGCCTCGATGTTAACCCTTCAAATCCCTTAGTGACACGAATTGCTGGACCATTCCTTACAAAAGGAAGGATAAAATATGTAGAGGAGCAATGGCACACGCGAAAGCCCAGCGCCGCGGGCAGAGGCAGCGAAGGTTGACGGCAGAACAGTGCTCGGTTTGAACACGGAGAGGGAAAGCGAGGGGAAGGTGGCCGAAGCCGGCCGCAGTCTCTGAGCTCTCCTCCTCCTGATTGTTTTCTCTCAAAGCCATTTCTGTCTGTGTGCGGGCACCCGGAGCCGGCAGAAGTCCCCGTGAAGTCCTTCGGCAGGACGGAGGGCTGCGTGGGCTCCAGTGAGAGAGGGAGTTAGGAGAATCTTATCAAGTAGAGATAGAGCGCTGACAGCATTAAACTAGGATGCTACTTAGCGTCTTTGCTAACTATGGTGCATTGTGCCAATTAACTAAAGCAAGAAGCCTTGGGCCCCTTACCAAGGTCAGTCTCCTAATAAGAGAGCGAGCCTATCTTAAGAAACTGGGAGAAACTGGTCCTGCAGGTGGACAAGAGCCAAGGAGCAACTGAGTCTGTGCAAAGACAAGAGGTCAACTAGCGGTGACGAGGAAGAGTCATCAATCTTCATGCCCACGACCTCCCGTGCTGCCCAGCGATGAATAAAAATACCTACTTTACAATCTCACTGATTGTGGAGTCCCTTTTCCGCAAGTCACTAGCAGCGGTTTCTTCCGCAGAGGTTTTCCCAGAGCCGCTTCAAAGCTTCCCTCGCGGAGCTGGGGCGTCACAGGGGGTCGTCAAAGCACGCACGCGCACACACACGCACACGCACACACACACACACAGGCATTGTTGTCCAAACAGAAAGTATTTACAACAAATTCGACAAGCGGTTTTCCTCTGCCAGCAGCAAATGCCTGAGGGCCCCTACAGCTTCACAAATCATAGCACAAAGAGCCTAAAGTTCCTCTAAAATTTAGGGAAATGATTCAAAATAGATCTGCTAGGGGAAAACGATCACTGGCGGCAGGGTACACAATACACGCGAGTCTCAGCTCTCCTCTGCAGGGTCAGTGCCCACGCCCAAGTGCGACGCTGATGGCACCCGAACATTTGCTGTAGCAGGCAGCAGAGCCAGCAGCTCAGGGGAGCAATTTTAAAAACCAGGAGGCACTTAAACCAACCCTTAATTGACCCAGTTACTGCAGGAGAGTCCCGACTACTCGCCCTGGAGTCCTACTGTCACCAGCAAAAAGCACCAACCAAAGCTTGGGGGAACTTTGGTACAGCACAAGAGAAGGGAGTGGGGGTAGCGTAGCCGTATCGCAGAGCTGCTGCTTTTCACACCATTTTATCATCCCTGATAATTGAAAGTAAGGCCGGGTGGGCTGACCCCACCACCACCACTCCTGGCAGCATGTTTGGTCCACAACGCTAGAATAATTATTTTGCTCCCTCCCGCCCCTACAGCTTCATCATCTGAAAAGATTACAGTCAAAACAATGGCATACACAAATAAAAGTCAAGAGTTGACATAGTAACTCCGGGATTTGGGTATCAACTGTCCGAGAAATCAGAACACCCAGGCTTCACAATGTGCCCAACATCGAGCTGTGCCAAGGCGGGAGGGAAGGAAGAAGCTTTCCGTTTAAGCCTTCAGAGCATCGCTCCATCACTACGTCAATTCACAGCCACCACAGCGTGCCGATGGACATCTTTCTGTGCCAAAAGAAACAAGTGCTTTGTCCTTTTGATATCAAAGGTAGCCACCTATAGTTACGGAACCATGCACAAGACCTTAACTCTGACCAGCAGGAAAACTTAGGACAACTGAGTGCAGATCCTGCCAATTTCTACCAGTTCCAACTGTGCTTTAAGTCTCATTGCAAAGCCTCAGTTAGAAAAAGGATCACCTCAGGGTATCCAACAAGAAGAAGAGTTGTTTTCTTTTTTTTTTTTTTTTTTTTTTTTTTTAATATACCATAGGACTATGCAGTTCAATCATCAATCATCTTGGAAAGCTCAAGGAGGAGGTCATCCTCATCCTTCCCTGGGTCCAAGTCGAGCTCGGCTTCCAGTATGCCGTCTGAGAGTTCCCAAAGTAGCATCTCTAAATCCTCGTCTACAGATACGGGCGCGTTGCCTGTGGAACTCAGCCGGCGTGTCCTTGCTTCTTCTAGCTGGGAAGAAGCTGAAGTCGAGCTTGAGAACTCCATTGGCTCCACGGATTCTGCCTGGCTTCCAAGATGTGCTTCAGGTCTTGGCAGAGCAAGGAAGAGAACAATCAGTATATGCCATTTCTTAACGGGAAATCCCTTTTCTGCAAACCGGCTCTTAAAACCGTAGCCAACCCCTCCTGCACTTCAATCTTACCCAGGGATTGTTATTCAATTAACCCAGGGCTACATTTAGAGCCCAATATATTAGCAGGTACATTTTTCAGTTTGGGGGTTTCTCTGTGAAGCCAGAGCACCCGGAGTCTAGCAAAGATGGGAAACCAACATGGCCTCCCGGAAGCCCAGTGTCCGAGAACTACATCTCCCGGCATGCTCTGGGAAAACAATATGGACTCCCGGAAACCCGGTGGCCAAGAACTACATTTCCCAGCACTCCCCAGAAAATTGAGCCTCGCAGCGTGCCGTAGGACGCCATTTTTTGCTCTGTTACATTACCGGGTTCGTGTTTATGGAGGGTTTTCCCGCCGTTTTGGGGGGTTTCCCCTCAATTTCGGGTTTTCAGCTCTCCATTTCAGAGTTCTTCCCCGCAATTTTGGGGTTCCTTCCCCTAATTTGGTGCTTCGCCCCCCGCCCACTTTTGGGGTTCCCCCTCCATTTTGGGGATTCCCCCCAATTCCAAGCCCCCCACAATTTTGGAGGCCCCCACCATCCTTTCTTGGCCTGCCACCCTAATATTAAGGTTCTTTCCCCCAATGTTGGGGTTCTCACCACATGTTTGAGGTTCCTTCCCTTAATTTGGGGCTTAGCTCCCCGGGATCTGGGGCTTTAACCCCAATTTTGGGGGTCCCCCCCAAGTTTGGGGATTCCTCCCCAGGTCTGGGGGGGGTCCACATTCAATTCTGGAATTTCACACTTCCATTTAAGTCTTCTTCCCCCCAATTTGGGGGTTCGCCCACCCAATTTTGGGGGTTCCTCCCCTAATTTGGTGGGACCCGACCAATTTTGGGGGTCCCCCCCAATTGTAGAGTCCCCCACCCTCCTTTTTTGGGTTCCCCCCTAATATTAAAGAGTTCTTCCGCCCAATTTTGGGGGACCCCACAATTTGGCCGTTCCTTCCCCTAACTTGGGGCTTCAACCCTTCGATTTTGGGGGGGGCTCCCACCCTCTTATTTTGGCCTTCCGCCCTAATATTAGGCCTAACCCCTAAGAACCTTGACCCCTAAGCCTATGGCAACCACGGATCTAACCCTAACCCCTACCCCAACAAACCCTAGAAACCCTAACCCTAAAAACCCTTGCAGCCCTAACCCGATAAAATTTACCACACTAAACCCCTGAAGACTGTTCTGGGGGGTCCACATTCAATTCTGGAATTTCACACTTCCATTTAAGTGTTCTGCCCCCCCAATATGGGGGTCCGCCCACCCAATTTTGGGGGTTCCTCCCCTAATTGGGGGGGACACAACCAATTTTGGGGGGGACACAACCAATTTTGGGGGGGACACAACCAATTTTAGAGTCCCCCACCCTCCTTTTTTGGGTTTCCCCCAATATTAAGAGCTCTTCCGCTCAATTTTGGGGGACCCCACAATTTTGACGTTCCTTCCCCTAACTTTGGGCTTCAACCCTTCAATTTTGGGTGGGCTCCTCCCCTCTTAGTTTGGCCTTCCGCCCTAATATTAGGCCTAACCCCTAAGAACCTTGACCCCTAAGCCTATGGCAACCACGGATCTAACCCTAACCCCTACCCCAACAAACCCTAGAAACCCTAACCCTAAAAACCCTTGCAGCCCTAACCCGATAAAATTTACCACGCTAAACCCCTGAAGACTGTTCTGGGGGGTCCACATCCAATTCTGGAATTTCACACTTCCATTTAAGTCTTCTTCCCCCCAATTTGGGGGTTCGCCCACCCAATTTTGGGGGTTCCTCCCCTAATTTGGGGGGGACACAACCGATTTTAGAGTCCCCCACCCTCCTTTTTTGGGTTCCCCCCTAATATTAAAAGTTCTTCCGCCCAATTTTGGGGGACCCCACAATTTTGACGTTCCTTCCCCTAACTTGGGGCTTCAACCCTTCAATTTTGGGGGGGGCTCCCACCCTCTTATTTTGGCCTTCCGCCCTAATATTAGGCCTAACCCCTAAGAACCTTGACCCCTAAGCCTATGGCAACCACGGATCTAACCCTAACCCCTACCCCAACAAACCCTAGAAACCCTAACCCTAAAAACCCTTACAGCCCTAACCCGATAAAATTTACCACACTAAACCCCTGAAGACTGTTCTGGGGGGTCCACATTCAATTCTGGAATTTCACACTTCCGTTTAAGTGTTCTGCCCCCCCAATATGGGGGTCTGCCCACCCAATTTTGGGGGTTCCTCCCCTAATTTGGGGGGGACACAACCGATTGTAGAGTCCCCCACCCTCCTTTTTTGGGTTCCCCCCTAATATTAAAAGTTCTTCCGCCCAATTTTGGGGGACCCCACAATTTTGACGTTCCTTCCCCTAACTTGGGGCTTCAACCCTTCAATTTTGGGGGGGGCTCCCACCCTCTTATTTTGGCCTTCCGCCCTAATATTAGGCCTAACCCCTAAGAACCTTGACCCCTAACGCTATGGCAACCACGGATCTAACCCTAACCCCTACCCCAACAAACCCTAGAAACCCTAACCCTAAAAACCCTTACAGCCCTAACCCGATAAAATTTACCACACTAAACCCCTGAAGACTGTTCTGGGGGGTCCACATTCAATTCTGGAATTTCACACTTCCATTTAAGTGTTCTGCCCCCCCAATATGGGGGTTCGCCCACCCAATTTTGGGGGTTCCTCCCCTAATTGGGGGGGACACAACCAATTTTGGGGGGGACACAACCAATTTGGGGGGGGACACAACCGATTTGGGGGGTCCCCCCAATTTTAGAGTCCCCCACCCTCCTTTTTTGGGTTTCCCCCAATATTAAGAGCTCTTCCGCCCAATTTTGGGGGACCCCACAATTTTGACGTTTCTTCCCCTAAATTGGGGCTTCGACCCTTCAATTTTGGGGGGGGCTCCCCCCTTAGTTTGGCCTTCCACCCTAATATTGGGCCTTAGCCCTAAGAACCCTGACCCCTAACACTACGGCTCCCACGGATCTAACCCTAACCCCTACCCCAAAAAACCCTAGAAACCCTAACCCTAAAAACCCTTACAGTCCTAACCCGATAAAATTTACCACACTAGACCTACGCCTAAAAGCCCTAACCCTAAAAATTAAGACCCTCTAAACCCTAACCCAAAACGTAAAGATTCTCAAAGCCCTAACGCTGGAGACCCTAACCTTAAAAAAAAAAAAATAAGACCTTAAAACCCTAACCCTAAATACCTGACCATAACTAAAACCCTAAGACCCTAACCCTAAAAACCCTATCAACACTAAAACCACAAAATACTTTAAAACCTTAACACACTAACCCCCAAACCCTAACCCTTATAACTCCAACCCTAACAACCTTAAAATCCTAACCCTAAACCCTGGAAACCCTAACCCTGAAACCCAACCCTAGTGCCTTAGCCCTGAAACCTTAAAACCCTAACACCTTATTAGAAACACTCTGTAACCAATACCATAGGCTCAGGCAAGTATCTCAGTGAGGTAGCATTTTTATTCACGATTGCAATGGCAGGCGTCCCACAAGCCACCTACTAGTTCCATAACACAGTTTATATAATTTTTTTTTTCCTCTCGGTGACCAGGACCCTCCCCAGTTTCCCCATTGACTGGGTAATCCATGTTCACAATCTATCCAGTGCTTCACAGAAAATACACAGCTGCTGGCCTGTTACTAGTCAATTTTATTTTTTTCTTGACTGTTTTCCTCTTTGAGGTGGTAATGTTTCTTACACCGTGATTTCCACCCAATTGCTCTAAGGATTCTGGTTGTCTGCATTTTACAAGGTTGTCTGTTAAGCTTTCTTATCACTGCAAGCATATATCAATACCACCTTCCTTCCCTCTAAACGATGTAACTCTGTGCAAAAACATTTTTATTCCCACAACCTTGATCCCCTTACCCTAAAATCCTTATTCTCTTTAACCCTAACAACTCTAACCACAACCCTAACCCTTCATATCAACCCCCCGACGCTAATGACACTGACTAATGATCCAAACCCCAAACCCCAGGCAACCAACAAAGAAACAGACACAAAGCTGAAAACTACAAAAAAGGCAAAACCCTGGATACAGACCCCAAATCACAAACACGCTACCAAAATGCTACAGAAAAGCCCCAGACGCAGGCCCCAAGCACTACAGCTAGGCCCCAGAAGCTCTAGACACATCCCAAAGCCAAAATGCAATCCCCAAACACTACAGAAAAGCCCCCAAACACCAGACACAGGCTGCAGAAGTCTACAAGCAGGCCCCAGCCACACCCGGATGCAGACCCCAACTGTCCACAAGCAGCTCCCAACCCACCCCCCCCATGAACTGGACCCCCCACCACCACCACCCAGATGCATGCCCCAGGCCCCAGGCCTCAGCCCCAGCCCCCACACCCCAGACTCAGGCCCCAAAGGTGTACAACCAGCTCCCAACTGCCCCCCTCAAAGGGAGGCCCCAAAGCCTGCCAGAGGACCCTAGAGCGTACAAGCAGCTCCCAACCCCCCCGGCACAGGCCCCAACCCCCCCCCAGACGCAGGCCCCAAAGGTGTACAAGCAGGCCCCTACAGTATACAAGCAGCTCACAACCACCCCCCCAAAGGCAGGCCCCAACCCCCTCCAGATGCAAGCCCGAAAGGTTAAAACCAGCTCCAACCCCCCAACCCCCCCCGCCCAGCGCAGACGCAGGCCCCAAAGGTGTACAAGCAGTTCCCAACCCCTCCAAGGCAGGCCCCAAAAGTGTACAGGCAGGCCCCTACAGTGTAGAAACGCTCCAACCCCCCCCCCTTCCACCTCGAGGGAGGCCCTCCCCCCCCAGTATACACGAAGCTCCCAACCCCCTGTAAGGAATGGTCCAGCAATTCGTGCCACTAAGGGATTTGAAGGGTTAACATTGAGGCCTGGGTTTAGGTGAGAAGAGAACAAAGGGATTTCTTCAGAGAAAAACTGCTGACTCTGCACGGACGTGCAGTAACTTCTGACATCAAGCCAAGAGACCAATAGATAATGAGGAAGAATATGAGCCTCCCCAATCGAGCGGCCCCCAAGAGACTAACAGAGACTGATAAGCAGGCGCACCTGGGAGGACTTCGGATTCGGGAAACCAATTATAATAACCCTGCCTCTTCTAGAAGTAGTAATGAATATGTATTAGCCTAGGAGCATAAAAACCAGCCGCCTTACGTAACAGGTGTGCGTCCTGGTGGAGCAGAGACTCCCGGCGCACCCAGCGCTGTTTGCTTGCCTCTATTAGTTTAATAAATTGTAAATTTTGATTGTAATCCTATTTGGGACTCAGTCATTTATAACAATTGGGGGCTCGTCCGGGATGGTCTTGGTTCCTGAATTCTGACTTGATCTAGGAGGGGCGCCCCCATCATTTGGTGGCTCCTGTTCGAGTCGGGTCAGGAATAACACCATCTTGAACCTGAATAAGGGCAAGCAAAGATTTAGATTTTTTTATGAGCTCCCTTTGCCGGCTGCAGCACTATATTTTGCCCGTAATTCTGCGCGCGAAGATCCGAACGAAGACGACGGAGTCGTAAGTATTTAAGGCGTATACCGTTCGGTTGGGTGGGATTCGGTTGCCTGTGTGTGTGAGAGTGTGACTGAGACAGAACGTAGTTCCAAAGCGATTGTGGAGGTTTTCTAACCGCGGTTCCAATCTCCCACGAGGGACTTGGCCGGTGAAGGACCGAAGCGATTCCTGTAGGATTCGTGGGTGGGTGATAGGTCCTAAACCCCCTGCAAGACACTCTCACTAAGGCAACCAAGGGCTGTAGGAATTGCCACAGTAAAATTCCTAGATGGGTCAGACAAAATTGAAGACCCGGGACCAGAGAAAAGGGAGCAAATTACCAGACATACCACCAGAAAGTCCATTAGGGATAATGATTAGAAATTGGAACGATAGGGGCCCCAGAAAAGGAAAAAAGTAAATTAAAAATGGTTCAGTATTGTATGATAGAATGGCCAAAGGAACCTTTAAGACCACATGTCTTTTGGCCCATTTTCAGATCCTTTGAAGACTGGGTTTGCCAGGCCTTAAATATACATGTTAATTCAAAGGAACCTTTTTAGCCAGGAGGAAAGTGATTATGCGGGATTATGGATCAGGACTTCACGTCCTTTTCCAGCCTCAATATTTACGCTAAAAGCAGACGAGAAGTTTGAAGAAGAAGAAAAAAAAAAAAATGGAAAAAGAAAAAAGATGATGAATGGGAGTCATTGGATAACCTACCACCTCTATATCCTAACAATCCACCCCCGGTGGTGCATCTTGTAATCCTATTTTATTCTTAAATGTTTTGACTGTGTCAAGGAGGAAGGTGGGAGCATTATCTAATTAACAGTTTAGAAGTTTGGGTATACTCGCGGTGGTGTTTGGTCAGTTTCCCAAGTATCAGGGGAAGGGGGCTGACTGATTATCAAAGTGGTAGAACGGAGAGTCACTTCTTTGGTGGTTCGGGCCTGAGCCCTGGGAATTCGGTAAGAAGGGGGAGAGCGAATTTATTTAGGTCTCAATACCTTTTAAACCCCCATCTTGACGGATACACAGGAGTGATTCCTTGTTTTGTGTAGGCTTACTAACAAAATGCATGAGAAAAATTAGCATTCGGCTTGAAATTCGGTCTTATTGAAATGTAAATTTTGTGAAAAAGGTGGTATTGTTTGTCTAGAAGACAGAAGGCTGATTGCTTCTGGTGTTTTTCCGAAATCCTGTGGATTTATGATTGGAATGGGGCTCATTAATAATCTGAAATAGTGGAGTTTGTATGTGGAAAGAAGAGTTTAATCCCAGAGAATTGGGACATTTGGGAAGAAGATTAGGAAAAGATAGTAAAAACCTGCAATAAAAAGGTTTGCATGGAAATTGAAACAAGGGACAGTAACTAATATAAATAAATAAAAGGGAATGGGAAATCAAGGAAATGGGTAAAATCCAAAACAAAGACGTCCAAAAAAAAAAAGCCTCCTCGGGTGCATATTGGCACATTGGAAGGATATTGTTAGAAATGGGGGCACAGAAAGCAAGAGGACTTTCACTACGTATTGCAATGAATGGTGGCCACTATATAAGATAAATGGCCACTTTATGGATCAATCGACTATAACAGTGTCTTGCAATTAATGTTGTTTTTGAGGAGAGAAGGAAAATAGGATGAAATGTTGTATACTGATAAGTTGTTTCAGCATCTTGGAGGGAAAAGGTTTGGAATTAAGTTGGCCCCTGACTGAGCCTTTGGTGTTGGCATTAGAAAAGTACAGGCTGGAGACAGATAAAGGAAGTGTTAAAAGGGTTGTTGAAGGTGTTAAAGGTTGTGTGGCATGTAGTATTTAACAGAGCTGTTTGAAGTTGAATGAGCAGGGAAAGAGGATGTAGGAATGTTAATAGTTCCGTCTCAACCCGAGGCTGAGATCTCTAAATCGCGGGTGTGAGCCCTCTGGGGCAGAGGGACCGTGATGGGTCCAAGAGAGTTGTCATGGAAACAGAAAAGCAGCTAACTCTTAAAACAACCTGAGTTCATGTGTGAGCTCAGATTGCCAGTGGGACTGCTCAGGGAACTTTCAACGATTGCATTCCCCTGACCGACCCCCTCACTGAGACCCTAATCACCCCGGAAATTATGTAAATACCAAAATCTGGTTAAATTGGCTATTGGGAATTGAGAATCTGTTCCAACAAGGTCCAAAAGAAACCCCTATGGAATTTATGGAATTTTTGAATTTTTGGACCAACTTTGAAATGCAATGAGAAAAAAAAAAATGGACCTGGCTTAAAAAAAAAAAAAAAAAAAAAGAGGCAATTGGCTAGCCTCTTTCCAGGGCAATCGGCCCCTGATATCAGAAAGAAATTGTCTTAGGCTGCAGGACAATCTTACAACAGTCAGGAATGACGGGGACCTGGGGCATCTACCCTAGCAGATCCACTAGTTGAAATAAAGCTAGGAAACGAAGACAGAGGCTTGAATTTTTTGTTGGTTATGGGAGCTTCTTTCTCTGTGTTAATTAGGCTGTAAATGTAATAGGAGCAACATATTCACTATTAAATAGTTTAAAAGGACGATTAGGAGCTAAGATAACTACAATAACTGGAGTCACAGGGAAAGAGGAGGAAAGGCCATTCTTACAACCCCTTTATTTGCGTTTTGGGGGTAAGGAACTAACCCATGAATTTTTGTGTGTACCAGAATGCCCGATTCCACTCTTGGGACGGGATCTATTAGCCAAATTAGATGCAACAATAACCTTTGAGAATGGAGAATTAATAATGAAGGTACCTGAGTCCAAAGTAGGACAAATCCTAATGATCAAAGATAAATCCTTTGTTAATATTCCAAGAGAAGTAGAAGATGCAGTTATACCAACAGTATGGGAAACAGATGTACCAGGGAAGTCGAAACTGGCACAACTGGTAAAGGTGGAATTAAAGGAAGGAGCCAAACCTGTTCGAATCAAACAATATCCACTTAAGATAGAAGCTAGGCATGGGAATGGTGAAAATTATTGACAAAATTTCTCAAATATCAGATTCTGGAAGAATGTAAATCGGAATACAATACTCCAATTTTTCCAGTAAAGAAGCCGAATGGCGAGTATAGATTTGTACAAGATCTTAGAGCAATAAATGAAATAACAAAGGATATTCACCCGATAGTAGCTAATCCTTACACATTCTTAACATCTGTGAAAGGGAAATATAAATGGTTTACTGTGATAGATTTAAAGGATGCCTTATTTTGCGTACCTCTTGATAAAGATAGTAGAAAATTATTTGCCTTCAAATGGGAAAACATATTGAAGTTTTTGGACCACATATGGTAACAACCGTTTTGGAACAAAGGGGGGGGGGGGGGCACTGGTTATCACCCAGCCGGATGATGAAATATCAGGCAATACTAACTGAACAAGATGACATAACCTTGAAAACAACTAACCTGTTATATCCGGCAGTATTTCTAGGAACTGTTCCAGAAGGACCGTTGGAACACAATTGTGTGGAAATAATCGAACATAGTCACGCCAGCCACAAAGATTTGAAGGATGTACCCCTTGAAAGGTATTCAGTGGGAATACCACACTCCGTGGCACCCACAAAGCTCAGGGAAAGTAGAAAGGATGAATCAAGCAATAAAACAACAATTGGCTAAGTTAATGATCGAGACACAGCTGCCCTGAACGAAATGCTTACCATTGGCACTTTTAAACATAAGAACTAAACCACACAGTGAGACTGGATTATCATCGTATGAAATGTTATATGGTATGCCTTATTCTCAAGGGATGCCCCTAGGGAACAATGTAGTTGAGGATCATAGTATCCAGAAATACATAATTACCATTGGAAGGAGATTACAGGAGCTAAGAGAAATTGGGATGATGACTCAGAAACCACCTTTAGGATTTGCTATTCATAAAATACAACCAGGAGACAAGGTCTTAATAAAAACCTGGAGAGAAGAATCATTGAACCCCTGATGGGAGGGACCGTACCTTGTTTTACTTACTACTGAAACAGCTGTGAGAACAGCAGAAAGGGGTTGGACCCACGCATCCAGAATAAAAGGACCAATAACTACCGAAGCCTGGAGGGTTGAGTCCACTCCTGGGGAACTGAAACTGAGACTAAAGAGGAACTGATATCCCAGCAATGAGGTTCTGCATGAATTCAGGGCACTGGATAAAGAGGACAAGGCTGAAGGGAGGAAAGGGAGAAGGCAAGACTGGGGTAGGACCCTCCACTGCGGTGTGTATGGTCTACCGAGGGAGGCAACCCCTTATGGGTATTGACCGCCGAGTGAGAGTGCCTCGACCGGACTTCTCCCATGCTAAGACCAGGTTGTCCTGAGAAAAATAACATGAGAACCTTTTAAACCCATAATAAAATTGTGTTTAGTTTTTCCAGGAGCTGGATCACCCCGAAGGGCTGAATGGTAACACGAGCTCTGAAAGTGGGCCCAACCCCCTGATTGAAGGCGCTTCCCACACTCTCAAGATTGGACGGCAAAAAAGGATAAGAAATGCTATACTTCCTGGTATTGTTTTTACAGGGGCAATTGGGCCATGGGCAGGAATGGAGGAATAACTTTTTCACTTTGGGGGAGGAAGTGGCCAAGGCCTTTAACCTTAGTAACTGCTGGATTTGTAGAGGACCGGGGGGGAACTGAAAGTTGGCCCTGGGTAGCAGGCCCGGTCGAACCCAAGTGGTGGGTCAGTAATTTGAGCGAAGTTCATAATGGGACGCAATTTTGGAAAGAGGAAGGAGGTCCATGGCAGTTGCACTTGTCAGCTCAGGGTGTATACTGCTTGAACAGAACAGGAACGGTGGCAGTGCGAAAAAGCATTTGCAATTGGACTCTGTCCCCCGGATATGATTGTACTGATCCTGGATGTAGTCCTGTAAGCTGTACAGCACGTAGTGGGAAATGAAACACCACACATGTTCAGCTGAGAAACGGGACTTGGCTGAAATGCTCATATTGAGAATTTTTTGGATCTGGATGTGAAACTGTGGCAAGAGCACAAGCGGGGGGACAATTCGATGGTCAAATCTTGAGCTGTCAGCGTGATAACACCTCTACGGAATAGCATGTGGTGCGGGTCTATCGTTGGAAATGGCAGGATGAGAATGGGAGGCGAGTGTTCTTTAAACATTTCTGGTCAGCTTATAATATGACAGGCTGCCAAAGAGAACTGAATTGTGACTGTAAGTGGAAACCCAACGTGGGAGCTTGGAAGTGCGCATATACGAGTACAAACGGGGCAGACATTGTAACAGGACCACTCGGTAACAAGGACACTCTGTATTATCACGCCCCAAAGGGTAAAGAGGGATGGGATGGTCCTTTTCCAAAAGGGATGTGGGCCCTGAAGGGACATTATTGGGTGTGTGGCAAACATGCTTACAAGAGGCTACCTGGAAACTGGTCGGGAATATGCTATGGGGGGTACGTAAGACCCTTGTTCTTTTTATTGTCACAAACACAAGGAAATCATTTAGGAATAAGATGATATGATGACCTGAACAGAGTAAAATGATCTATTGATACTTCCTTAGCGGGGGGTAGTGCCCAAAAATGGGGAAAGGATGAATGGCCTCCTGAAAGAATCATACAGCATTATGGGCCAGCTACCTGGAACCCGAATGAGTTGGTATCAGGAGCCCGAGAACCTGTTTATAATTTGAACCGAATAATTAGGTCGCAAGCTATCCTCGAAGTTGTAACCAATCAAACAGTGACGACCTTGGATCTTCTGGCTGATCAATCCACTCAGATGAGGAATTCTATCTTTCAACATAGAATGGTCTTAGACTATTTACTAGCAGAAGAAGGGGGAGTGTGTGGAAAACTGAACGATTCTAATTGTTGTTTACAAATTGATGATAATGGAAAAGTGGTTAAGCAGATAACAAAAGAAATTAAAAAGCTAGCCCACGTCCCAGTACAAACTTGGAAGGGTATGGATTGGGATTTCTTTTCATGGTTGCCCGGTGGACCATGGGTTAAAAGGATGCTATTTTTATTTTTATGTGGTGTAATGACATTATTGTTTATACCTTGTATGATACCTTGCTTTACGTTGTTGATATGGCGAATAATAAATAGCACCCAATTTGTGATGACTTTGGGAGAGAAAAGGTGATGTGCGATAATGATGCTTAAGAAATGGACACCCCGAGAACTGACTGATGAAATCCAATTGTTACTAACAAAGGTTGAAGAAGAGACACGAATTGATGATATTAAAAAGAAGGGGAGGAATTGTAAGGAATGGTCCAGCAATTCGTGCCACTAAGGGATTTGAAGGGTTAACATTGAGGCCTGGGTTTAGGTGAGAAGAGAACAAAGGGATTTCTTCAGAGAAAAACTGCTGACTCTGCACGGACGTGCAGTTATTTCTGACATCCAGCCAAGAGACCACTAGATAAGGAGGAAGAATATGAGCCTCCCCAATCGAGCGGCCCCCAAGAGACTAACAGAGACTGATAAGCAGGCGCACCTGGGAGGACTTTGGATTCGGGAAACCAATTATAATAACCCTGCCTCTTCTAGAAGTAGTAATGAATATGTATTAGCCTAGGAGCATAAAAACCAGCCGCCTTACGTAACAGGTGTGCGTCCTGGTGGAGCAGAGACTCCCGGCGCACCCAGCGCTGTTTGCTTGCCTCTATTCGTTTAATAAATTGTAAATTTTGATTGTAATCCTATTTGGGACTCAGTCATTTATAACACCCCTCTCAGAGGAATGCCTAAAAAAGTATACAAGCAGCTCCTAACACCACCCCCCCCCCCCCCCCAAAAAGAGGCAGTCCCCAAAGGTGTACAAGCAGGCCCTCAAATCCCTTAGGTGTACAAGCAGGCCCTTCAAATCCCTTAGCCCCTGCGCCAGCTTTATTGGCGAGCAGCGAGGCTGGGGGGGGAGGGGGGCAAGACAGCCTTAAATAAAATACAAATATAAAAAGTGTTATAAATGGCTGTTATAAATCCAAATAGGATTACAATCAAAGTTTACAATTTATTAAATGAATAGAGGCAAGCAAACAGCGCTGGGTGCGCCGGGAGTCTCTGCTCCACCAGGACGCACACCTGTTACGTAAGGCGGCTGGTTTTGATGCTCCCAGGCTAATACATATTCATTACTACTTCGAGAAGAGGCAGGGTTATTAGAATTGGTTTCCGGAATCCGAAACCCCTCCCAGGGGCGCCTGCGTATCAGTCTCTGGTGGTCTCTCGGGGCTTGCTCGGGCTGAATGCTGGTTGTCTTCCTCCCAGGCTTTTGTCCTTCAATTGTCCTTCAGCTCCCCCTTCCTCCTCGTTTGGGAGCCTCTGCGCCGGATTTCAGAAACTCTAGCAACATCTCCTGCAGTAGTCAGCACTTTTCCCTAAAAACCCCTTTGTTCTCTTATCACCTAGACCCGGGCCTCGATGTTAACCCTTCAAATCCCTTAGTGACACGAATTGCTGGACCATTCCTTACAAAAGGAAGGATAAAATATGTAGAGGAGCAATGGCACACGCGAAAGCCCAGCGCCGCGGGCAGAGGCAGCGAAGGTTGACGGCAGAACAGTGCTCGGTTTGAACACGGAGAGGGAAAGCAAGGGGAAGGTGGCCGAAGCCGGCCGCAGTCTCTGAGCTCTCCTCCTCCTGATTGTTTTCTCTCAAAGCCATTTCTGTCTGTGTGCGGGCACCCGGAGCCGGCAGAAGTCCCCGTGAAGTCCTTCGGCAGGACGGAGGGCTGCGTGGGCTCCAGTGAGAGAGGGAGTTAGGAGAATCTTATCAAGTAGAGATAGAGCGCTGACAGCGTTAAACTAGGATGCTACTTAGCGTCTTTGCTAACTATGGTGCATTGTGCCAATTAACTAAAGCAAGAAGCCTTGGGCCCCTTACCAAGGTCAGTCTCCTAATAAGAGAGTGAGCCTATCTTAAGAAACTGGGAGAAACTGGTCCTGCAGGTGGACAAGAGCCAAGGAGCAACTGAGTCTGTGCAAAGACAAGAGGTCAACTAGCGGTGACGAGGAAGAGTCATCAATCTTCATGCCCATGACCTCCCGTGCTGCCCAGCGCTGAATAAACATACCTACTTTACAATCTCACTGATTGTGGAGTCCCTTTTCCGCAAGTCACTAGCAGCGGTTTCTTCCGCAGAGGTTTTCCCAGAGCCGCTTCAAAGCTTCCCTCGCGGAGCTGGGGCGTCGCAGGGGGTCGTCAAAGCACGCACGCGCACACACACGCACACGCACACACACACACACACACACAGGCGTTGTTGTCCAAACAGAAAGTATTTACAACAAATTCGACAAGCATTTTTCCTCTGCCAGCAGCAAATGCCTGAGGGCCCCTACAGCTTCACAAATCATAGCACAAAGAGCCTAAAGTTCCTCTAAAATTTAGGGAAATGATTCAAAATAGATCTGCTAGGGGAAAACGATCACTGGCGGCAGGGTACACAATACACGCGAGTCTCAGCTCTCCTCCGCAGGGTCAGTGCCCATGCCCAAGTGCGACGCTGATGGCACCCGAACATTTGCTGTAGCAGGCAGCAGAGCCAGCAGCTCAGGGGAGCAATTTTAAAAACCAGGAGGCACTTAAACCAACCCTTAATTGACCCAGTTACTGCAGGAGAGTCCCGACTACTCGCCCTGGAGTCCTACTGTCACCAGCAAAAAGCACCAACCAAAGCTTGGGGGAACTTTGGTACAGCACAAGAGAAGGGAGTGGGGGTAGCGTAGCCGTATCGCAGAGCTGCTGCTTTTCACACCATTTTATCATCCCTGATAATTGAAAGTAAGGCCGGGTGGGCTGACCCCAGCACCACCACTCCTGGCAGCATGTTTGGTCCACAACGCTAGAATAATTGTTTTGCTCCCTCCCGCCCCTACAGCTTCATCATCTGAAAAGATTACAGTCAAAACAATGGCATACACAAATAAAAGAGTTGATGTTATAAATGACTGGGTCCCAAATAGGATTACAATCAAAGTTTACAATTTATTAAATGAATAGAGGCAAGCAAACAGCGCTGGGTGCGCCGGGAGTCTCTGCTCCACCAGGACGCACACCTGTTACGTAAGGCGGCTGGTTTTTATGCTCCTAGGCTAATACATATTCATTACTACTTCTAGAAGAGGCAGGGTTATTATAATTGGTTTCCCGAATCCGAAGTCCTCCCAGGTGCGCCTGCTTATCAGTCTCTGTTAGTTTCTCGGGGGCCGCTCGGACAGGGAGGCTCATATTCTTCCTCCTTATCTAGTGGTCTCTTGGCCGGCTGTCAGAAGTTACTGCACGTCCGTGCAAAGTCAGCAGTTTTTCTCTGAAGAAATCCCTTTGTTCTCTTCTCGCCTAAACCCAGGCCTCGATGTTAACCCTTCACACCCCTTAGTGGCACAAATTGCTGGACTATTCCTTACAATTCCTCCCTTTTTTTTTTTTTAATATCATCAATTCGTGTCTCTTCTTCAACTTTTGTTAGTAGCAGTTGCATTTCATCAGTCAGTTCTCGGGGTGTCCATTTCTTAAGCATCATTATCGACACATCACCTTTTCTCTCCCAAAGTCATCACAAACTGGGTGCTATTTATTATCCGCCGTATCAACAACGTAAAGCAAGGTATCATACAAGGTATAAATAATAATGTCATTACACCACATAAAAATAAAAATAGCATCCTTTTAACCCATGGTCCACCGGGCAACCATGAAAAGAAATCCCAATCCATACCCTTCCAAGTTTGTACTGGGACGTGGGCTAGCTTTTTAATTTCTTTTGTTATCTGCTTAACCACTTTTCCATTATCATCAATTTGTAAACAACAATTAGAATCGTTCAGTTTTCCACACACTCCCCCTTCTTCTGCTAGTAAATAGTCTAAGACCATTCTACGTTGAAAGATAGCATTCCTCATCTGAGTGGATTGATCAGCCAGAAGATCCAAGGTCGTCGCTGTTTAATTGGTTACAACTTCGAGGATAGCTTGCGACCTAATTATTCGGTTCAAATTATAAATAGGTTCTCGGGCTCCTGATACCAACTCATTCGGGTTCCAGGTAGCTGGCCCATAATGCTGTATGATTCTTTCAGGAGGCCATTCATCCTTTCCCCATTTTTGGGCACTATCCCCGGATAAGGAAGTATCAATAGATCGTTTTACTCTGTTCAGGTCATCATATAATCTTATTCCTAAATGATTTCCTTGTGTTTGTGACAATAAAAAGAACAAGGGTCTTACGTACCCCCCATAGCATATTCCCGACCAGTTTCCAGGTAGCCTCTTGTAAGCATGTTTGCCACACACCCAATAATGTCCCTTTAGGGCCCACGTCGTTTGGAAAAGGACCATCCCATCCATCTTTACCCTTTGGGGCGTGATAATACAGAGTGTCCTTGTTACCGAGTGGTCCTGTTACAATGTCTGCCCCGTTTGTACTCGTATATGCACGCTTCCAAGCTCCCACGTTGGGTTTCCACTTACAGTCACAATTCAGTTCTCTTTGGCGACCTGTCATATTATAAGCCTTTTTCGCCGTCCAATCTTGAGAGTGTGGGAAGCGCCTTCAATCATGGGGTTGGGCCCGCTTTCAGAGCTTGTGTTACCATTCAGCCCTTCAGGGTGATCCAGCTCCTGGAAAAACTAATCACAATTTTATTATGGGTTTAAAAGGTTCTCATGTTATTTTTCTCAGGACAAACTGATCTTGGTGTGGGAGAAGTCCGGTCGAGGCACTCTCACTCGGCGGTCAATACCCATAGGGGTTGCCTCCCTCGGTAGACCATACACGCCGCAGTGGAGGGTCCTACCCCGGTCTTGCCTTCTCCCTTTCCTCCCTTCAGCCTTGTCCTCTTTATCCAGTGCCCTTAATTCATGCAGAACCTCATTGCTGGGATATCAGTTCCTCTTTAGTCTCAGTTTCAGTTCCCCAGGAGTGGACTCAACCCTCCAGGCTTCGGTAGTTATTGGTCCTTTTATTCTGGATGCGTGGGTCCAACCCCTTCTTGCTGTTCTCACAGCTGTTTCAGTAGTAAGTAAAACAAGGTACAGTCCCTCCCATCGGGGGTTCAATGATTCTTCTCTCCAGGTTTTTATTAAGACCTTGTCTCCTGGTTGTATTTTATGAATAGCAAATCCTAAAGGTGGTGTCTGAGTCATCATCCCAATTTCTCTTAGCTCCTGTAATCTCCTTCCAATGGTAATTATGTATTTCTGGATACTATGATCCTCAACTACATTGTTCCCTAGGGGCATCCCTTGAGAATAAGGCATACCATATAACATTTCATATGATGATAATCCAGTCTCACTGTGTGGTTTAGTTCTTATGTTTAAAAGTGCCAATGGTAAGCATTTCGTCCAGGGCAGCTGTGTCTCGATCATTAACTTAGCCAATTGTTGTTTTATTGTTTGATTCATCCTTTCTACTTTCCCTGAGCTTTGTGGGTGCCACGGAGTGTGGTATTCCCACTGAATACCTTTCAAGGGGTACATCCTTCAAATCTTTGTGGCTGGCGTATGTTCGATTATTTGCACACAACTGTGTTCCAACGGTCCTTCTTCTGGAACAGTTCCTAGAAATACTGCTGGATATAACAGGTTAGTCGTTTTCAAGGTTATGTCATCTTGTTCAGTTAGGATTGCCTGATATTTCATCATCCAGCTGGGTGATAACCAGTGCCCCCCCCCCCCCCCCCTTTGTTCCAAAACGGTTGTTACCATATGTGGTCCAAAAACTTCAATACGTTTTCCCATTTGAAGGCAAATAATTTTCTACTATCTTTATCAAGAGGTATGCAAAAGAAGGCATCCTTTAAATCTATCACGGTAAACCATTTATATTTCCCTTTCACAGATGTTAACAATGTGTAAGGATTAGCTACTACCGGGTGAATATCCTTTGTTATTTCATTTATTGCTCTAAGATCTTGTACAAATCTATACTCGCCATTCGGCTTCTTTACTGGAAAAATTGGAGTATTGTATTCCGATTTACATTCTTCCAGAATCTGATATTTGAGAAATTTGTCAATAATTTTCACCATTCCCATGCCTAGCTTCTATCTTAAGTGGATATTGTTTGATTCGAACAGGTTTGGCTCCTTCCTTTAATTCCACCTTTACCGGTTGTGCCAGTTTCGACTTCCCTGGTACATCTGTTTCCCGTACTGTTGCTATAACTGCATTTTCTACTTCTCTTGGAATATTAACAAAGGGTTTATCTTTGATCATTAGGATTTGGCCTACTTTGGACTCAGGTACCTTCATTATTAATTCTCCATTCTCAAAGGTTATTGTTGCATCTAATTTGGCTAATAGATCCCGTCCAAAGAGTGGCATCGGGCATTCTGGTACATACTAAAATTTATGGGTTAGTTCCTCACCCCCAAAACGCAAATCAAGGGGTCGTAAGAATGACCATTCTTCCTCTTTCCCTGTGGCTCCAATTATTGTAGTTGTCTTAGTTCCTAATCGTCCTTTTAAACTATTTAACACTGAATATGTTGCTCCTATTACATTTACAGCCTAATTAACACAGAGAAAGAAGCTCCCATAACCAACAAAAAATTCAAGCCTCTGTCTTCGTTTCCTAGCTTTATTTCAACTAGTGGACCTGCTAGGGTAGATGCCCCAGGTCCCCATCATTCCTGACTGTTGTTTGTCCTGCAGCCTAAGACAATTTCTTTCTGATATCAGGGGCTGATTGCCCTGGAAAGAGGTTAGCCAGTTGCCTCTCTCTCTTTTTTTTTTTTTTTTTTTTTTTTTTTTTTAAGCCAGGTCCATTTTTTTTTTTTTTTCATTGCATTTCAAAGTTGGTCCAGAAATTCAAAAATTCCGTAAATTCCATAGGGGTTTCTTTTGGACCTTGTTGGAACAGATTCTCAATTCCCAATAGCCAATTTAACCAGATTTTAGTATTTACATAATTTCCGGGGTGATTAGGGTCTCAGTGAGGGGGTCGGTCAGGGGAATGCAATCGTTGAAAGTTCCCTGAGCTGTCCCATTGGCAATCTGAGCTCACACAGGAACTCAGGTTGTTTCAAGAGTTAGCTGCTTTTCTGTTTCCACGACAACTCTCTCGGACCCATCATGGTCCCTCCGCCCCAGAGGGCTCACACCGTGATTTTGAGATCTCAGCCTCGGGTTGAGGCGGAACTATTAGAATTCCTACATCCTCTTTCCCTGCTCATTCAACTTCAAACAGCTCTGTTAAATACTACATGCCACACAACCTTTAACACCTTCAACAATCCTTTTAACACTTCCTTTATCTTTCTCCAGCCCGTACTTTTCTAATGCCAACACCAAAGGCTCAGTCAGGGGCCAACTTAATTCCAAACCTTTTCCCTCCAACATGCTGAAACAACATATCACTATACAACATTTCATCCTATTTTCCTTCTCTCCTCAAAAACATTAATTGCAAGACACTGTTATAGTCGATTGATCCATAAAGTGGCCATTTAGTTTATATAGTGGCCACCATTGATTGCAATACTTAGTGAAAGTCCTCTTGCTTTCTGTGCCCCCATTTCTAACAATATCCTTCCAATGTGCCAATATGCACCCGAGGAGGCTTTTTTTTTTTTTTGGACGTCTTTGTTTTGGATTTTACCCATTTCCTTGATTTCCCATTCCCTTTTATTTATTTATATTAGTTACTGTCCCTTGTTTCAATTTCCACACAAACCTTTTTATTGCAGGTTTTTACTATCTTTTCCTAATCTTCTTCCCAAATGTCCCAATTCTCTGGGATTAAACTCTTCTTTCCACATACAAACTTTACTATTTCAGATTATTAATGAGCCCCATTCCAATCATAAATCCGCACGACTTCGGAAAAACACCTGAAGCACTCAGCCTTCTGTCTTCTAGACAAACAATAACACCTTTTCCACAAAATTTACATTTCAATAAGACCGAATTTCAAGCCAAATGCTAATTTTTCTCATGCACTTTGTTAGTAAGCCTACACAAAACAAGGAATCACTCCTGTGTATCCGTCAAGATGGGGGTTTAAAAAGGTATTGAGGCCTAAATAAATTCGCTCTCCCCCTTCTTACCGAATTCCCAGGGCTCAGGCCCGAACCACCAAAGAAGTGACTCTCCGTTCTACCACTTTGATAATCAGTCAGCCCCTCTCCCCCGATACTTGGGAAACTGACCGAACACCACCGCGAATATAGCCAAACTTCTAAACTGTTACTTAGATAATGCTCCCACCTTCCTCCTTGACACAGTCAAAACACTTAAGAACAAAACAGGATTACAAGATGCACCACCGGGGGTGGATTGTTAGGATATAGAGGTGGTAGGTTATCCAATGACTCCCATTCATCATCTTTTTCTTTTTCCTTTTTTTTTTTTTATTTTTTATTTTTTTGTTCTCTTCTTCGTCAAACTTCTCGTCTGCTTTTAGTGTAAATATTGAGGCTGGAAAAGGACGTGAGATCCTGATCCATAATCCTGCATAATCACTTTCCTCCTGGCTAAAAGGTTCCTTTGAATTAACATGTATATTTAAGGCCTGGCAAACCCAGTCTTCAAAGGATCCGAAAACGGGCCAAAAGACATGTGGTCTTAAAGGCTCCTTTGGCCATTCTGTCATACAATACTGAACCATTTTTAATTTACTTTTTCCCTTTTCTGGGGCCCCTATCGTTCCAATTTCTAATCATTATCCCTAATGGACTTTCTGGTGGTATGTCTGGTAATTTCCTCCCTTTTCTCTGGTCCCGGGTCTTCAATTTTGTCTGACCCATCTAGGAATTTTACTGTGGCAATTCCTACAGCCCTTGGTTGCCTTAGTGAGAGTGTCTTGCAGGGGGTTTAGGACCTATCACCCACCCACGAATCCTATAGGAATCGCTTCGGTCCTTCACCGGCCAAGTCCCTCGCGGGAGATTGGAACCGCGGTTAGAAGACCTCCACAATCGCTTTGGAACTACGTTCCGTCTCAGTCACACTCTCACACACACAGGCAACCGAAACCCACCCAACCGAACGGTATACGCCTTAAATACTTACGACTCCGTCGTCTTCGTTCGGATCTTCGCGCGCAGAATTACGGGCAAAATATAGTGCTGCAGCCGGCAAAGGGAGCTCATAAAAAAATCTAAATCTTTGCTTGCCCTTATTCAGGTTCAAGATGGCATTAGCCCCGACTTGACTCGAACAGGAGCCACCAAATGGTGGGGGCGCCCCTCCTAGATCAAGTCAGAATTCAGGAACCAAGACCATCCCGGACGAGCCCCCAATTGTTATAAATGACTGGGTCCCAAATAGGATTACAATCAAAGTTTACAATTTATTAAATGAATAGAGGCAAGCAAACAGCGCTGGGTGCGCCGGGAGTCTCTGCTCCACCAGGACGCACACCTCTTACGTAAGGCGGCTGGTTTTTATGCTCCTAGGCTAATACATATTCATTACTACTTCTAGAAGAGGCAGGGTTATTATAATTGGTTTCCCGAATCCGAAGTCCTCCCAGGTGCGCCTGCTTATCAGTCTCTGTTAGTTTCTCGGGGGCCGCTCGGACAGGGAGGCTCATATTCTTCCTCCTTATCTAGTGGTCTCTTGGCCGGCTGTCAGAAGTTACTGCACGTCCGTGCAAAGTCAGCAGTTTTTCTCTGAAGAAATCCCTTTGTTCTCTTCTCGCCTAAACCCAGGCCTCGATGTTAACCCTTCACACCCCTTAGTGGCACAAATTGCTGGACTATTCCTTACAGTTGACATAGTAACTCCGGGATTTGGGTATCAACTGTCCGAGAAATCAGAACACCCAGGCTTCACAATGTGCCCAACATCGAGCTGTGCCAAGGGGGGGCGGAAGGAAGAAGCTTTCCGTTTAAGCCTTCAGAGCATCGCTCCATCACTACGTCAATTCACAGCCACCACAGCGTGCCGATGGACATCTTTCTGTGCCAAAAGAAACAAGTGCTTTGTCCTCTTGATATCAAAGGTAGCCACCTATAGTTACGGAACCATGCACAAGACCTTAACTCTGACCAGCAGGAAAACTTAGGACAACTGAGTGCAGATCCTGCCAATTTCTACCAGTTCCAACTGTGCTTTAAGTCTCATTGCAAAGCCTCAGTTAGAAAAAGGATCACCTCGGGGTATCCAACAAGAAGAAGAGTTGTTTTCTTTTTTTTTTTTTTTTTTTTTTTTTTTTAATATACCATAGGACTATGCAGTTCAATCATCAATCATCTTGGAAAGCTCAAGGAGGAGGTCATCCTCATCCTTCCCTGGGTCCAAGTCGAGCTCGGCTTCCAGTATGCCGTCTGAGAGTTCCCAAAGTAGCATCTCTAAATCCTCGTCTACAGATACGGGCGCGTTGCCTGTGGAACTCAGCCGGCGTGTCCTTGCTTCTTCTAGCTGGGAAGAAGCTGAAGTCGAGCTTGAGAACTCCATTGGCTCCACGGATTCTGCCTGGCTTCCAAGATGTGCTTCAGGTCTTGGCAGAGCAAGGAAGAGAACAATCAGTATATGCCATTTCTTAACGGGAAATCCCTTTTCTGCAAACCGGCTCTTAAAACCGTAGCCAACCCCTCCTGCACTTCAATCTTACCCAGGGATTGTTATTCAATTAACCCAGGGCTACATTTAGAGCCCAATATATTAGCAGGTACATTTTTCAGTTTGGGGGTTTCTCTGTGAAGCCAGAGCACCCGGAGTCTAGCAAAGATGGGAAACCAACATGGCCTCCCGGAAGCCCAGTGTCCGAGAACTACATCTCCCGGCATGCTCTGGGAAAACAAGATGGACTCCCGGAAACCCGGTGGCCAAGAACTACATTTCCCAGCACTCCCCAGAAAATTGAGCCTCGCAGCGTGCCGTAGGACGCCATTTTTTGCTCTGTTACATTACCGGGTTCGTGTTTATGGAGGGTTTTCCCGCCGTTTTGGGGGGTTTCCCCTCAATTTCGGGTTTTCAGCTCTCCATTTCAGAGTTCTTCCCCGCAATTTTGGGGTTCCTTCCCCTAATTTGGTGCTTCGCCCCCCCCCCACTTTTGGGGTTCCCCCTCCATTTTGGGGATTCCCCCCAGTTCCAAGCCCCCCACAATTTTGGAGGCCCCCACCATCCTTTCTTGGCCTGCCACCCTAATATTAAGGTTCTTTCCCCCAATGTTGGGGTTCTCAGCACATGTTTGAGGTTCCTTCCCTTAATTTGGGGCTTAGCTCCCCGGGATCTGGGGCTTTAACCCCAATTTTGGGGGTCCCCCCCAAGTTTGGGGATTCCTCCCCAGGTCTGGGGGGGGTCCACATTCAATTCTGGAATTTCACACTTCCATTTAAGTCTTCTTCCCCCCAATTTGGGGGTTCGCCCACCCAATTTTGGGGGTTCCTCCCCTAATTTGGGGGGGACACAACCGATTGTAGAGTCCCCCACCCTCCTTTTTTGGGTTCCCCCCTAATATTAAAAGTTCTTCCGCCCAATTTTGGGGGACCCCACAATTTTGACGTTCCTTCCCCTAACTTTGGGCTTCAACCCTTCGATTTTGGGGGGGGCTCCCCCCCTCTTATTTTGGCCTTCCGCCCTAATATTAGGCCTAACCCCTAAGAACCTTGACCCCTAAGCCTATGGCAACCACGGATCTAACCCTAACCCCTACCCCAACAAACCCTAGAAACCCTAACCCTAAAAACCCTTGCAGCCCTAACCCGATAAAATTTACCACACTAAACCCCTGAAGACTGTTCTGGGGGGTCCACATTCAATTCTGGAATTTCACACTTCCATTTAAGTGTTCTGCCCCCCCAATATGGGGGTTCGCCCACCCAATTTTGGGGGTTCCTCCCCTAATTGCGGGGGACACAACCAATTTTGGGGGGGACACAACCAATTTTGGGGGGGACACAACCGATTTGGGGGGTCCCCCCAATTTTAGAGTCCCCCACCCTCCTTTTTTGGGTTTCCCCCAATATTAAGAGCTCTTCCGCCCAATTTTGGGGGACCCCACAATTTTGACGTTTCTTCCCCTAAATTGGGGCTTCGACCCTTCAATTTTGGGGGGGGCTCCCCCCTTAGTTTGGCCTTCCACCCTAATATTGGGCCTTAGCCCTAAGAACCCTGACCCCTAACACTACGGCTCCCACGGATCTAACCCTAACCCCTACCCCAAAAAACCCTAGAAACCCTAACCCTAAAAACCCTTACAGTCCTAACCCGATAAAATTTACCACACTAGACCTACGCCTAAAAGCCCTAACCCTAAAAATTAAGACCCTCTAAACCCTAACCCAAAACGTAAAGATTCTCAAAGCCCTAACGCTGGAGACCCTAACCTTAAAAAAAAAAAAATAAGACCTTAAAACCCTAACCCTAAATACCTGACCATAACTAAAACCCTAAGACCCTAACCCTAAAAACCCTATCAACACTAAAACCACAAAATACTTTAAAACCTTAACACACTAACCCCCAAACCCTAACCCTTATAACTCCAACCCTAACAACCTTAAAATCCTAACCCTAAACCCTGGAAACCCTAACCCTGAAACCCAACCCTAGTGCCTTAGCCCTGAAACCTTAAAACCCTAACACCTTATTAGAAACACTCTGTAACCAATACCATAGGCTCAGGCAAGTATCTCAGTGAGGTAGCATTTTTATTCACGATTGCAATGGCAGGCGTCCCACAAGCCACCTACTAGTTCCATAACACAGTTTATATAATTTTTTTTTTCCTCTCGGTGACCAGGACCCTCCCCAGTTTCCCCATTGACTGGGTAATCCATGTTCACAATCTATCCAGTGCTTCACAGAAAATACACAGCTGCTGGCCTGTTACTAGTCAATTTTATTTTTTTCTTGACTGTTTTCCTCTTTGAGGTGGTAATGTTTCTTACACCGTGATTTCCACCCAATTGCTCTAAGGATTCTGGTTGTCTGCATTTTACAAGGTTGTCTGTTAAGCTTTCTTATCACTGCAAGCATATATCAATACCACCTTCCTTCCCTCTAAACGATGTAACTCTGTGCAAAAACATTTTTATTCCCACAACCTTGATCCCCTTACCCTAAAATCCTTATTCTCTTTAACCCTAACAACTCTAACCACAACCCTAACCCTTCATATCAACCCCCCGACGCTAATGACACTGACTAATGATCCAAACCCCAAACCCCAGGCAACCAACAAAGAAACAGACACAAAGCTGAAAACTACAAAAAAGGCAAAACCCTGGATACAGACCCCAAATCACAAACACGCTACCAAAATGCTACAGAAAAGCCCCAGACGCAGGCCCCAAGCACTACAGCTAGGCCCCAGAAGCTCTAGACACATCCCAAAGCCAAAATGCAATCCCCAAACACTACAGAAAAGCCCCCAAACACCAGACACAGGCTGCAGAAGTCTACAAGCAGGCCCCAGCCACACCCGGATGCAGACCCCAACTGTCCACAAGCAGCTCCCAACCCACCCCCCCCATGAACTGGACCCCCCACCACCACCACCCAGATGCATGCCCCAGGCCCCAGGCCTCAGCCCCAGCCCCCACACCCCAGACTCAGGCCCCAAAGGTGTACAACCAGCTCCCAACTGCCCCCCTCAAAGGGAGGCCCCAAAGCCTGCCAGAGGACCCTAGAGCGTACAAGCAGCTCCCAACCCCCCCGGCACAGGCCCCAACCCCCCCCCCAGACACAGGCCCCAAAGGTGTACAAGCAACTCCCCATCCTCCCCAGAGGCACGCCCCAAAGGTGTACAAACAGCCCCAACCCCCCAAGACCCAGACCCCTACAGCGTAGAAGCAGCTCCCAACCCCATGCCCCCAAGGCACATGCCCCAACCCCTCCCCCAAGGCAGGCCCTAACAGTGTACAAGCAGCTCCCACCCCCCCCCAAGACGCAGGCCCCAAAGGTGTACAAGCAGGCCCCTACAGTATACAAGCAGCTCACAACCACCCCCCCAAAGGCAGGCCCCAACCCCCTCCAGATGCAAGCCCGAAAGGTTAAAACCAGCTCCAACCCCCCAACCCCCCCCGCCCCGCGCAGATGCAGGCCCCAAAGGTGTACAAGAAGTTCCCAACCCCTCCAAGGCAGGCCCCAAAAGTGTACAGGCAGGCCCCTACAGTGTAGAAACGCTCCAACCCCCCCCCTTCCACCTCGAGGGAGGCCCTCCCCCCCCAGTATACACGAAGCTCCCAACCCCCTCTCAGAGGAATGCCTAAAAAAGTATACCAGCAGCTCCTAACACCACCCCCCCCCCCCCCCAAAAGAGGCAGTCCCCAAAGGTGTACAAGCAGGCCCTCAAATCCCTTAGGTGTACAAGCAGGCCCTTCAAATCCCTTAGCCCCTGCGCCAGCTTTATTGGCGAGCAGCGAGGCTGGGGGGGGAGGGGGGCAAGACAGCCTTATGATCCCTGATAATTGAAAGTAAGGCCGGGTGGGCTGACCCCAGCACCACCACTCCTGGCAGCATGTTTGGTCCACAACGCTAGAATAATTATTTTGCTCCCTCCCGCCCCTACAGCGTCATCATCTGAAAAGATTACAGTCAAAACAATGGCATACACAAATAAAAGTCAAGAGTTGACATAGTAACTCCGGGATTTGGGTATCAACTGTCCGAGAAATCAGAACACCCAGGCTTCACAATGTGCCCAACATCGAGCTGTGCCAAGGCGGGGGGGAAGGAAGAAGCTTTCCGTTTAAGCCTTCAGAGCATCGCTCCATCACTACGTCAATTCACAGCCACCACAGCGTGCCGATGGACATCTTTCTGTGCCAAAAGAAACAAGTGCTTTGTCCTCTTGATATCAAAGGTAGCCACCTATAGTTACGGAACCATGCACAAGACCTTAACTCTGACCAGCAGGAAAACTTAGGACAACTGAGTGCAGATCCTGCCAATTTCTACCAGTTCCAACTGTGCTTTAAGTCTCATTGCAAAGCCTCAGTTAGAAAAAGGATCACCTCGGGGTATCCAACAAGAAGAAGAGTTGTTTTCTTTTTTTTTTTTTTTTTTTTTTTTTTTTAATATACCATAGGACTATGCAGTTCAATCATCAATCATCTTGGAAAGCTCAAGGAGGAGGTCATCCTCATCCTTCCCTGGGTCCAAGTCGAGCTCGGCTTCCAGTATGCCGTCTGAGAGTTCCCAAAGTAGCATCTCTAAATCCTCGTCTACAGATACGGGCGCGTTGCCTGTGGAACTCAGCCGGCGTGTCCTTGCTTCTTCTAGCTGGGAAGAAGCTGAAGTCGAGCTTGAGAACTCCATTGGCTCCACGGATTCTGCCTGGCTTCCAAGATGTGCTTCAGGTCTTGGCAGAGCAAGGAAGAGAACAATCAGTATATGCCATTTCTTAACGGGAAATCCCTTTTCTGCAAACCGGCTCTTAAAACCGTAGCCAACCCCTCCTGCACTTCAATCTTACCCAGGGATTGTTATTCAATTAACCCAGGGCTACATTTAGAGCCCAATATATTAGCAGGTACATTTTTCAGTTTGGGGGTTTCTCTGTGAAGCCAGAGCACCCGGAGTCTAGCAAAGATGGGAAACCAACATGGCCTCCCGGAAGCCCAGTGTCCGAGAACTACATCTCCCGGCATGCTCTGGGAAAACAAGATGGACTCCCGGAAACCCGGTGGCCAAGAACTACATTTCCCAGCACTCCCCAGAAAATTGAGCCTCGCAGCGTGCCGTAGGACGCCATTTTTTGCTCTGTTACATTACCGGGTTCGTGTTTATGGAGGGTTTTCCCGCCGTTTTGGGGGGTTTCCCCTCAATTTCGGGTTTTCAGCTCTCCATTTCAGAGTTCTTCCCCGCAATTTTGGGGTTCCTTCCCCTAATTTGGTGCTTCGCCCCCCCCCCACTTTTGGGGTTCCCCCTCCATTTTGGGGATTCCCCCCAGTTCCAAGCCCCCCACAATTTTGGAGGCCCCCACCATCCTTTCTTGGCCTGCCACCCTAATATTAAGGTTCTTTCCCCCAATGTTGGGGTTCTCAGCACATGTTTGAGGTTCCTTCCCTTAATTTGGGGCTTAGCTCCCCGGGATCTGGGGCTTTAACCCCAATTTTGGGGGTCCCCCCCAAGTTTGGGGATTCCTCCCCAGGTCTGGGGGGGGTCCACATTCAATTCTGGAATTTCACACTTCCATTTAAGTCTTCTTCCCCCCAATTTGGGGGTTCGCCCACCCAATTTTGGGGGTTCCTCCCCTAATTTGGGGGGGACACAACCGATTGTAGAGTCCCCCACCCTCCTTTTTTGGGTTCCCCCCTAATATTAAAAGTTCTTCCGCCCAATTTTGGGGGACCCCACAATTTTGACGTTCCTTCCCCTAACTTTGGGCTTCAACCCTTCGATTTTGGGGGGGGCTCCCCCCCTCTTATTTTGGCCTTCCGCCCTAATATTAGGCCTAACCCCTAAGAACCTTGACCCCTAAGCCTATGGCAACCACGGATCTAACCCTAACCCCTACCCCAACAAACCCTAGAAACCCTAACCCTAAAAACCCTTGCAGCCCTAACCCGATAAAATTTACCACACTAAACCCCTGAAGACTGTTCTGGGGGGTCCACATTCAATTCTGGAATTTCACACTTCCATTTAAGTGTTCTGCCCCCCCAATATGGGGGTTCGCCCACCCAATTTTGGGGGTTCCTCCCCTAATTGCGGGGGACACAACCAATTTTGGGGGGGACACAACCAATTTTGGGGGGGACACAACCGATTTGGGGGGTCCCCCCAATTTTAGAGTCCCCCACCCTCCTTTTTTGGGTTTCCCCCAATATTAAGAGCTCTTCCGCCCAATTTTGGGGGACCCCACAATTTTGACGTTTCTTCCCCTAAATTGGGGCTTCGACCCTTCAATTTTGGGGGGGGCTCCCCCCTTAGTTTGGCCTTCCACCCTAATATTGGGCCTTAGCCCTAAGAACCCTGACCCCTAACACTACGGCTCCCACGGATCTAACCCTAACCCCTACCCCAAAAAACCCTAGAAACCCTAACCCTAAAAACCCTTACAGTCCTAACCCGATAAAATTTACCACACTAGACCTACGCCTAAAAGCCCTAACCCTAAAAATTAAGACCCTCTAAACCCTAACCCAAAACGTAAAGATTCTCAAAGCCCTAACGCTGGAGACCCTAACCTTAAAAAAAAAAAAATAAGACCTTAAAACCCTAACCCTAAATACCTGACCATAACTAAAACCCTAAGACCCTAACCCTAAAAACCCTATCAACACTAAAACCACAAAATACTTTAAAACCTTAACACACTAACCCCCAAACCCTAACCCTTATAACTCCAACCCTAACAACCTTAAAATCCTAACCCTAAACCCTGGAAACCCTAACCCTGAAACCCAACCCTAGTGCCTTAGCCCTGAAACCTTAAAACCCTAACACCTTATTAGAAACACTCTGTAACCAATACCATAGGCTCAGGCAAGTATCTCAGTGAGGTAGCATTTTTATTCACGATTGCAATGGCAGGCGTCCCACAAGCCACCTACTAGTTCCATAACACAGTTTATATAATTTTTTTTTTCCTCTCGGTGACCAGGACCCTCCCCAGTTTCCCCATTGACTGGGTAATCCATGTTCACAATCTATCCAGTGCTTCACAGAAAATACACAGCTGCTGGCCTGTTACTAGTCAATTTTATTTTTTTCTTGACTGTTTTCCTCTTTGAGGTGGTAATGTTTCTTACACCGTGATTTCCACCCAATTGCTCTAAGGATTCTGGTTGTCTGCATTTTACAAGGTTGTCTGTTAAGCTTTCTTATCACTGCAAGCATATATCAATACCACCTTCCTTCCCTCTAAACGATGTAACTCTGTGCAAAAACATTTTTATTCCCACAACCTTGATCCCCTTACCCTAAAATCCTTATTCTCTTTAACCCTAACAACTCTAACCACAACCCTAACCCTTCATATCAACCCCCCGACGCTAATGACACTGACTAATGATCCAAACCCCAAACCCCAGGCAACCAACAAAGAAACAGACACAAAGCTGAAAACTACAAAAAAGGCAAAACCCTGGATACAGACCCCAAATCACAAACACGCTACCAAAATGCTACAGAAAAGCCCCAGACGCAGGCCCCAAGCACTACAGCTAGGCCCCAGAAGCTCTAGACACATCCCAAAGCCAAAATGCAATCCCCAAACACTACAGAAAAGCCCCCAAACACCAGACACAGGCTGCAGAAGTCTACAAGCAGGCCCCAGCCACACCCGGATGCAGACCCCAACTGTCCACAAGCAGCTCCCAACCCACCCCCCCCATGAACTGGACCCCCCACCACCACCACCCAGATGCATGCCCCAGGCCCCAGGCCTCAGCCCCAGCCCCCACACCCCAGACTCAGGCCCCAAAGGTGTACAACCAGCTCCCAACTGCCCCCCTCAAAGGGAGGCCCCAAAGCCTGCCAGAGGACCCTAGAGCGTACAAGCAGCTCCCAACCCCCCCGGCACAGGCCCCAACCCCCCCCCCAGACACAGGCCCCAAAGGTGTACAAGCAACTCCCCATCCTCCCCAGAGGCACGCCCCAAAGGTGTACAAACAGCCCCAACCCCCCAAGACCCAGACCCCTACAGCGTAGAAGCAGCTCCCAACCCCATGCCCCCAAGGCACATGCCCCAACCCCTCCCCCAAGGCAGGCCCTAACAGTGTACAAGCAGCTCCCACCCCCCCCCAAGACGCAGGCCCCAAAGGTGTACAAGCAGGCCCCTACAGTATACAAGCAGCTCACAACCACCCCCCCAAAGGCAGGCCCCAACCCCCTCCAGATGCAAGCCCGAAAGGTTAAAACCAGCTCCAACCCCCCAACCCCCCCCGCCCCGCGCAGATGCAGGCCCCAAAGGTGTACAAGAAGTTCCCAACCCCTCCAAGGCAGGCCCCAAAAGTGTACAGGCAGGCCCCTACAGTGTAGAAACGCTCCAACCCCCCCCCTTCCACCTCGAGGGAGGCCCTCCCCCCCCAGTATACACGAAGCTCCCAACCCCCTCTCAGAGGAATGCCTAAAAAAGTATACCAGCAGCTCCTAACACCACCCCCCCCCCCCCCAAAAGAGGCAGTCCCCAAAGGTGTACAAGCAGGCCCTCAAATCCCTTAGGTGTACAAGCAGGCCCTTCAAATCCCTTAGCCCCTGCGCCAGCTTTATTGGCGAGCAGCGAGGCTGGGGGGGGAGGGGGGCAAGACAGCCTTATGATCCCTGATAATTGAAAGTAAGGCCGGGTGGGCTGACCCCAGCACCACCACTCCTGGCAGCATGTTTGGTCCACAACGCTAGAATAATTATTTTGCTCCCTCCCGCCCCTACAGCGTCATCATCTGAAAAGATTACAGTCAAAACAATGGCATACACAAATAAAAGTCAAGAGTTGACATAGTAACTCCGGGATTTGGGTATCAACTGTCCGAGAAATCAGAACACCCAGGCTTCACAATGTGCCCAACATCGAGCTGTGCCAAGGCGGGGGGGAAGGAAGAAGCTTTCCGTTTAAGCCTTCAGAGCATCGCTCCATCACTACGTCAATTCACAGCCACCACAGCGTGCCGATGGACATCTTTCTGTGCCAAAAGAAACAAGTGCTTTGTCCTCTTGATATCAAAGGTAGCCACCTATAGTTACGGAACCATGCACAAGACCTTAACTCTGACCAGCAGGAAAACTTAGGACAACTGAGTGCAGATCCTGCCAATTTCTACCAGTTCCAACTGTGCTTTAAGTCTCATTGCAAAGCCTCAGTTAGAAAAAGGATCACCTCGGGGTATCCAACAAGAAGAAGAGTTGTTTTCTTTTTTTTTTTTTTTTTTTTTTTTTTTTAATATACCATAGGACTATGCAGTTCAATCATCAATCATCTTGGAAAGCTCAAGGAGGAGGTCATCCTCATCCTTCCCTGGGTCCAAGTCGAGCTCGGCTTCCAGTATGCCGTCTGAGAGTTCCCAAAGTAGCATCTCTAAATCCTCGTCTACAGATACGGGCGCGTTGCCTGTGGAACTCAGCCGGCGTGTCCTTGCTTCTTCTAGCTGGGAAGAAGCTGAAGTCGAGCTTGAGAACTCCATTGGCTCCACGGATTCTGCCTGGCTTCCAAGATGTGCTTCAGGTCTTGGCAGAGCAAGGAAGAGAACAATCAGTATATGCCATTTCTTAACGGGAAATCCCTTTTCTGCAAACCGGCTCTTAAAACCGTAGCCAACCCCTCCTGCACTTCAATCTTACCCAGGGATTGTTATTCAATTAACCCAGGGCTACATTTAGAGCCCAATATATTAGCAGGTACATTTTTCAGTTTGGGGGTTTCTCTGTGAAGCCAGAGCACCCGGAGTCTAGCAAAGATGGGAAACCAACATGGCCTCCCGGAAGCCCAGTGTCCGAGAACTACATCTCCCGGCATGCTCTGGGAAAACAAAATGGACTCCCGGAAACCCGGTGGCCAAGAACTACATTTCCCAGCACTCCCCAGAAAATTGAGCCTCGCAGCGTGCCGTAGGACGCCATTTTTTGCTCTGTTACATTACCGGGTTCGTGTTTATGGAGGGTTTTCCCGCCGTTTTGGGGGGTTTCCCCTCAATTTCGGGTTTTCAGCTCTCCATTTCAGAGTTCTTCCCCGCAATTTTGGGGTTCCTTCCCCTAATTTGGTGCTTCGCCCCCCCCCCCACTTTTGGGGTTCCCCCTCCATTTTGGGGATTCCCCCCAGTTCCAAGCCCCCCACAATTTTGGAGGCCCCCACCATCCTTTCTTGGCCTGCCACCCTAATATTAAGGTTCTTTCCCCCAATGTTGGGGTTCTCAGCACATGTTTGAGGTTCCTTCCCTTAATTTGGGGCTTAGCTCCCCGGGATCTGGGGCTTTAACCCCAATTTTGGGGGTCCCCCCCAAGTTTGGGGATTCCTCCCCAGGTCTGGGGGGGGTCCACATTCAATTCTGGAATTTCACACTTCCATTTAAGTCTTCTTCCCCCCAATTTGGGGGTTCGCCCACCCAATTTTGGGGGTTCCTCCCCTAATTTGGGGGGGACACAACCGATTGTAGAGTCCCCCACCCTCCTTTTTTGGGTTCCCCCCTAATATTAAAAGTTCTTCCGCCCAATTTTGGGGGACCCCACAATTTTGACGTTCCTTCCCCTAACTTTGGGCTTCAACCCTTCGATTTTGGGGGGGGCTCCCCCCCTCTTATTTTGGCCTTCCGCCCTAATATTAGGCCTAACCCCTAAGAACCTTGACCCCTAAGCCTATGGCAACCACGGATCTAACCCTAACCCCTACCCCAACAAACCCTAGAAACCCTAACCCTAAAAACCCTTGCAGCCCTAACCCGATAAAATTTACCACACTAAACCCCTGAAGACTGTTCTGGGGGGTCCACATTCAATTCTGGAATTTCACACTTCCATTTAAGTGTTCTGCCCCCCCAATATGGGGGTTCGCCCACCCAATTTTGGGGGTTCCTCCCCTAATTGGGGGGGACACAACCAATTTTGGGGGGGACACAACCAATTTTGGGGGGGACACAACCGATTTGGGGGGTCCCCCCAATTTTAGAGTCCCCCACCCTCCTTTTTTGGGTTTCCCCCAATATTAAGAGCTCTTCCGCCCAATTTTGGGGGACCCCACAATTTTGACGTTTCTTCCCCTAAATTGGGGCTTCGACCCTTCAATTTTGGGGGGGGCTCCCCCCTTAGTTTGGCCTTCCACCCTAATATTGGGCCTTAGCCCTAAGAACCCTGACCCCTAACACTACGGCTCCCACGGATCTAACCCTAACCCCTACCCCAAAAAACCCTAGAAACCCTAACCCTAAAAACCCTTACAGTCCTAACCCGATAAAATTTACCACACTAGACCTACGCCTAAAAGCCCTAACCCTAAAAATTAAGACCCTCTAAACCCTAACCCAAAACGTAAAGATTCTCAAAGCCCTAACGCTGGAGACCCTAACCTTAAAAAAAAAAAAATAAGACCTTAAAACCCTAACCCTAAATACCTGACCATAACTAAAACCCTAAGACCCTAACCCTAAAAACCCTATCAACACTAAAACCACAAAATACTTTAAAACCTTAACACACTAACCCCCAAACCCTAACCCTTATAACTCCAACCCTAACAACCTTAAAATCCTAACCCTAAACCCTGGAAACCCTAACCCTGAAACCCAACCCTAGTGCCTTAGCCCTGAAACCTTAAAACCCTAACACCTTATTAGAAACACTCTGTAACCAATACCATAGGCTCAGGCAAGTATCTCAGTGAGGTAGCATTTTTATTCACGATTGCAATGGCAGGCGTCCCACAAGCCACCTACTAGTTCCATAACACAGTTTATATAATTTTTTTTTTCCTCTCGGTGACCAGGACCCTCCCCAGTTTCCCCATTGACTGGGTAATCCATGTTCACAATCTATCCAGTGCTTCACAGAAAATACACAGCTGCTGGCCTGTTACTAGTCAATTTTATTTTTTTCTTGACTGTTTTCCTCTTTGAGGTGGTAATGTTTCTTACACCGTGATTTCCACCCAATTGCTCTAAGGATTCTGGTTGTCTGCATTTTACAAGGTTGTCTGTTAAGCTTTCTTATCACTGCAAGCATATATCAATACCACCTTCCTTCCCTCTAAACGATGTAACTCTGTGCAAAAACATTTTTATTCCCACAACCTTGATCCCCTTACCCTAAAATCCTTATTCTCTTTAACCCTAACAACTCTAACCACAACCCTAACCCTTCATATCAACCCCCCGACGCTAATGACACTGACTAATGATCCAAACCCCAAACCCCAGGCAACCAACAAAGAAACAGACACAAAGCTGAAAACTACAAAAAAGGCAAAACCCTGGATACAGACCCCAAATCACAAACACGCTACCAAAATGCTACAGAAAAGCCCCAGACGCAGGCCCCAAGCACTACAGCTAGGCCCCAGAAGCTCTAGACACATCCCAAAGCCAAAATGCAATCCCCAAACACTACAGAAAAGCCCCCAAACACCAGACACAGGCTGCAGAAGTCTACAAGCAGGCCCCAGCCACACCCGGATGCAGACCCCAACTGTCCACAAGCAGCTCCCAACCCACCCCCCCCATGAACTGGACCCCCCACCACCACCACCCAGATGCATGCCCCAGGCCCCAGGCCTCAGCCCCAGCCCCCACACCCCAGACTCAGGCCCCAAAGGTGTACAACCAGCTCCCAACTGCCCCCCTCAAAGGGAGGCCCCAAAGCCTGCCAGAGGACCCTAGAGCGTACAAGCAGCTCCCAACCCCCCCGGCACAGGCCCCAACCCCCCCCCCAGACACAGGCCCCAAAGGTGTACAAGCAACTCCCCATCCTCCCCAGAGGCACGCCCCAAAGGTGTACAAACAGCCCCAACCCCCCAAGACCCAGACCCCTACAGCGTAGAAGCAGCTCCCAACCCCATGCCCCCAAGGCACATGCCCCAACCCCTCCCCCAAGGCAGGCCCTAACAGTGTACAAGCAGCTCCCACCCCCCCCCAAGACGCAGGCCCCAAAGGTGTACAAGCAGGCCCCTACAGTATACAAGCAGCTCACAACCACCCCCCCAAAGGCAGGCCCCAACCCCCTCCAGATGCAAGCCCGAAAGGTTAAAACCAGCTCCAACCCCCCAACCCCCCCCGCCCCGCGCAGATGCAGGCCCCAAAGGTGTACAAGAAGTTCCCAACCCCTCCAAGGCAGGCCCCAAAAGTGTACAGGCAGGCCCCTACAGTGTAGAAACGCTCCAACCCCCCCCCTTCCACCTCGAGGGAGGCCCTCCCCCCCCAGTATACACGAAGCTCCCAACCCCCTCTCAGAGGAATGCCTAAAAAAGTATACCAGCAGCTCCTAACACCACCCCCCCCCCCCCCAAAAGAGGCAGTCCCCAAAGGTGTACAAGCAGGCCCTCAAATCCCTTAGGTGTACAAGCAGGCCCTTCAAATCCCTTAGCCCCTGCGCCAGCTTTATTGGCGAGCAGCGAGGCTGGGGGGGGAGGGGGGCAAGACAGCCTTATGATCCCTGATAATTGAAAGTAAGGCCGGGTGGGCTGACCCCAGCACCACCACTCCTGGCAGCATGTTTGGTCCACAACGCTAGAATAATTATTTTGCTCCCTCCCGCCCCTACAGCGTCATCATCTGAAAAGATTACAGTCAAAACAATGGCATACACAAATAAAAGTCAAGAGTTGACATAGTAACTCCGGGATTTGGGTATCAACTGTCCGAGAAATCAGAACACCCAGGCTTCACAATGTGCCCAACATCGAGCTGTGCCAAGGCGGGGGGGAAGGAAGAAGCTTTCCGTTTAAGCCTTCAGAGCATCGCTCCATCACTACGTCAATTCACAGCCACCACAGCGTGCCGATGGACATCTTTCTGTGCCAAAAGAAACAAGTGCTTTGTCCTCTTGATATCAAAGGTAGCCACCTATAGTTACGGAACCATGCACAAGACCTTAACTCTGACCAGCAGGAAAACTTAGGACAACTGAGTGCAGATCCTGCCAATTTCTACCAGTTCCAACTGTGCTTTAAGTCTCATTGCAAAGCCTCAGTTAGAAAAAGGATCACCTCGGGGTATCCAACAAGAAGAAGAGTTGTTTTCTTTTTTTTTTTTTTTTTTTTTTTTTTTTTAATATACCATAGGACTATGCAGTTCAATCATCAATCATCTTGGAAAGCTCAAGGAGGAGGTCATCCTCATCCTTCCCTGGGTCCAAGTCGAGCTCGGCTTCCAGTATGCCGTCTGAGAGTTCCCAAAGTAGCATCTCTAAATCCTCGTCTACAGATACGGGCGCGTTGCCTGTGGAACTCAGCCGGCGTGTCCTTGCTTCTTCTAGCTGGGAAGAAGCTGAAGTCGAGCTTGAGAACTCCATTGGCTCCACGGATTCTGCCTGGCTTCCAAGATGTGCTTCAGGTCTTGGCAGAGCAAGGAAGAGAACAATCAGTATATGCCATTTCTTAACGGGAAATCCCTTTTCTGCAAACCGGCTCTTAAAACCGTAGCCAACCCCTCCTGCACTTCAATCTTACCCAGGGATTGTTATTCAATTAACCCAGGGCTACATTTAGAGCCCAATATATTAGCAGGTACATTTTTCAGTTTGGGGGTTTCTCTGTGAAGCCAGAGCACCCGGAGTCTAGCAAAGATGGGAAACCAACATGGCCTCCCGGAAGCCCAGTGTCCGAGAACTACATCTCCCGGCATGCTCTGGGAAAACAAGATGGACTCCCGGAAACCCGGTGGCCAAGAACTACATTTCCCAGCACTCCCCAGAAAATTGAGCCTCGCAGCGTGCCGTAGGACGCCATTTTTTGCTCTGTTACATTACCGGGTTCGTGTTTATGGAGGGTTTTCCCGCCGTTTTGGGGGGTTTCCCCTCAATTTCGGGTTTTCAGCTCTCCATTTCAGAGTTCTTCCCCGCAATTTTGGGGTTCCTTCCCCTAATTTGGTGCTTCGCCCCCCCCCCACTTTTGGGGTTCCCCCTCCATTTTGGGGATTCCCCCCAGTTCCAAGCCCCCCACAATTTTGGAGGCCCCCACCATCCTTTCTTGGCCTGCCACCCTAATATTAAGGTTCTTTCCCCCAATGTTGGGGTTCTCAGCACATGTTTGAGGTTCCTTCCCTTAATTTGGGGCTTAGCTCCCCGGGATCTGGGGCTTTAACCCCAATTTTGGGGGTCCCCCCCAAGTTTGGGGATTCCTCCCCAGGTCTGGGGGGGGTCCACATTCAATTCTGGAATTTCACACTTCCATTTAAGTCTTCTTCCCCCCAATTTGGGGGTTCGCCCACCCAATTTTGGGGGTTCCTCCCCTAATTTGGGGGGGACACAACCGATTGTAGAGTCCCCCACCCTCCTTTTTTGGGTTCCCCCCTAATATTAAAAGTTCTTCCGCCCAATTTTGGGGGACCCCACAATTTTGACGTTCCTTCCCCTAACTTGGGGCTTCAACCCTTCAATTTTGGGGGGGGCTCCCACCCTCTTATTTTGGCCTTCCGCCCTAATATTAGGCCTAACCCCTAAGAACCTTGACCCCTAACGCTATGGCAACCACGGATCTAACCCTAACCCCTACCCCAACAAACCCTAGAAACCCTAACCCTAAAAACCCTTACAGCCCTAACCCGATAAAATTTACCACACTAAACCCCTGAAGACTGTTCTGGGGGGTCCACATTCAATTCTGGAATTTCACACTTCCATTTAAGTGTTCTTCCCCCCCAATATGGGGGTCCGCCCACCCAATTTTGGGGGTTCCTCCCCTAATTGGGGGGGACACAACCAATTTTGGGGGGGACACAACCAATTTTGGGGGGGACACAACCAATTTTAGAGTCCCCCACCCTCCTTTTTTGGGTTTCCCCCAATATTAAGAGCTCTTCCGCCCAATTTTGGGGGACCCCACAATTTTGACGTTCCTTCCCCTAACTTGCGGCTTCAACCCTTCAATTTTGGGTGGGCTCCCCCCCTCTTAGTTTGGCCTTCCGCCCTAATATTAGGCCTAACCCCTAAGAACCTTGACCCCTAACGCTATGGCAACCACGGATCTAACCCTAACCCCTACCCCAACAAACCCTAGAAAC
Organism: Anser cygnoides; assembly: GCF_040182565.1. Taxonomy (NCBI): domain Eukaryota; kingdom Metazoa; phylum Chordata; class Aves; order Anseriformes; family Anatidae; genus Anser; species Anser cygnoides. Next base: position 501,980 of record NW_027103076.1, on the reverse strand, counting down.
CCTAACCCTAAAAACCCTTACAGCCCTAACCCGATAAAATTTACCACACTAAACCCCTGAAGACTGTTCTGGGGGGTCCACATTCAATTCTGGAATTTCACACTTCCATTTAAGTGTTCTGCCCCCCCAATATGGGGGTTCGCCCACCAAATTTTGGGGGTTCCTCCCCTAATTGGGGGGGACACAACCAATTTTGGGGGGGACACAACCAATTTTGGGGGGGACACAACCGATTTGGGGGGTCCCCCCAATTTTAGAGTCCCCCACCCTCCTTTTTTGGGTTTCCCCCAATATTAAGAGCTCTTCCGCCCAATTTTGGGGGACCCCACAATTTTGACGTTTCTTCCCCTAAATTGGGGCTTCGACCCTTCAATTTTGGGGGGGGCTCCCCCCTTAGTTTGGCCTTCCACCCTAATATTGGGCCTTAGCCCTAAGAACCCTGACCCCTAACACTACGGCTCCCACGGATCTAACCCTAACCCCTACCCCAAAAAACCCTAGAAACCCTAACCCTAAAAACCCTTACAGTCCTAACCCGATAAAATTTACCACACTAGACCTACGCCTAAAAGCCCTAACCCTAAAAATTAAGACCCTCTAAACCCTAACCCAAAACGTAAAGATTCTCAAAGCCCTAACGCTGGAGACCCTAACCTTAAAAAAAAAAAAAATAAGACCTTAAAACCCTAACCCTAAATACCTGACCATAACTAAAACCCTAAGACCCTAACCCTAAAAACCCTATCAACACTAAAACCACAAAATACTTTAAAACCTTAACACACTAACCCCCAAACCCTAACCCTTATAACTCCAACCCTAACAACCTTAAAATCCTAACCCTAAACCCTGGAAACCCTAACCCTGAAACCCAACCCTAGTGCCTTAGCCCTGAAACCTTAAAACCCTAACACCTTATTAGAAACACTCTGTAACCAATACCATAGGCTCAGGCAAGTATCTCAGTGAGGTAGCATTTTTATTCACGATTGCAATGGCAGGCGTCCCACAAGCCACCTACTAGTTCCATAACACAGTTTATATAATTTTTTTTTTCCTCTCGGTGACCAGGACCCTCCCCAGTTTCCCCATTGACTGGGTAATCCATGTTCACAATCTATCCAGTGCTTCACAGAAAATACACAGCTGCTGGCCTGTTACTAGTCAATTTTATTTTTTTCTTGACTGTTTTCCTCTTTGAGGTGGTAATGTTTCTTACACCGTGATTTCCACCCAATTGCTCTAAGGATTCTGGTTGTCTGCATTTTACAAGGTTGTCTGTTAAGCTTTCTTATCACTGCAAGCATATATCAATACCACCTTCCTTCCCTCTAAACGATGTAACTCTGTGCAAAAACATTTTTATTCCCACAACCTTGATCCCCTTACCCTAAAATCCTTATTCTCTTTAACCCTAACAACTCTAACCACAACCCTAACCCTTCATATCAACCCCCCGACGCTAATGACACTGACTAATGATCCAAACCCCAAACCCCAGGCAACCAACAAAGAAACAGACACAAAGCTGAAAACTACAAAAAAGGCAAAACCCTGGATACAGACCCCAAATCACAAACACGCTACCAAAATGCTACAGAAAAGCCCCAGACGCAGGCCCCAAGCACTACAGCTAGGCCCCAGAAGCTCTAGACACATCCCAAAGCCAAAATGCAATCCCCAAACACTACAGAAAAGCCCCCAAACACCAGACACAGGCTGCAGAAGTCTACAAGCAGGCCCCAGCCACACCCGGATGCAGACCCCAACTGTCCACAAGCAGCTCCCAACCCACCCCCCCCATGAACTGGACCCCCCACCACCACCACCCAGATGCATGCCCCAGGCCCCAGGCCTCAGCCCCAGCCCCCACACCCCAGACTCAGGCCCCAAAGGTGTACAACCAGCTCCCAACTGCCCCCCTCAAAGGGAGGCCCCAAAGCCTGCCAGAGGACCCTAGAGCGTACAAGCAGCTCCCAACCCCCCCGGCACAGGCCCCAACCCCCCCCCAGACACAGGCCCCAAAGGTGTACAAGCAACTCCCCATCCTCCCCAGAGGCACGCCCCAAAGGTGTACAAACAGCCCCAACCCCCCAAGACCCAGACCCCTACAGCGTAGAAGCAGCTCCCAACCCCATGCCCCCAAGGCACATGCCCCAACCCCTCCCCCAAGGCAGGCCCTAACAGTGTACAAGCAGCTCCCACCCCCCCCCCAGACGCAGGCCCCAAAGGTGTACAAGCAGGCCCCTACAGTATACAAGCAGCTCACAACCACCCCCCCAAAGGCAGGCCCCAACCCCCTCCAGATGCAAGCCCGAAAGGTTAAAACCAGCTCCAACCCCCCAAACCCCCCGCCCCGCGCAGATGCAGGCCCCAAAGGTGTACAAGCAGTTCCCAACCCCTCCAAGGCAGGCCCCAAAAGTGTACAGGCAGGCCCCTACAGTGTAGAAACGCTCCAACCTGATTCAAAGATCATAAATCCAATTTCTTTAAGTGATTTATTCTTTATTGATGGCGCCGGATGCACGGGGGATCTTTCCGCCTATCGTGCATCCCGAAGTGAAAAGCCGTCCCAAATTTATACATCACAGTGATTAATATTTTATTAACGCCTATACATATTCATTATCTAACCCCGCCTACTCTCGCTTCTCATGCTAATCAGTTTTTTGTGTCCTGCGCCTGCGCAGATCCTCTCAGTGGTCTTGGGCAGGGGTCGTCGAGCTGTGGTCGGTGGTCTCAGAGAGGAAGGCCATAAGTCTTCCTCACAGTGTACTTTTCACCCTTGGTCAGGATTCTGCTGAATTAGCTTTCTTCCTAACCGCAAGGACTGTTTTTTCTTCGAATCTTCTGCTCATTATTTTCTTATCTTGGATTCCAATGTCTTGTTCGAGATATATTGCCCGTATGTCCTATTTTGAGATACATTGTCCGTACATCTGTTTCCTGCCCTACACCTAATGTTCTGTTCTCCTTTAATAGTTTCATTCTTAACCCTTTCTTATCTGGAATCGCCTCAGCTTCCCTAATCAATCCCCCCTTTTCTTTTCCCCATGCAAATTCTTTTGCATTGCATGCCCTTATCATTAGCAGTATCGCAGTGACATACATACAAATATTCCTACTACCAATAACATAACCAGATCAGTAAAAACTTGTTCTAACTATTGAAAGTTGGGTAACCATGAGGTTAACTTATTCCATATTTCCTCAAAGCCCCATGAAATGTTATCCTTACTAATCTTATACAGAACCTTTGTTTGTTTCTATATTTCCTCTATGTCGGTAGAGACCTTTCCGAATACAAAAATTCTTCTTCCCAGCCTCTACGATATGTATTGCTCAATACCTTGCCATGTACTTTCGTCAGGGAAGCTAATATTGCCATTCGTTGTAACAATTTCCAATTCCAAACAAGTATTACAAAAGACAATATTAAACTTATACCAACTAACATCAATAGAACAATAATTGGGTGACACAATGTGTTCAAAATCCCAGTTGCAGTTGGCGACCATCGAAAGAGTTTGTCCCACCAGCTATGATCTGTGTCTTGTTTTACTCTTTGCAAAACTCTGTTTATTTCGTTTGTATCATGGTGGACAGTGATTAAAGTCTTCTCTCCATCTTCCTGAATGCCTTTTAAAATTTTGATCAGGTCTTGGTGTTTAAGTAATTACTTCACTAGCGTGAGGTTCATCCCAATAGGTGTGGGTAATAACTTGTGATACATTGTGTTGTTGGACTTGATCAACTGGTGGGATACCACTGGTGCTGAATATAAAAAATCACACCCGATGATTCTAACAAAGTTACAAATACAAAAGTTAGAGTGATTTTTGCTAGGTAGAGTTATGTTTTCCTTATCTACTTCTACAAAAGCACAAGCAGTTCTTAAACACACACAGCCTTGACCAATATATACAAGCACAGTCTTTTGACTAGTATTTGGATGAATTTCAAAGTGGCAAACACCTTGCTCAGTGTCAAGACATACATCCTGAGCATCAATTGTGTTGCTTTCACAAATAAATCCTTGTTGTTCCCGGGTAGCACATGATTCTAGATTCACAGACTGCCATTTCCCGTTCTTCATCCGGGCCCAGGTTCTATGCTCCGAAGGATAGAGCACTGTTTCCTCATGATTTAACCCTAGTGCAACAATGGGGTGGATAACATAAACTGTAGCATTACGTATAGTAAGCACAAAGGCAGTAGCCATGTTAATAATGGGATCATAGGTAAAATTTACCAGAGTCCACCAAGATTGGAACTTCTTTTCGAAATCATTGGCATTGTCCCAAACAATCTTTCGGACTTCAGCCGGAAAAATGCCTTCACTTCCTTCCCTAATGATCAAGGCAGCCGTTGCCTGCATCCATAACTGTACCTGTATACAACTAAAAGCTAAAGATACATTATCTTGTGCCATACTAAGTGCATCTATTATTAGTCTGTGGTCCTGGTCTTCAGCCTTTTCCCATATTGGTAACACCTTTGAAACTTGCCATTGGCTAGTTCCCAATGCCAGTAAGGATGATTGCAGGGGCTGTTTTAATTTTGTCAAATCGCTTGTTGCTGTGGCTAGCTTATTCATTAGTATTTCTGAATCAATTCCATTTAAAACTCCTAATCCTGTTCCTAGCATTCCAGTTAAGTCTCTTTGTGTTCTGCCCCTGAGGTGTACTTGCTTTTGTGACCATATTGTCCAGCCTTCTAATGATGTCTTCAGGAAAGGAGAACAGGCTGGTTGAACTGCTGAGATGTTAATTTGTATTAGCAATTCAACACGCTTGAGAGACCATTCTGGATTAAATAACAATTGTTGTTGGCCTGTGTTCCTTACTACATATGGGCCTGTTTCATAAATTTTGGGTTCCAGCTTGACTGGGGCTTGGGCATAGGTTGTAGGGGAAGGAAGTGCAATAGGGGGTCTCACTGTCCAAAAACAGTTAACTGTTAATATAAAATTATACCAACAATCTAATTTACCTGGGCGGATACAACCTTCTTGTTGGCCACTTTTGGAAGTCGGTTTTACTAAAATCCCCGTTGCTTTCTCGTGGGCTGTTCCATTAATCATTCGGCACCCTATTTCAATTTCGTCCCCTACAGTTCTTTGGTGTATCCACCCTTCCCCTAAATTTTGCCATTCTGATAATGCATGTAAATGATCACCATTTGTTCGCCAAATAACCACAACAGCTAACTTTCCATTAATGCTCTTATCCTCTGTGGTTACGGCTTCAGACCAAGGCCACCCACCATTCTCTATCATCATAGAAGCACCTTCCAATTCTTGAATCACAATTACAACTATAAACCACAGAAATAAAACAATTCTGTTAACTAAATTTCTGCTAACTACATTACTAAATACTCCTGACCATAGTGTCTTCATTTCGCTTGACTGAACTTTAGTTTCAGTTCACCGTCACCCAGCGTTACTTTCCAGGGGGCTTTTGGAGCTTTCTTCACTCTCGAATAATGGATCCAGGCCGTTTGCTCCTTAATCTTGATGGCGGTATGTGTTGTCAGCAACACCTGGTATGGTCCCGTCCACTTTTCTTCCAAAGGTCGACCTGCAAATGCTTTTACATACACATAATCCCCAGGTTTAAAGGGGTGGATTGGTTGGTCCAGCCCTCTAGCCCTGGTTCCTGAGACAACTTTAGATATTTGATCCAACTGTTTTTGGAGTCCTATTAAATAATTACACAAGTATCCCGACCCCAGTTGCGTCAGGTCCTCCCCGCTGAACAAAAACTGATAGGGTCTTCCGTATAATATTTCAAAAGGGCTTAGATTTTCCTTTGTCCGTGGTTTTACTCTAATTCTAAGTAAAGCCAAAGGGAGAGACTGAGGCCATGATAAATTAGTCTCTTGTCCTATTTTGGCTATTTGTTGTTTGATTAGATGATTCATCTTTTCCACTTGTCCGCTTGCCTGTGGTCTGTAAGGGGTATGGAGTTGCCAGTCTACCCCTAAGACCTTACTTACTTCTTGAACTATTTGCGCACAAAAATGAGAGCCTCTATCCGAGGACATTGCTGCCGGAATTCCGAAACGCGGTATTATCTCATTCAGTAAAACCTTAACCACTTCTCTTGCCTTGTTGGTTCGACGGGGAAAAGCCTCTGGCCACCCGGAAAAAGTATCTGTCAAAACCAACAAGTATCGATACCCCCCTTTTCTTAGCAGTTCTGAAAAATCTATCTGCCATTGTTGTCCTGGATAGTTTCCTTTACTGATTATTCCGAACTTTACCCTATTTTCTGTATTAGGGTTATGATGCAAACAAATACTGCATTGCTGGGTTACTTGTTTTACCGTAGTATACAGATTTCTTCCCACCAAGACTCGACTCAGATTTTTATATAAGGTGTCTGCTCCCCAATGAGTCTTATTATGTTCTGCCATGACCATAGGCCATATTAAGTTAGAGGGTAGTACAACCCTATTATCTTTCAGGTATACCCATCCATCACTCCTTGCTTTTCCTCCCAGGTCCCCAATTAACTTTTGATCTTCCCGTGTGTACCTAGGTTCCTGTCCTTCACCTAAAGTTTGTATTTTACCGTCTGGTATTAAAGTGAGCGCTTCTGCCTCAGCCAATCCGGCCACCCTTTTTGCTTCTTGGTCAGCCAATCGGTTCCCTACCTCGAAGTCAGCGGTTCCTTTTTGGTGTCCCCGGCAATGTATAACAGCCACCTTCTCTGGGTGCTTTACCGCTTCCAACAACTTCAAAATCTCCTCAGCATATTTTATTTGTTTTCCTTGGGCCGTTAATAATCCTCGTTCCTTCCAGATAGCCCCATGTGCATGCACCACACCAAATGCATACTTAGAGTCTGTCGAGATATTTACTTTCTTTCCTGCTGCTAGTTCCAATGCCCGCGTAAGGGCAATTATTTCTGCTTTCTGAGCAGACGTCCCAGGGGGTAATGGTTTCGACTCAATTACCTGTTGAGTGGTCGTCACCGCATACCCTGCTTTGCGTTGTCCTTGTTTCACAAAGCTGCTTCCATCAGTATACCATGATTCGTCCGCGTCTTCCAAGGGCTCCTCCTTGAGATCTGGTCGGCTAGAATACACAGTTTCCATAGTTTCGATACAATCGTGGACCACTGGCTCGTCAGGAGCATTACTAAGGAAAGAAGCTGGGTTCACAATGTTAGTAACCACAATTTCTACGTCATCTTGCTCCACCAGTATTGCTTGGTATTTTAAAAATCTTTGAGGGGATAACCAGTGTGCCCCTTTCTGCTCCAAGACTGCCGAGACAGTGTGTGATACCAGCACGGTTATCTTCTGTCCCATAGTGAACTTCCGAGCCTCCTGTATATTCATGATGACAGCGGCCACCGCTCGAAGGCAACCCGGCCAACCTTTACTTACTTCATCCAGTTGTTTAGAGAAGTAGGCCACAGCTCTCCTGTAGGGGCCCAGCTTCTGTGCCAGCACCCCCAGAGCCATCCCTTGTCTCTCATAGGAGTACAACCAAAAGGGTTTAGACAAGTCCGGTAGACCCAAAGCTGGTGCTCGCATTAACTCCAATTTAAGCTTCTTAAAGGCAGCCCGTGCTTCCCCCGTCCAGACCAATTTTGATTGGTTATTCTTGATGAGGTCATATAGGGGTTTTACAATTAGTCCATAATTATTAATCCATAGACGGCACCAACCTGTCATCCCTAGAAAAGTTCGTAATTCCTTAATGGTCTGTGGTTCTGGGGTACGGCAGATAGTTTCTTTCCGTTCTGTTCCTAACTCCCTTTGTCCCCCTGAAATCTCAAACCCCAAGTAAGTTACACGTGACTGAATCAGCTGAGCCTTCTGTTGAGAGACTCGATACCCATTCAAACCCAGAAAATTAAGGAGACTTATCGTCCATTGCATGCAGCTGCTCCTATTCTCAGTGGCTATCAAAAGGTCATCAACGTATTGCAGCAGAACTCCTTCGGTGTTTGGGGCCTCCCAAACCTCAAGCTCTTTTGCTAGTTGATTCCCAAAAATCGTGGGGCTGTTTTTGAATCCCTGCGGCAATACGGTCCAGGTCAATTGAGCCTTTCGTCCTGAGTCTGGATTTTCCCATTCAAAAGCAAAAAGCTTCTGACTTTCTGGGGCTAAAGTCAGGCAGAAGAAGCATCTTTTAAATCCAGTACGGTAAACCAAACTAAATTATCTTTTAATTTAGTCAGTAATGTGTACGGGTTGGCTACCACAGGGTGTATATCTTCAGTGATCTTATTTATAGCTCTTAAATCCTGCACTAATCTATAGTTCTTCCCATCTGGCTTCTTAATTGGTAGTATAGGAGTATTATATTCAGATTCACACTCAACCAGCAGTCCATGTTTTAAAAACTTATCCACTATCCCCTTAATTCCTTTCCTGTCTTCTAATCTTAGGGGATATTGCTTAATCTTAACTGGCCTTTCCCCTGGCTTTAATCTCACCACTATCGGGGCTGCATTTTTGGCTCGCCCAGGGATGTCAGTAGCCCAGACTCCTGGGTAAACTTGGTCTAAAATCTCCGAAGGTACTTTACCGATAGGGTCTGCTTGTATCAGCGTTAAGCTTAGCGCGGTTATCAGCTTTTCTTCTCTCACCTTTAACCCCACCTTCCCTTTTTCAAAGACAATTTCCGCTTCTAATTGTTCTAGTAAATCTCGCCCCAGCAAAGACTTCGGGGATCCTGGTAAATATAAAAACCTATGTATTCCCATCTGTTTCCCTAACTTATATTTTAAAGGCCTTAGGAAAAAGGCTTTCTCGTGCTGGCCTGTAGCTCCTATCACCGTCACAAAATCCTCATCCTCTGGTATCAATTTCTGGTTTAACACAGAATAAGTCGCTCCTGTGTCAATTAAAAACTCCACTTCCTGTCCTGATTTCCCTAGCTTAATTTTAACCAGCGGATCTGCTAGGGTAGAATCCCCCGGTCCACTTCATTGGTCGGGAGATACACTAGCTACCATCAACCTGTTCTTCTCCCATTGTTTTGGACATTCCCTTTTCCAATGACCCACTTCCCTACAATATGCACACTGATTCGGTCTCAGGGGAGGCTTTACTGACCTTCCCCTTATCCCATTCCCTCTTCCTTTTCCCCGAAAAGGTTCTTCTTGCCTCTGTAAGGCCGCAACAGTTGCCGCAGCAATAGCCCTACCCAGCCTTTGTTTCTCATTCCCTTCTCGATTCCTAAATACCCTCCATGCCTCTTCCACCAGCCTTTCTAAATCTCTCACATCCGGCTCTTTCATTTTCTGAAGCTTCCGCCTTATATCGTCTGCAGACTGACCCAAGAACAATGATACTAGCTGGACTTTACCTTCCTCAGAAGAGGGGTCTATCGTTGTAAAGTTTTGCATTGCTGTCCTTAGTCGATCGAGAAATTCTGACGGGGTCTCAGTTTGCCCCTGTTTTATGGTATATAACCTAGACCAGTTTACAGACTTTGGTATCGCACTTTCCAAGGCGATCCTAATCCATTCCTGATATTTTTTTTAATAACCTATAATCACCCTCATCATTATAGTCCCAGTTTGGGTCCACTCTGAGCACATATACCTCCACAGTTCCAGGTAAAACTGACGTTACCTGGGTCTGTACTTGAGTTTGTGCATTCTTAATTACCAGTTGCTTTTCCGTTTCCAATAATGCTGCCAGCATTATCTCTATATCTTTCCAATCGGGATATAAATTCTTTACAATCAGCTCAAACCTCCGGGCCACTGATTCTGGATCATCCCGGTATCCTTTCACAGCTTCCTTCCATGAATCTAACTCAGCAGTTGTGAAAGGTACTTTTATCCGAGCTGGTCCGTTAGCCCCCATAGCCTGTCGTAACGGGGCTTGAATAACGGGCCCGACCTTACTTCGGGTTCGAGCCGTGATCGGGGTAAAGTCTCCATTCCCCCAACTCTCATTTTTCTTATCTATTCTGCCGTTTCCTGGGCTCGCCCCCACGCCTCGTTCTATTATCTGGGGCGAGAGGACATAATCCTCCATTCTCTCCTCTGACTCATTCAATTTCAAACATCTCTGCCCGATACTGCACGCCGAACAACATCTTTTCATTTTTCCTGCCCCTTCCTTCTTCATATCCTTTTCTATTGCCAGGATCAAAGGATCCTGTGGGGCTAAGTTAATTCCACACTCCTTCTGCCATTCTGGGTGGTTTCTCAAAGTGAAAAACATATCTGCGTATGACACCTCATCCCACTTTCCTTCTCTCCTTAGAAACAACATTAACTGTAGTAAAGTATTATAATTTAAGGTTCCATTCAGTGGCCATTTCCCTCACAATCCAACTTATAAAGTGGCCACCATTGATTACAATATTTTATCAACGTTTTCTTATTTTCAGTTCCACCGGGGGATCCCCCTATATCTTTCCAGTGACTCAAGATACATCCCAACGGGCTTTTCTTCGGAATCCCACTACTCTGCTGCCCCCCCATGTTACAGTTCAGAATGTTTCTTGTTACACAATACAAGCCGGCAGCTTTCCACAATAACACCAAGATCCTAGTAACGTTATAAAGAGTACAATCAGAATCCCAAAGACAATAGCCAAGGTCAAGTTCCACATTTAAACACAACGTAATACCAACCTCGCATGCAAAGGTTATTTGTTTCCCAACAGCAACTGAGTGCTTTCCAAAAAACCAAATGCCGTCCTGCAGAAAACTTTTACTTTCCGACTTACAGACGACCCCAATTGACCGGTCAACCAAATAAACCAAAATAAAGAATATAATCACTTACAATGATGGGGTCCGTGTCTGCCTCCGCAGTGATCCGTTGAGTCGAGGAGTCCCTCCGGGAAATCCCGGGGGTACCCTAGGGAGTCCTGTTCCCAGCGGGTCCTGCGGTCCGACAGAGAAGAAGTCCCATCTGGGGTGCCAGATTGATTCAAAGATCATAAATCCAATTTCTTTAAGTGATTTATTCTTTATTGACGGCGCCGGATGCACGGGGGATCTTTCCGCCTATCGTGCATCCCGAAGTGAAAAGCCGTCCCAAATTTATACATCACAGTGATTAATATTTTATTAACGCCTATACATATTCATTATCTAACCCCGCCTACTCTCGCTTCTCATGCTAATCAGTTTTTTGTGTCCTGCGCCTGCGCAGATCCTCTCAGTGGTCTTGGGCAGGGGTCGTCGAGCTGTGGTCGGTGGTCTCAGAGAGGAAGGCCATAAGTCTTCCTCACAGTGTACTTTTCACCCTTGGTCAGGATTCTGCTGAATTAGCTTTCTTCCTAACCGCAAGGACTGTTTTTTCTTCGAATCTTCTGCTCATTATTTTCTTATCTTGGATTCCAATGTCTTGTTCGAGATATATTGCCCGTATGTCCTATTTCGAGATACATTGTCCGTACATCTGTTTCCTGCCCTACACCTAATGTTCTGTTCTCCTTTAATAGTTTCATTCTTAACCCTTTCTTATCTGGAATCGCCTCAGCTTCCCTAATCAAACCCCCCCCCTTCCACCTCGAGGGAGGCCCTCCCCCCCCAGTATACACGAAAATTTACCACACTAAACCCCTGAAGACTGTTCTGGGGGGTCCACATTCAATTCTGGAATTTCACACTTCCATTTAAGTGTTCTTCCCCCCCAATATGGGGGTCCGCCCACCCAATTTTGGGGGTTCCTCCCCTAATTGGGGGGGACACAACCAATTTTGGGGGGGACACAACCAATTTGGGGGGGGACACAACCAATTTGGGGGGTCCCCCCAATTTTAGAGTCCCCCACCCTCCTTTTTTGGGTTTCCCCCAATATTAAGAGCTCTTCCGCCCAATTTTGGGGGACCCCACAATTTTGACGTTTCTTCCCCTAAATTGGGGCTTCGACCCTTCAATTTTGGGGGGGGCTCCCCCCTTAGTTTGGCCTTCCACCCTAATATTGGGCCTTAGCCCTAAGAACCCTGACCCCTAACACTACGGCTCCCACGGATCTAACCCTAACCCCTACCCCAAAAAACCCTAGAAACCCTAACCCTAAAAACCCTTACAGTCCTAACCCGATAAAATTTACCACACTAGACCTACGCCTAAAAGCCCTAACCCTAAAAATTAAGACCTTCTAAACCCTAACCCAAAACGTAAAGATTCTCAAAGCCCTAACGCTGGAGACCCTAACCTTAAAAAAAAAAAATAAGACCTTAAAACCCTAACCCTAAATACCTGACCATAACTAAAACCCTAAGACCCTAACCCTAAAAACCCTATCAACACTAAAACCACAAAATACTTTAAAACCTTAACACACTAACCCCCAAACCCTAACCCTTATAACTCCAACCCTAACAACTTAAAATCCTAACCCTAAACCCTGGAAACCCTAACCCTGAAACCCAACCCTAGTGCCTTAGCCCTGAAACCTTAAAACCCTAACACCTTATTAGAAACACTCTGTAACCAATACCATAGGCTCAGGCAAGTATCTCAGTGAGGTAGCATTTTTATTCACGATTGCAATGGCAGGCGTCCCACAAGCCACCTACTAGTTCCATAACACAGTTTATATAATTTTTTTTTCCTCTTGGTGACCAGGACCCTCCCCAGTTTCCCCATTGACTGGGTAATCCATGTTCACAATCTATCCAGTGCTTCACAGAAAATACACAGCTGCTGGCCTGTTACTAGTCAATTTTATTTTTTTCTTGACTGTTTTCCTCTTTGAGGTGGTAATGTTTCTTACACCGTGATTTCCACCCAATTGCTCTAAGGATTCTGGTTGTCTGCATTTTACAAGGTTGTCTGTTAAGCTTTCTTATCACTGCAAGCATATATCAATACCACCTTCCTTCCCTCTAAACGATGTAACTCTGTGCAAAAACATTTTTATTCCCACAACCTGGATCCCCTTACCCTAAAATCCTTATTCTCTTTAACCCTAACAACTCTAACCACAACCCTAACCCTTCATATCAACCCCCCGACGCTAATGACACTGACTAATGATCCAAACCCCAAACCCCAGGCAACCAACAAAGAAACAGACACAAAGCTGAAAACTACAAAAAAGGCAAAACCCTGGATACAGACCCCAAATCACAAACACGCTACCAAAATGCTACAGAAAAGCCCCAGACGCAGGCCCCAAGCACTACAGCTAGGCCCCAGAAGCTCTAGACACATCCCAAAGCCAAAATGCAATCCCCAAACACTACAGAAAAGCCCCCAAACACCAGACACAGGCTGCAGAAGTCTACAAGCAGGCCCCAGCCACACCCGGATGCAGACCCCAACTGTCCACAAGCAGCTCCCAACCCACCCCCCCCATGAACTGGACCCCCCACCACCACCACCCAGATGCATGCCCCAGGCCCCAGGCCTCAGCCCCAGCCCCCACACCCCAGACTCAGGCCCCAAAGGTGTACAACCAGCTCCCAACTGCCCCCCTCAAAGGGAGGCCCCAAAGCCTGCCAGAGGACCCTAGAGCATACAAGCAGCTCCCAACCCCCCCGGCACAGGCCCCAACCCCCCCCCAGACACAGGCCCCAAAGGTGTACAAGCAACTCCCCATCCTCCCCACAGGCACGCCCCAAAGGTGTACAAACAGCCCCAACCCCCCAAGACCCAGACCCCTACAGCGTAGAAGCAGCTCCCAACCCCATGCCCCCAAGGCACATGCCCCAACCCCTCCCCCAAGGCAGGCCCTAACAGTGTACAAGCAGCTCCCACCCCCCCCCCCAGACGCAGGCCCCAAAGGTGTACAAGCAGGCCCCTACAGTATACAAGCAGCTCACAACCACCCCCCCAAAGGCAGGCCCCAACCCCCTCCAGATGCAAGCCCGAAAGGTTAAAACCAGCTCCAACCCCCCCCCCGCCCCGCCCCGCGCAGACGCAGGCCCCAAAGGTGTACAAGCAGTTCCCAACCCCTCCAAGGCAGGCCCCAAAATTGTACAGGCAGGCCCCTACAGTGTAGAAACGCTCCAACCCCCCCCCTTCCACCTCGAGGGAGGCCCTCCCCCCTCAGTATACACGAAGCTCCCAACCCCCTCTCAGAGGAATGCCTAAAAAAGTATACAAGCAGCTCCTAACACCACCCCCCCCCCCCCCCAAAAGAGGCAGTCCCCAAAGGTGTACAAGCAGGCCCTCAAATCCCTTAGGTGTACAAGCAGGCCCTTCAAATCCCTTAGCCCCTGCGCCAGCTTTATTGGCGAGCAGCGAGGCTGGGGGGGGAGGGGGGCAAGACAGCCTTAAATAAAATACAAATATAAAAAGTGTTATAAATGGCTGTTATAAATCCAAATAGGATTACAATCAAAGTTTACAATTTATTAAACGAATAGAGGCAAGCAAGCAGCGCTGGGTGCGCCGGGAGTCTCTGCTCCCCCAGGACGCACACCTGTTACGTAAGGCGGCTGGTTTTGATGCTCCCAGGCTAATACATATTCATTACTACTTCGAGAAGAGGCAGGGTTATTAGAATTGGTTTCCGGAATCCGAAACCCCTCCCAGGGGCGCCTGCGTATCAGTCTCTGGTGGTCTCTCGGGGCTTGCTCGGGCTGAATGCTGGTTGTCTTCCTCCCAGGCTTTTGTCCTTCAATTGTCCTTCAGCTCCCCCTTCCTCCTCGTTTGGGAGCCTCTGCGCCGGATTTCAGAAACTCTAGCAACATCCCCTGCAGTAGTCAGCACTTTTCCCTAAAAACCCCTTTGTTCTCTTATCACCTAGACCCGGGCCTCGATGTTAACCCTTCAAATCCCTTAGTGACACGAATTGCTGGACCATTCCTTACAAAAGGAAGGATAAAATATGTAGAGGAGCAATGGCACACGCGGAAGCCCAGCGCCGCGGGCAGAGGCAGCGAAGGTTGACGGCAGAACAGTGCTCGGTTTGAACACGGAGAGGGAAAGCGAGGGGAAGGTGGCCGAAGCCGGCCGCAGTCTCTGAGCTCTCCTCCTCCTGATTGTTTTCTCTCAAAGCCATTTCTGTCTGTGTGCGGGCACCCGGAGCCGGCAGAAGTCCCCGTGAAGTCCTTCGGCAGGACGGAGGGCTGCGTGGGCTCCAGTGAGAGAGGGAGTTAGGAGAATCTTATCAAGTAGAGATAGAGCGCTGACAGCATTAAACTAGGATGCTACTTAGCGTCTTTGCTAACTATGGTGCATTGTGCCAATTAACTAAAGCAAGAAGCCTTGGGCCCCTTACCAAGGTCAGTCTCCTAATAAGAGAGTGAGCCTATCTTAAGAAACTGGGAGAAACTGGTCCTGCAGGTGGACAAGAGCCAAGGAGCAACTGAGTCTGTGCAAAGACAAGAGGTCAACTAGCGGTGACGAGGAAGAGTCATCAATCTTCATGCCCACGACCTCCCGTGCTGCCCAGCGCTGAATAAACATACCTACTTTACAATCTCACTGATTGTGGAGTCCCTTTTCCGCAAGTCACTAGCAGCGGTTTCTTCCGCAGAGGTTTTCCCAGAGCCGCTTCAAAGCTTCCCTCGCGGAGCTGGGGCGTCGCAGGGGGTCGTCAAAGCACGCACGCGCACACACACGCACACGCACACACACACACACAGGCATTGTTGTCCAAACAGAAAGTATTTACAACAAATTCGACAAGCGGTTTTCCTCTGCCAGCAGCAAATGCCTGAGGGCCCCTACAGCTTCACAAATCATAGCACAAAGAGCCTAAAGTTCCTCTAAAATTTAGGGAAATGATTCAAAATAGATCTGCTAGGGGAAAACGATCACTGGCGGCAGGGTACACAATACACGCGAGTCTCAGCTCTCCTCCGCAGGGTCAGTGCCCACGCCCAAGTGCGACGCTGATGGCACCCGAACGTTTGCTGTAGCAGGCAGCAGAGCCAGCAGCTCAGGGGAGCAATTTTAAAAACCAGGAGGCACTTAAACCAACCCTTAATTGACCCAGTTACTGCAGGACAGTCCCGACTACTCACCCTGGAGTCCTACTGTCACCAGCAAAAAGCACCAACCAAAGCTTGGGGGAACTTTGGTACAGCACAAGAGAAGGGAGTGGGGGTAGCGTAGCCGTATCGCAGAGCTGCTGCTTTTCACACCATTTTATCATCCCTGATAATTGAAAGTAAGGCCGGGTGGGCTGACCCCAGCACCACCACTCCTGGCAGCATGTTTGGTCCACAACGCTAGAATAATTGTTTTGCTCCCTCCCGCCCCTACAGCTTCATCATCTGAAAAGATTACAGTCAAAACAATGGCATACACAAATAAAAGTCAAGAGTTGATGTTATAAATGACTGGGTCCCAAATAGGATTACAATCAAAGTTTACAATTTATTAAATGAATAGAGGCAAGCAAACAGCGCTGGGTGCGCCGGGAGTCTCTGCTCCACCAGGACGCACACCTGTTACGTAAGGCGGCTGGTTTTTATGCTCCTAGGCTAATACATATTCATTACTACTTCTAGAAGAGGCAGGGTTATTATAATTGGTTTCCCGAATCCGAAGTCCTCCCAGGTGCGCCTGCTTATCAGTCTCTGTTAGTTTCTCGGGGGCCGCTCGGACAGGGAGGCTCATATTCTTCCTCCTTATCTAGTGGTCTCTTGGCCGGCTGTCAGAAGTTACTGCACGTCCGTGCAAAGTCAGCAGTTTTTCTCTGAAGAAATCCCTTTGTTCTCTTCTCGCCTAAACCCAGGCCTCGATGTTAACCCTTCACACCCCCTAGTGGCACAAATTGCTGGACTATTCCTTACAATTCCTCCCTTTTTTTTTTTTTAATATCATCAATTCGTGTCTCTTCTTCAACTTTTGTTAGTAGCAGTTGGATTTCATCAGTCAGTTCTTGGGGTGTCCATTTCTTAAGCATCATTATCGACACATCACCTTTTCTCTCCCAAAGTCATCACAAACTGGGTGCTATTTATTATCCGCCGTATCAACAACGTAAAGCAAGGTATCATACAAGGTATAAACAATAATGTCATTACACCACATAAAAATAAAAATAGCATCCTTTTAACCCATGGTCCACCGGGCAACCATGAAAAGAAATCCCAATCCATACCCTTCCAAGTTTGTACTGGGACGTGGGCTAGCTTTTTAATTTCTTTTGTTATCTGCTTAACCACTTTTCCATTATCATCAATTTGTAAACAACAATTAGAATCGTTCAGTTTTCCACACACTCCCCCTTCTTCTGCTAGTAAATAGTCTAAGACCATTCTACGTTGAAAGATAGCATTCCTCATCTGAGTGGATTGATCAGCCAGAAGATCCAAGGTCGTCGCTGTTTAATTGGTTACAACTTCGAGGATAGCTTGCGACCTAATTATTCGGTTCAAATTATAAATAGGTTCTCGGGCTCCTGATACCAACTCATTCGGGTTCCAGGTAGCTGGCCCATAATGCTGTATGATTCTTTCAGGAGGCCATTCATCCTTTCCCCATTTTTGGGCACTATCCCCGGATAAGGAAGTATCAATAGATCGTTTTACTCTGTTCAGGTCATCATATAATCTTATTCCTAAATGATTTCCTTGTGTTTGTGACAATAAAAAGAACAAGGGTCTTATGTACCCCCCATAGCATATTCCCGACCAGTTTCCAGGTAGCCTCTTGTAAGCATGTTTGCCACACACCCAATAATGTCCCTTTAGGGCCCACGTCGTTTGGAAAAGGACCATCCCATCCATCTTTACCCTTTGGGGCGTGATAATACAGAGTGTCCTTGTTACCGAGTGGTCCTGTTACAATGTCTGCCCTGTTTGTACTCGTATATACACGCTTCCAAGCTCCCACGTTGGGTTTCCACTTACAGTCACAATTCAGTTCTCTTTGGCGACCTGTCATATTATAAGCCTTTTTCGCCGTCCAATCTTGAGAGTGTGGGAAGCGCCTTCAATCATGGGGTTGGGCCCGCTTTCAGAGCTTGTGTTACCATTCAGCCCTTCAGGGTGATCCAGCTCCTGGAAAAACTAATCACAATTTTATTATGGGTTTAAAAGGTTCTCATGTTATTTTTCTCAGGACAAACTGATCTTGGTGTGGGAGAAGTCCGGTCGAGGCACTCTCACTCGGCGGTCAATACCCATAGGGGTTGCCTCCCTCGGTAGACCATACACGCCGCAGTGGAGGGTCCTACCCCGGTCTTGCCTTCTCCCTTTCCTCCCTTCAGCCTTGTCCTCTTTATCCAGTGCCCTTAATTCATGCAGAACCTCATTGCTGGGATATCAGTTCCTCTTTAGTCTCAGTTTCAGTTCCCCAGGAGTGGACTCAACCCTCCAGGCTTCGGTAGTTATTGGTCCTTTTATTCTGGATGCGTGGGTCCAACCCCTTCTTGCTGTTCTCACAGCTGTTTCAGTAGTAAGTAAAACAAGGTACAGTCCCTCCCATCGGGGGTTCAATGATTCTTCTCTCCAGGTTTTTATTAAGACCTTGTCTCCTGGTTGTATTTTATGAATAGCAAATCCTAAAGGTGGTGTCTGAGTCATCATCCCAATTTCTCTTATCTCCTGTAATCTCCTTCCAATGGTAATTATGTATTTCTGGATACTATGATCCTCAACTACATTGTTCCCTAGGGGCATCCCTTGAGAATAAGGCATACCATATAACATTTCATATGATGATAATCCAGTCTCACTGTGTGGTTTAGTTCTTATGTTTAAAAGTGCCAATGGTAAGCATTTCGTCCAGGGCAGCTGTGTCTCGATCATTAACTTAGCCAATTGTTGTTTTATTGTTTGATTCATCCTTTCTACTTTCCCTGAGCTTTGTGGGTGCCACGGAGTGTGGTATTCCCACTGAATACCTTTCAAGGGGTACATCCTTCAAATCTTTGTGGCTGGCGTATGTTCGATTATTTGCACACAACTGTGTTCCAACGGTCCTTCTTCTGGAACAGTTCCTAGAAATACTGCTGGATATAACAGGTTAGTCGTTTTCAAGGTTATGTCATCTTGTTCAGTTAGGATTGCCTGATATTTCATCATCCAGCTGGGTGATAACCAGTGCCCCCCCCCCCCCCCTTTGTTCCAAAACGGTTGTTACCATATGTGGTCCAAAAACTTCAATACGTTTTCCCATTTGAAGGCAAATAATTTTCTACTATCTTTATCAAGAGGTATGCAAAAGAAGGCATCCTTTAAATCTATCACGGTAAACCATTTATATTTCCCTTTCACAGATGTTAACAATGTGTAAGGATTAGCTACTACCGGGTGAATATCCTTTGTTATTTCATTTATTGCTCTAAGATCTTGTACAAATCTATACTCGCCATTCGGCTTCTTTACTGGAAAAATTGGAGTATTGTATTCCGATTTACATTCTTCCAGAATCTGATATTTGAGAAATTTGTCAATAATTTTCACCATTCCCATGCCTAGCTTCTATCTTAAGTGGATATTGTTTGATTCGAACAGGTTTGGCTCCTTCCTTTAATTCCACCTTTACCAGTTGTGCCAGTTTCGACTTCCCTGGTACATCTGTTTCCCGTACTGTTGCTATAACTGCATTTTCTACTTCTCTTGGAATATTAACAAAGGGTTTATCTTTGATCATTAGGATTTGGCCTACTTTGGACTCAGGTACCTTCATTATTAATTCTCCATTCTCAAAGGTTATTGTTGCATCTAATTTGGCTAATAGATCCCGTCCAAAGAGTGGCATCGGGCATTCTGGTACATACTAAAATTTATGGGTTAGTTCCTCACCCCCAAAACGCAAATCAAGGGGTCGTAAGAATGACCATTCTTCCTCTTTCCCTGTGGCTCCAATTATTGTAGTTGTCTTAGTTCCTAATCGTCCTTTTAAACTATTTAACACTGAATATGTTGCTCCTATTACATTTACAGCCTAATTAACACAGAGAAAGAAGCTCCCATAACCAACAAAAAATTCAAGCCTCTGTCTTCGTTTCCTAGCTTTATTTCAACTAGTGGACCTGCTAGGGTAGATGCCCCAGGTCCCCATCATTCCTGACTGTTGTTTGTCCTGCAGCCTAAGACAATTTCTTTCTGATATCAGGGGCTGATTGCCCTGGAAAGAGGTTAGCCAGTTGCCTCTCTCTTTTTTTTTTTTTTTTTTTTAAGCCAGGTCCATTTTTTTTTTTTTCATTGCATTTCAAAGTTGGTCCAGAAATTCAAAAATTCCGTAAATTCCATAGGGGTTTCTTTTGGACCTTGTTGGAACAGATTCTCAATTCCCAATAGCCAATTTAACCAGATTTTAGTATTTACATAATTTCCGGGGTGATTAGGGTCTCAGTGAGGGGGTCGGTCAGGGGAATGCAATCGTTGAAAGTTCCCTGAGCTGTCCCATTGGCAATCTGAGCTCACACAGGAACTCAGGTTGTTTCAAGAGTTAGCTGCTTTTCTGTTTCCACGACAACTCTCTCGGACCCATCATGGTCCCTCCGCCCCAGAGGGCTCACACCGTGATTTTGAGATCTCAGCCTCGGGTTGAGGCGGAACTATTAGAATTCCTACATCCTCTTTCCCTGCTCATTCAACTTCAAACAGCTCTGTTAAATACTACATGCCACACAACCTTTAACACCTTCAACAATCCTTTTAACACTTCCTTTATCTTTCTCCAGCCCGTACTTTTCTAATGCCAACACCAAAGGCTCAGTCAGGGGCCAACTTAATTCCAAACCTTTTCCCTCCAACATGCTGAAACAACATATCACTATACAACATTTCATCCTATTTTCCTTCTCTCCTCAAAAACATTAATTGCAAGACACTGTTATAATCGATTGATCCATAAAGTGGCCATTTAGTTTATATAGTGGCCACCATTGATTGCAATACTTAGTGAAAGTCCTCTTGCTTTCTGTGCCCCCATTTCTAACAATATCCTTCCAATGTGCCAATATGCACCCGAGGAGGCTTTTTTTTTTTTTGGACGTCTTTGTTTTGGATTTTACCCATTTCCTTGATTTCCCATTCCCTTTTATTTATTTATATTAGTTACTGTCCCTTGTTTCAATTTCCACACAAACCTTTTTATTGCAGGTTTTTACTATCTTTTCCTAATCTTCTTCCCAAATGTCCCAATTCTCTGGGATTAAACTCTTTTTTCCACATACAAACTTTACTATTTCAGATTATTAATGAGCCCCATTCCAATCATAAATCCGCAGGACTTCGGAAAAACACCTGAAGCACTCAGCCTTCTGTCTTCTAGACAAACAATAACACCTTTTCCACAAAATTTACATTTCAATAAGACCGAATTTCAAGCCAAATGCTAATTTTTCTCATGCACTTTGTTAGTAAGCCTACACAAAACAAGGAATCACTCCTGTGTATCCGTCAAGATGGGGGTTTAAAAAGGTATTGAGGCCTAAATAAATTCGCTCTCCCCCTTCTTACCGAATTCCCAGGGCTCAGGCCCGAACCACCAAAGAAGTGACTCTCCGTTCTACCACTTTGATAATCAGTCAGCCCCTCTCCCCCGATACTTGGGAAACTGACCGAACACCACCGCGAATATAGCCAAACTTCTAAACTGTTACTTAGATAATGCTCCCACCTTCCTCCTTGACACAGTCAAAACACTTAAGAACAAAACAGGATTACAAGATGCACCACCGGGGGTGGATTGTTAGGATATAGAGGTGGTAGGTTATCCAATGACTCCCATTCATCATCTTTTTCTTTTTCCTTTTTTTTTTTTTATTTTTTATTTTTTTGTTCTCTTCTTCGTCAAACTTCTCGTCTGCTTTTAGTGTAAATATTGAGGCTGGAAAAGGACGTGAGATCCTGATCCATAATCCTGCATAATCACTTTCCTCCTGGCTAAAAGGTTCCTTTGAATTAACATGTATATTTAAGGCCTGGCAAACCCAGTCTTCAAAGGATCCGAAAACGGGCCAAAAGACATGTGGTCTTAAAGGCTCCTTTGGCCATTCTGTCATACAATACTGAACCATTTTTAATTTACTTTTTCCCTTTTCTGGGGCCCCTATCGTTCCAATTTCTAATCATTATCCCTAATGGACTTTCTGGTGGTATGTCTGGTAATTTCCTCCCTTTTCTCTGGTCCCGGGTCTTCAATTTTGTCTGACCCATCTAGGAATTTTACTGTGGCAATTCCTACAGCCCTTGGTTGCCTTAGTGAGAGTGTCTTGCAGGGGGTTTAGGACCTATCACCCACCCACGAATCCTATAGGAATCGCTTCGGTCCTTCACCGGCCAAGTCCCTCGCGGGAGATTGGAACCGCGGTTAGAAGACCTCCACAATCGCTTCGGAACTACGTTCCGTCTCAGTCACACTCTCACACACACAGGCAACCGAAACCCACCCAACCGAACGGTATACGCCTTAAATACTTACGACTCCGTCGTCTTCGTTCGGATCTTCGCGCGCAGAATTACGGGCAAAATATAGTGCTGCAGCCGGCAAAGGGAGCTCATAAAAAAATCTAAATCTTTGCTTGCCCTTATTCAGGTTCAAGATGGCATTAGCCCCGACCTGACTCGAACAGGAGCCACCAAATGGTGGGGGCGCCCCTCCTAGATCAAGTCAGAATTCAGGAACCAAGACCATCCCGGACGAGCCCCCAATTGTTATAAATGACTGGGTCCCAAATAGGATTACAATCAAAGTTTACAATTTATTAAATGAATAGAGGCAAGCAAACAGCGCTGGGTGCGCCGGGAGTCTCTGCTCCACCAGGACGCACACCTGTTACGTAAGGCGGCTGGTTTTTATGCTCCTAGGCTAATACATATTCATTACTACTTCTAGAAGAGGCAGGGTTATTATAATTGGTTTCCCGAATCCGAAGTCCTCCCAGGTGCGCCTGCTTATCAGTCTCTGTTAGTTTCTCGGGGGCCACTCGGACAGGGAGGCTCATATTCTTCCTCCTTATCTAGTGGTCTCTTGGCCGGCTGTCAGAAGTTACTGCACGTCCGTGCAAAGTCAGCAGTTTTTCTCTGAAGAAATCCCTTTGTTCTCTTCTCGCCTAAACCCAGGCCTCGATGTTAACCCTCCACACCCCTTAGTGGCACAAATTGCTGGACTATTCCTTACAGTTGACATAGTAACTCCGGGATTTGGGTATCAACTGTCCGAGAAATCAGAACACCCAGGCTTCACAATGTGCCCAACATCGAGCTGTGCCAAGGGGGGGCGGAAGGAAGAAGCTTTCCGTTTAAGCCTTCAGAGCATCGCTCCATCACTACGTCAATTCACAGCCACCACAGCGTGCCGATGGACATCTTTCTGTGCCAAAAGAAACAAGTGCTTTGTCCTCTTGATATCAAAGGTAGCCACCTATAGTTACGGAACCATGCACAAGACCTTAACTCTGACCAGCAGGAAAACTTAGGACAACTGAGTGCAGATCCTGCCAATTTCTACCAGTTCCAACTGTGCTTTAAGTCTCATTGCAAAGCCTCAGTTAGAAAAAGGATCACCTCGGGGTATCCAACAAGAAGAAGAGGTTTTTTTTGTTGTTGTTGTTGTTGTTTTTTAATATACCATAGGACTATGCAGTTCAATCATCAATCATCTTGGAAAGCTCAAGGAGGAGGTCATCCTCATCCTTCCCTGGGTCCAAGTCGAGCTCGGCTTCCGGTATGCCGTCTGAGAGTTCCCAAAGTAGCATCTCTAAATCCTCGTCTACAGATACGGGCGCGTTGCCTGTGGAACTCAGCCGGCGTGTCCTTGCTTCTTCTAGCTGGGAAGAAGCTGAAGTCGAGCTTGAGAACTCCATTGGCTCCACGGATTCTGCCTGGCTTCCAAGATGTGCTTCAGGTCTTGGCAGAGCAAGGAAGAGAACAATCAGTATATGCCATTTCTTAACGGGAAATCCCTTTTCTGCAAACCGGCTCTTAAAACCGTAGCCAACCCCTCCTGCACTTCAATCTTACCCAGGGATTGTTATTCAATTAACCCAGGGCTACATTTAGAGCCCAATATATTAGCAGGTACATTTTTCAGTTTGGGGGTTTCTCTGTGAAGCCAGAGCACCCGGAGTCTAGCAAAGATGGGAAACCAACATGGCCTCCCGGAAGCCCAGTGTCCGAGAACTACATCTCCCGGCATGCTCTGGGAAAACAATATGGACTCCCGGAAACCCGGTGGCCAAGAACTACATTTCCCAGCACTCCCCAGAAAATTGAGCCTCGCAGCGTGCCGTAGGACGCCATTTTTTGCTCTGTTACATTACCGGGTTCGTGTTTATGGAGGGTTTTCCCGCCGTTTTGGGGGGTTTCCCCTCAATTTCGGGTTTTCAGCTCTCCATTTCAGAGTTCTTCCCCGCAATTTTGGGGTTCCTTCCCCTAATTTGGTGCTTCGCCCCCCCCCCCACTTTTGGGGTTCCCCCTCCATTTTGGGGATTCCCCCCAGTTCCAAGCCCCCCACAATTTTGGAGGCCCCCACCATCCTTTCTTGGCCTGCCACCCTAATATTAAGGTTCTTTCCCCCAATGTTGGGGTTCTCACCACATGTTTGAGGTTCCTTCCCTTAATTTGGGGCTTAGCTCCCCGGGATCTGGGGCTTTAACCCCAATTTTGGGGGTCCCCCCCAAGTTTGGGGATTCCTCCCCAGGTCTGGGGGGGGTCCACATTCAATTCTGGAATTTCACACTTCCATTTAAGTCTTCTTCCCCCCAATTTGGGGGTTCGCCCACCCAATTTTGGGGGTTCCTCCCCTAATTTGGGGGGACCTGACCAATTTTGGGGGTCCCCCCCAATTGTAGAGTCCCCCACCCTCCTTCTTTGGGTTCCCCCCTAATATTAAAAGTTCTTCCGCCCAATTTTGGGGGACCCCACAATTTGGCCGTTCCTTCCCCTAACTTGGGGCTTCAACCCTTCAATTTTGGGGGGGGCTCCCCCCCTCTTATTTTGGCCTTCCGCCCTAATATTAGGCCTAACCCCTAAGAACCTTGACCCCTAACGCTATGGCAACCACGGATCTAACCCTAACCCCTACCCCAACAAACCCTAGAAACCCTAACCCTAAAAACCCTTACAGCCCTAACCCGATAAAATTTACCACACTAAACCCCTGAAGACTGTTCTGGGGGGTCCACATTCAATTCTGGAATTTCACACTTCCATTTAAGTGTTCTGCCCCCCCAATATGGGGGTTCGCCCACCCAATTTTGGGGGTTCCTCCCCTAATTGGGGGGGACACAACCAATTTTGGGGGGGACACAACCAATTTTGGGGGGGACACAACCAATTTGGGGGGTCCCCCCAATTTTAGAGTCCCCCACCCTCCTTTTTTGGGTTTCCCCCAATATTAAGAGCTCTTCCGCCCAATTTTGGGGGACCCCACAATTTTGACGTTTCTTCCCCTAAATTGGGGCTTCGACCCTTCAATTTTGGGGGGGGCTCCCCCCTTAGTTTGGCCTTCCACCCTAATATTGGGCCTTAGCCCTAAGAACCCTGACCCCTAACACTACGGCTCCCACGGATCTAACCCTAACCCCTACCCCAAAAAACCCTAGAAACCCTAACCCTAAAAACCCTTACAGTCCTAACCCGATAAAATTTACCACACTAGACCTACGCCTAAAAGCCCTAACCCTAAAAATTAAGACCCTCTAAACCCTAACCCAAAACGTAAAGATTCTCAAAGCCCTAACGCTGGAGACCCTAACCTTAAAAAAAAAAAAATAAGACCTTAAAACCCTAACCCTAAATACCTGACCATAACTAAAACCCTAAGACCCTAACCCTAAAAACCCTATCAACACTAAAACCACAAAATACTTTAAAACCTTAACACACTAACCCCCAAACCCTAACCCTTATAACTCCAACCCTAACAACCTTAAAATCCTAACCCTAAACCCTGGAAACCCTAACCCTGAAACCCAACCCTAGTGCCTTAGCCCTGAAACCTTAACACCCTAACACCTTATTAGAAACACTCTGTAACCAATACCATAGGCTCAGGCAAGTATCTCAGTGAGGTAGCATTTTTATTCACGATTGCAATGGCAGGCGTCCCACAAGCCACCTACTAGTTCCATAACACAGTTTATATAATTTTTTTTTTCCTCTCGGTGACCAGGACCCTCCCCAGTTTCCCCATTGACTGGGTAATCCATGTTCACAATCTATCCAGTGCTTCACAGAAAATACACAGCTGCTGGCCTGTTACTAGTCAATTTTATTTTTTTCTTGACTGTTTTCCTCTTTGAGGTGGTAATGTTTCTTACACCGTGATTTCCACCCAATTGCTCTAAGGATTCTGGTTGTCTGCATTTTACAAGGTTGTCTGTTAAGCTTTCTTATCACTGCAAGCATATATCAATACCACCTTCCTTCCCTCTAAACGATGTAACTCTGTGCAAAAACATTTTTATTCCCACAACCTTGATCCCCTTACCCTAAAATCCTTATTCTCTTTAACCCTAACAACTCTAACCACAACCCTAACCCTTCATATCAACCCCCCGACGCTAGTGACACTGACTAATGATCCAAACCCCAAACCCCAGGCAACCAACAAAGAAACAGACACAAAGCTGAAAACTACAAAAAAGGCAAAACCCTGGATACAGACCCCAAATCACAAACACGCTACCAAAATGCTACAGAAAAGCCCCAGACGCAGGCCCCAAGCACTACAGCTAGGCCCCAGAAGCTCTAGACACATCCCAAAGCCAAAATGCAATCCCCAAACACTACAGAAAAGCCCCCAAACACCAGACACAGGCTGCAGAAGTCTACAAGCAGGCCCCAGCCACACCCGGATGCAGACCCCAACTGTCCACAAGCAGCTCCCAACCCACCCCCCCCATGAACTGGACCCCCCCCACCACCACCCAGATGCATGCCCCAGGCCCCAGGCCTCAGCCCCAGCCCCCACACCCCAGACTCAGGCCCCAAAGGTGTACAACCAGCTCCCAACTGCCCCCCTCAAAGGGAGGCCCCAAAGCCTGCCAGAGGACCCTAGAGCGTACAAGCAGCTCCCAACCCCCCCGGCACAGGCCCCAACCCCCCCCCAGACACAGGCCCCAAAGGTGTACAAGCAACTCCCCATCCTCCCCAGAGGCACGCCCCAAAGGTGTACAAACAGCCCCAACCCCCCAAGACCCAGACCCCTACAGCGTAGAAGCAGCTCCCAACCCCATGCCCCCAAGGCACATGCCCCAACCCCTCCCCCAAGGCAGGCCCTAACAGTGTACAAGCAGCTCCCACCCCCCCCAAGACGCAGGCCCCAAAGGTGTACAAGCAGGCCCCTACAGTATACAAGCAGCTCACAACCACCCCCCCAAAGGCAGGCCCCAACCCCCTCCAGATGCAAGCCCGAAAGGTTAAAACCAGCTCCAACACCCCCCCCGCCCCGCCCCGCGCAGACGCAGGCCCCAAAGGTGTACAAGCAGTTCCCAACCCCTCCAAGGCAGGCCCCAAAAGTGTACAGGCAGGCCCCTACAGTGTAGAAACGCTCCAACCCCCCCCCTTCCACCTCGAGGGAGGCCCTCCCCCCCCAGTATACACGAAGCTCCCAACCCCCTCTCAGAGGAATGCCTAAAAAAGTATACAAGCAGCTCCTAACACCACCCCCCCCCCCCCCAAAAGAGGCAGTCCCCAAAGGTGTACAAGCAGGCCCTCAAATCCCTTAGGTGTACAAGCAGGCCCTTCAAATCCCTTAGCCCCTGCGCCAGCTTTATTGGCGAGCAGCGAGGCTGGGGGGGGAGGGGGGCAAGACAGCCTTAAATAAAATACAAATATAAAAAGTGTTATAAATGGCTGTTATAAATCCAAATAGGATTACAATCAAAGTTTACAATTTATTAAACGAATAGAGGCAAGCAAGCAGCGCTGGGTGCGCCGGGAGTCTCTGCTCCCCCAGGACGCACACCTGTTACGTAAGGCGGCTGGTTTTGATGCTCCCAGGCTAATACATATTCATTACTACTTCGAGAAGAGGCAGGGTTATTAGAATTGGTTTCCGGAATCCGAAACCCCTCCCAGGGGCGCCTGCGTACCAGTCTCTGGTGGTCTCTCGGGGCTTGCTCGGGCTGAATGCTGGTTGTCTTCCTCCCAGGCTTTTGTCCTTCAATTGTCCTTCAGCTCCCCCTTCCTCCTCGTTTGGGAGCCTCTGCGCCGGATTTCAGAAACTCTAGCAACATCCCCTGCAGTAGTCAGCACTTTTCCCTAAAAACCCCTTTGTTCTCTTATCACCTAGACCCGGGCCTCGATGTTAACCCTTCAAATCCCTTAGTGACACGAATTGCTGGACCATTCCTTACAAAAGGAAGGATAAAATATGTAGAGGAGCAATGGCACACGCGAAAGCCCAGCGCCGCGGGCAGAGGCAGCGAAGGTTGACGGCAGAACAGTGCTCGGTTTGAACACGGAGAGGGAAAGCGAGGGGAAGGTGGCCGAAGCCGGCCGCAGTCTCTGAGCTCTCCTCCTCCTGATTGTTTTCTCTCAAAGCCATTTCTGTCTGTGTGCGGGCACCCGGAGCCGGCAGAAGTCCCCGTGAGGTCCTTCGGCAGGACGGAGGGCTGCGTGGGCTCCAGTGAGAGAGGGAGTTAGGAGAATCTTATCAAGTAGAGATAGAGCGCTGACAGCGTTAAACTAGGATGCTACTTAGCGTCTTTGCTAACTATGGTGCATTGTGCCAATTAACTAAAGCAAGAAGCCTTGGGCCCCTTACCAAGGTCAGTCTCCTAATAAGAGAGTGAGCCTGTCTTAAGAAACTGGGAGAAACTGGTCCTGCAGGTGGACAAGAGCCAAGGAGCAACTGAGTCTGTGCAAAGACAAGAGGTCAACTAGCGGTGACGAGGAAGAGTCATCAATCTTCATGCCCACGACCTCCCGTGCTGCCCAGCGCTGAATAAACATACCTACTTTACAATCTCACTGATTGTGGAGTCCCTTTTCCGCAAGTCACTAGCAGCGGTTTCTTCCGCAGAGGTTTTCCCAGAGCCGCTTCAAAGCTTCCCTCGCGGAGCTGGGGCGTCTCAGGGGGTCGTCAAAGCATGCGCGCACACACACACACACACACACACAGGCGTTGTTGTCCAAACAGAAAGTATTTACAACAAATTCGACAAGCGGTTTTCCTCTGCCAGCAGCAAATGCCTGAGGGCCCCTACAGCTTCACAAATCATAGCACAAAGAGCCTAAAGTTCCTCTAAAATTTAGGGAAATGATTCAAAATAGATCTGCTAGGGGAAAACGATCACTGGCGGCAGGGTACACAATACACGCGAGTCTCAGCTCTCCTCCGCAGGGTCAGTGCCCACGCCCAAGTGCGACGCTGATGGCACCCGAACGTTTGCTGTAGCAGGCAGCAGAGCCAGCAGCTCAGGGGAGCAATTTTAAAAACCAGGAGGCACTTAAACCAACCCTTAATTGACCCAGTTACTGCAGGAGAGTCCCGACTACTCGCCCTGGAGTCCTACTGTCACCAGCAAAAAGCACCAACCAAAGCTTGGGGGAACTTTGGTACAGCACAAGAGAAGGGAGTGGGGGTAGCGTAGCCGTATCGCAGAGCTGCTGCTTTTCACACCATTTTATCATCCCTGATAATTGAAAGTAAGGCCGGGTGGGCTGACCCCAGCACCACCACTCCTGGCAGCATGTTTGGTCCACAACGCTAGAATAATTGTTTTGCTCCCTCCCGCCCCTACAGCTTCATCATCTGAAAAGATTACAGTCAAAACAATGGCATACACAAATAAAAGTCAAGAGTTGATGTTATAAATGACTGGGTCCCAAATAGGATTACAATCAAAGTTTACAATTTATTAAATGAATAGAGGCAAGCAAACAGCGCTGGGTGCGCCGGGAGTCTCTGCTCCACCAGGACGCACACCTGTTACGTAAGGCGGCTGGTTTTTATGCTCCTAGGCTAATACATATTCATTACTACTTCTAGAAGAGGCAGGGTTATTATAATTGGTTTCCCGAATCCGAAGTCCTCCCAGGTGCGCCTGCTTATCAGTCTCTGTTAGTTTCTCGGGGGCCGCTCGGACAGGGAGGCTCATATTCTTCCTCCTTATCTAGTGGTCTCTTGGCCGGCTGTCAGAAGTTACTGCACGTCCGTGCAAAGTCAGCAGTTTTTCTCTGAAGAAATCCCTTTGTTCTCTTCTCGCCTAAACCCAGGCCTCGATGTTAACCCTTCACACCCCCTAGTGGCACAAATTGCTGGACTATTCCTTACAATTCCTCCCTTTTTTTTTTTTTAATATCATCAATTCGTGTCTCTTCTTCAACTTTTGTTAGTAGCAGTTGGATTTCATCAGTCAGTTCTTGGGGTGTCCATTTCTTAAGCATCATTATCGACACATCACCTTTTCTCTCCCAAAGTCATCACAAACTGGGTGCTATTTATTATCCGCCGTATCAACAACGTAAAGCAAGGTATCATACAAGGTATAAACAATAATGTCATTACACCACATAAAAATAAAAATAGCATCCTTTTAACCCATGGTCCACCGGGCAACCATGAAAAGAAATCCCAATCCATACCCTTCCAAGTTTGTACTGGGACGTGGGCTAGCTTTTTAATTTCTTTTGTTATCTGCTTAACCACTTTTCCATTATCATCAGTTTGTAAACAACAATTAGAATCGTTCAGTTTTCCACACACTCCCCCTTCTTCTGCTAGTAAATAGTCTAAGACCATTCTACGTTGAAAGATAGCATTCCTCATCTGAGTGGATTGATCAGCCAGAAGATCCAAGGTCGTCGCTGTTTAATTGGTTACAACTTCGAGGATAGCTTGCGACCTAATTATTCGGTTCAAATTATAAATAGGTTCTCGGGCTCCTGATACCAACTCATTCGGGTTCCAGGTAGCTGGCCCATAATGCTGTATGATTCTTTCAGGAGGCCATTCATCCTTTCCCCATTTTTGGGCACTATCCCCGGATAAGGAAGTATCAATAGATCGTTTTACTCTGTTCAGGTCATCATATAATCTTATTCCTAAATGATTTCCTTGTGTTTGTGACAATAAAAAGAACAAGGGTCTTATGTACCCCCCATAGCATATTCCCGACCAGTTTCCAGGTAGCCTCTTGTAAGCATGTTTGCCACACACCCAATAATGTCCCTTTAGGGCCCACGTCGTTTGGAAAAGGACCATCCCATCCATCTTTACCCTTTGGGGCGTGATAATACAGAGTGTCCTTGTTACCGAGTGGTCCTGTTACAATGTCTGCCCCGTTTGTACTCGTATATGCACGCTTCCAAGCTCCCACGTTGGGTTTCCACTTACAGTCACAATTCAGTTCTCTTTGGCGACCTGTCATATTATAAGCCTTTTTCGCCGTCCAATCTTGAGAGTGTGGGAAGCGCCTTCAATCATGGGGTTGGGCCCGCTTTCAGAGCTTGTGTTACCATTCAGCCCTTCAGGGTGATCCAGCTCCTGGAAAAACTAATCACAATTTTATTATGGGTTTAAAAGGTTCTCATGTTATTTTTCTCAGGACAAACTGATCTTGGTGTGGGAGAAGTCCGGTCGAGGCACTCTCACTCGGCGGTCAATACCCATAGGGGTTGCCTCCCTCGGTAGACCATACACGCCGCAGTGGAGGGTCCTACCCCGGTCTTGCCTTCTCCCTTTCCTCCCTTCAGCCTTGTCCTCTTTATCCAGTGCCCTTAATTCATGCAGAACCTCATTGCTGGGATATCAGTTCCTCTTTAGTCTCAGTTTCAGTTCCCCAGGAGTGGACTCAACCCTCCAGGCTTCGGTAGTTATTGGTCCTTTTATTCTGGATGCGTGGGTCCAACCCCTTCTTGCTGTTCTCACAGCTGTTTCAGTAGTAAGTAAAACAAGGTACAGTCCCTCCCATCGGGGGTTCAATGATTCTTCTCTCCAGGTTTTTATTAAGACCTTGTCTCCTGGTTGTATTTTATGAATAGCAAATCCTAAAGGTGGTGTCTGAGTCATCATCCCAATTTCTCTTATCTCCTGTAATCTCCTTCCAATGGTAATTATGTATTTCTGGATACTATGATCCTCAACTACATTGTTCCCTAGGGGCATCCCTTGAGAATAAGGCATACCATATAACATTTCATATGATGATAATCCAGTCTCACTGTGTGGTTTAGTTCTTATGTTTAAAAGTGCCAATGGTAAGCATTTCGTCCAGGGCAGCTGTGTCTCGATCATTAACTTAGCCAATTGTTGTTTTATTGTTTGATTCATCCTTTCTACTTTCCCTGAGCTTTGTGGGTGCCACGGAGTGTGGTATTCCCACTGAATACCTTTCAAGGGGTACATCCTTCAAATCTTTGTGGCTGGCGTATGTTCGATTATTTGCACACAACTGTGTTCCAACGGTCCTTCTTCTGGAACAGTTCCTAGAAATACTGCTGGATATAACAGGTTAGTCGTTTTCAAGGTTATGTCATCTTGTTCAGTTAGGATTGCCTGATATTTCATCATCCAGCTGGGTGATAACCAGTGCCCCCCCCCCCCCCCCCCCCTTTGTTCCAAAACGGTTGTTACCATATGTGGTCCAAAAACTTCAATACGTTTTCCCATTTGAAGGCAAATAATTTTCTACTATCTTTATCAAGAGGTATGCAAAAGAAGGCATCCTTTAAATCTATCACGGTAAACCATTTATATTTCCCTTTCACAGATGTTAACAATGTGTAAGGATTAGCTACTACCGGGTGAATATCCTTTGTTATTTCATTTATTGCTCTAAGATCTTGTACAAATCTATACTCGCCATTCGGCTTCTTTACTGGAAAAATTGGAGTATTGTATTCCGATTTACATTCTTCCAGAATCTGATATTTGAGAAATTTGTCAATAATTTTCACCATTCCCATGCCTAGCTTCTATCTTAAGTGGATATTGTTTGATTCGAACAGGTTTGGCTCCTTCCTTTAATTCCACCTTTACCGGTTGTGCCAGTTTCGACTTCCCTGGTACATCTGTTTCCCGTACTGTTGCTATAACTGCATTTTCTACTTCTCTTGGAATATTAACAAAGGGTTTATCTTTGATCATTAGGATTTGGCCTACTTTGGACTCAGGTACCTTCATTATTAATTCTCCATTCTCAAAGGTTATTGTTGCATCTAATTTGGCTAATAGATCCCGTCCAAAGAGTGGCATCGGGCATTCTGGTACATACTAAAATTTATGGGTTAGTTCCTCACCCCCAAAACGCAAATCAAGGGGTCGTAAGAATGACCATTCTTCCTCTTTCCCTGTGGCTCCAATTATTGTAGTTGTCTTAGTTCCTAATCGTCCTTTTAAACTATTTAACACTGAATATGTTGCTCCTATTACATTTACAGCCTAATTAACACAGAGAAAGAAGCTCCCATAACCAACAAAAAATTCAAGCCTCTGTCTTCGTTTCCTAGCTTTATTTCAACTAGTGGACCTGCTAGGGTAGATGCCCCAGGTCCCCATCATTCCTGACTGTTGTTTGTCCTGCAGCCTAAGACAATTTCTTTCTGATATCAGGGGCTGATTGCCCTGGAAAGAGGTTAGCCAGTTGCCTCTCTCTCTTTTTTTTTTTTTTTTTTTTTTAAGCCAGGTCCATTTTTTTTTTTTTTCATTGCATTTCAAAGTTGGTCCAGAAATTCAAAAATTCCGTAAATTCCATAGGGGTTTCTTTTGGACCTTGTTGGAACAGATTCTCAATTCCCAATAGCCAATTTAACCAGATTTTAGTATTTACATAATTTCCGGGGTGATTAGGGTCTCAGTGAGGGGGTCGGTCAGGGGAATGCAATCGTTGAAAGTTCCCTGAGCTGTCCCATTGGCAATCTGAGCTCACACAGGAACTCAGGTTGTTTCAAGAGTTAGCTGCTTTTCTGTTTCCACGACAACTCTCTCGGACCCATCATGGTCCCTCCGCCCCAGAGGGCTCACACCGTGATTTTGAGATCTCAGCCTCGGGTTGAGGCGGAACTATTAGAATTCCTACATCCTCTTTCCCTGCTCATTCAACTTCAAACAGCTCTGTTAAATACTACATGCCACACAACCTTTAACACCTTCAACAATCCTTTTAACACTTCCTTTATCTTTCTCCAGCCCGTACTTTTCTAATGCCAACACCAAAGGCTCAGTCAGGGGCCAACTTAATTCCAAACCTTTTCCCTCCAACATGCTGAAACAACATATCACTATACAACATTTCATCCTATTTTCCTTCTCTCCTCAAAAACATTAATTGCAAGACACTGTTATAGTCGATTGATCCATAAAGTGGCCATTTAGTTTATATAGTGGCCACCATTGATTGCAATACTTAGTGAAAGTCCTCTTGCTTTCTGTGCCCCCATTTCTAACAATATCCTTCCAATGTGCCAATATGCACCCGAGGAGGCTTTTTTTTTTTTTTGGACGTCTTTGTTTTGGATTTTACCCATTTCCTTGATTTCCCATTCCCTTTTATTTATTTATATTAGTTACTGTCCCTTGTTTCAATTTCCACACAAACCTTTTTATTGCAGGTTTTTACTATCTTTTCCTAATCTTCTTCCCAAATGTCCCAATTCTCTGGGATTAAACTCTTCTTTCCACATACAAACTTTACTATTTCAGATTATTAATGAGCCCCATTCCAATCATAAATCCGCAGGACTTCGGAAAAACACCTGAAGCACTCAGCCTTCTGTCTTCTAGACAAACAATAACACCTTTTCCACAAAATTTACATTTCAATAAGACCGAATTTCAAGCCAAATGCTAATTTTTCTCATGCACTTTGTTAGTAAGCCTACACAAAACAAGGAATCACTCCTGTGTATCCGTCAAGATGGGGGTTTAAAAAGGTATTGAGGCCTAAATAAATTCGCTCTCCCCCTTCTTACCGAATTCCCAGGGCTCAGGCCCGAACCACCAAAGAAGTGACTCTCCGTTCTACCACTTTGATAATCAGTCAGCCCCTCTCCCCCGATACTTGGGAAACTGACCGAACACCACCGCGAATATAGCCAAACTTCTAAACTGTTACTTAGATAATGCTCCCACCTTCCTCCTTGACACAGTCAAAACACTTAAGAACAAAACAGGATTACAAGATGCACCACCGGGGGTGGATTGTTAGGATATAGAGGTGGTAGGTTATCCAATGACTCCCATTCATCATCTTTTTCTTTTTCCTTTTTTTTTTTTTATTTTTTATTTTTTTGTTCTCTTCTTCGTCAAACTTCTCGTCTGCTTTTAGTGTAAATATTGAGGCTGGAAAAGGACGTGAGATCCTGATCCATAATCCTGCATAATCACTTTCCTCCTGGCTAAAAGGTTCCTTTGAATTAACATGTATATTTAAGGCCTGGCAAACCCAGTCTTCAAAGGATCCGAAAACGGGCCAAAAGACATGTGGTCTTAAAGGCTCCTTTGGCCATTCTGTCATACAATACTGAACCATTTTTAATTTACTTTTTCCCTTTTCTGGGGCCCCTATCGTTCCAATTTCTAATCATTATCCCTAATGGACTTTCTGGTGGTATGTCTGGTAATTTCCTCCCTTTTCTCTGGTCCCGGGTCTTCAATTTTGTCTGACCCATCTAGGAATTTTACTGTGGCAATTCCTACAGCCCTTGGTTGCCTTAGTGAGAGTGTCTTGCAGGGGGTTTAGGACCTATCACCCACCCACGAATCCTATAGGAATCGCTTCGGTCCTTCACCGGCCAAGTCCCTCGCGGGAGATTGGAACCGCGGTTAGAAGACCTCCACAATCGCTTCGGAACTACGTTCCGTCTCAGTCACACTCCCACACACACAGGCAACCGAAACCCACCCAACCGAACGGTATACGCCTTAAATACTTACGACTCCGTCGTCTTCGTTCGGATCTTCGCGCGCAGAATTACGGGCAAAATATAGTGCTGCAGCCGGCAAAGGGAGCTCATAAAAAAATCTAAATCTTTGCTTGCCCTTATTCAGGTTCAAGATGGCATTAGCCCCGACCTGACTCGAACAGGAGCCACCAAATGGTGGGGGCGCCCCTCCTAGATCAAGTCAGAATTCAGGAACCAAGACCATCCCGGACGAGCCCCCAATTGTTATAAATGACTGGGTCCCAAATAGGATTACAATCAAAGTTTACAATTTATTAAATGAATAGAGGCAAGCAAACAGCGCTGGGTGCGCCGGGAGTCTCTGCTCCACCAGGACGCACACCTGTTACGTAAGGCGGCTGGTTTTTATGCTCCTAGGCTAATACATATTCATTACTACTTCTAGAAGAGGCAGGGTTATTATAATTGGTTTCCCGAATCCGAAGTCCTCCCAGGTGCGCCTGCTTATCAGTCTCTGTTAGTTTCTCGGGGGCCACTCGGACAGGGAGGCTCATATTCTTCCTCCTTATCTAGTGGTCTCTTGGCCGGCTGTCAGAAGTTACTGCACGTCCGTGCAAAGTCAGCAGTTTTTCTCTGAAGAAATCCCTTTGTTCTCTTCTCGCCTAAACCCAGGCCTCGATGTTAACCCTCCACACCCCTTAGTGGCACAAATTGCTGGACTATTCCTTACAGTTGACATAGTAACTCCGGGATTTGGGTATCAACTGTCCGAGAAATCAGAACACCCAGGCTTCACAATGTGCCCAACATCGAGCTGTGCCAAGGGGGGGCGGAAGGAAGAAGCTTTCCGTTTAAGCCTTCAGAGCATCGCTCCATCACTACGTCAATTCACAGCCACCACAGCGTGCCGATGGACATCTTTCTGTGCCAAAAGAAACAAGTGCTTTGTCCTCTTGATATCAAAGGTAGCCACCTATAGTTACGGAACCATGCACAAGACCTTAACTCTGACCAGCAGGAAAACTTAGGACAACTGAGTGCAGATCCTGCCAATTTCTACCAGTTCCAACTGTGCTTTAAGTCTCATTGCAAAGCCTCAGTTAGAAAAAGGATCACCTCGGGGTATCCAACAAGAAGAAGAGGTTTTTTTTGTTGTTGTTGTTGTTGTTTTTTAATATACCATAGGACTATGCAGTTCAATCATCAATCACCTTGGAAAGCTCAAGGAGGAGGTCATCCTCATCCTTCCCTGGGTCCAAGTCGAGCTCGGCTTCCAGTATGCCGTCTGAGAGTTCCCAAAGTAGCATCTCTAAATCCTCGTCTACAGATACGGGCGCGTTGCCTGTGGAACTCAGCCGGCGTGTCCTTGCTTCTTCTAGCTGGGAAGAAGCTGAAGTCGAGCTTGAGAACTCCATTGGCTCCACGGATTCTGCCTGGCTTCCAAGATGTGCTTCAGGTCTTGGCAGAGCAAGGAAGAGAACAATCAGTATATGCCATTTCTTAACGGGAAATCCCTTTTCTGCAAACCGGCTCTTAAAACCGTAGCCAACCCCTCCTGCACTTCAATCTTACCCAGGGATTGTTATTCAATTAACCCAGGGCTACATTTAGAGCCCAATATATTAGCAGGTACATTTTTCAGTTTGGGGGTTTCTCTGTGAAGCCAGAGCACCCGGAGTCTAGCAAAGATGGGAAACCAACATGGCCTCCCGGAAGCCCAGTGTCCGAGAACTACATCTCCCGGCATGCTCTGGGAAAACAATATGGACTCCCGGAAACCCGGTGGCCAAGAACTACATTTCCCAGCACTCCCCAGAAAATTGAGCCTCGCAGCGTGCCGTAGGACGCCATTTTTTGCTCTGTTACATTACCGGGTTCGTGTTTATGGAGGGTTTTCCCGCCGTTTTGGGGGGTTTCCCCTCAATTTCGGGTTTTCAGCTCTCCATTTCAGAGTTCTTCCCCGCAATTTTGGGGTTCCTTCCCCTAATTTGGTGCTTCGCCCCCCCCCCACTTTTGGGGTTCCCCCTCCATTTTGGGGATTCCCCCCAGTTCCAAGCCCCCCACAATTTTGGAGGCCCCCACCATCCTTTCTTGGCCTGCCACCCTAATATTAAGGTTCTTTCCCCCAATGTTGGGGTTCTCACCACATGTTTGAGGTTCCTTCCCTTAATTTGGGGCTTAGCTCCCCGGGATCTGGGGCTTTAACCCCAATTTTGGGGGTCCCCCCCAAGTTTGGGGATTCCTCCCCAGGTCTGGGGGGGGTCCACATTCAATTCTGGAATTTCACACTTCCATTTAAGTCTTCTTCCCCCCAATTTGGGGGTTCGCCCACCCGATTTTGGGGGTTCCTCCCCTAATTTGGGGGGGACACAACCGATTGTAGAGTCCCCCACCCTCCTTTTTTGGGTTCCCCCCTAATATTAAAAGTTCTTCCGCCCAATTTTGGGGGACCCCACAATTTTGACGTTCCTTCCCCTAACTTGGGGCTTCAACCCTTCAATTTTGGGGGGGGCTCCCCCCCTCTTATTTTGGCCTTCCGCCCTAATATTAGGCCTAACCCCTAAGAACCTTGACCCCTAACGCTATGGCAACCACGGATCTAACCCTAACCCCTACCCCAACAAACCCTAGAAACCCTAACCCTAAAAACCCTTACAGCCCTAACCCGATAAAATTTACCACACTAAACCCCTGAAGACTGTTCTGGGGGGTCCACATTCAATTCTGGAATTTCACACTTCCATTTAAGTGTTCTGCCCCCCCAATATGGGGGTTCGCCCACCCAATTTTGGGGGTTCCTCCCCTAATTGGGGGGGACACAACCAATTTTGGGGGGGACACAACCAATTTGGGGGGGGACACAACCAATTTGGGGGGTCCCCCCAATTTTAGAGTCCCCCACCCTCCTTTTTTGGGTTTCCCCCAATATTAAGAGCTCTTCCGCCCAATTTTGGGGGACCCCACAATTTTGACGTTTCTTCCCCTAAATTGGGGCTTCGACCCTTCAATTTTGGGGGGGGCTCCCCCCTTAGTTTGGCCTTCCACCCTAATATTGGGCCTTAGCCCTAAGAACCCTGACCCCTAACACTACGGCTCCCACGGATCTAACCCTAACCCCTACCCCAAAAAACCCTAGAAACCCTAACCCTAAAA
Source organism: Anser cygnoides (assembly GCF_040182565.1). Taxonomy (NCBI): domain Eukaryota; kingdom Metazoa; phylum Chordata; class Aves; order Anseriformes; family Anatidae; genus Anser; species Anser cygnoides. The sequence goes on along the minus strand of NW_027103076.1, from coordinate 463,174 downwards.
ACCCTTACAGTCCTAACCCGATAAAATTTACCACACTAGACCTACGCCTAAAAGCCCTAACCCTAAAAATTAAGACCTTCTAAACCCTAACCCAAAACGTAAAGATTCTCAAAGCCCTAACGCTGGAGACGCTAACCTTAAAAAAAAAAAATAAGACCTTAAAACCCTAACCCTAAATACCTGACCATAACTAAAACCCTAAGACCCTAACCCTAAAAACCCTATCAACACTAAAACCACAAAATACTTTAAAACCTTAACACACTAACCCCCAAACCCTAACCCTTATAACTCCAACCCTAACAACTTAAAATCCTAACCCTAAACCCTGGAAACCCTAACCCTGAAACCCAACCCTAGTGCCTTAGCCCTGAAACCTTAAAACCCTAACACCTTATTAGAAACACTCTGTAACCAATACCATAGGCTCAGGCAAGTATCTCAGTGAGGTAGCATTTTTATTCACGATTGCAATGGCAGGCGTCCCACAAGCCACCTACTAGTTCCATAACACAGTTTATATAATTTTTTTTTTCCTCTTGGTGACCAGGACCCTCCCCAGTTTCCCCATTGACTGGGTAATCCATGTTCACAATCTATCCAGTGCTTCACAGAAAATACACAGCTGCTGGCCTGTTACTAGTCAATTTTATTTTTTTCTTGACTGTTTTCCTCTTTGAGGTGGTAATGTTTCTTACACCGTGATTTCCACCCAATTGCTCTAAGGATTCTGGTTGTCTGCATTTTACAAGGTTGTCTGTTAAGCTTTCTTATCACTGCAAGCATATATCAATACCACCTTCCTTCCCTCTAAACGATGTAACTCTGTGCAAAAACATTTTTATTCCCACAACCTTGATCCCCTTACCCTAAAATCCTTATTCTCTTTAACCCTAACAACTCTAACCACAACCCTAACCCTTCATATCAACCCCCCGACGCTAATGACACTGACTAATGATCCAAACCCCAAACCCCAGGCAACCAACAAAGAAACAGACACAAAGCTGAAAACTACAAAAAAGGCAAAACCCTGGATACAGACCCCAAATCACAAACACGCTACCAAAATGCTACAGAAAAGCCCCAGACGCAGGCCCCAAGCACTACAGCTAGGCCCCAGAAGCTCTAGACACATCCCAAAGCCAAAATGCAATCCCCAAACACTACAGAAAAGCCCCCAAACACCAGACACAGGCTGCAGAAGTCTACAAGCAGGCCCCAGCCACACCCGGATGCAGACCCCAACTGTCCACAAGCAGCTCCCAACCCACCCCCCCCATGAACTGGACCCCCCACCACCACCACCCAGATGCATGCCCCAGGCCCCAGGCCTCAGCCCCAGCCCCCACACCCCAGACTCAGGCCCCAAAGGTGTACAACCAGCTCCCAACTGCCCCCCTCAAAGGGAGGCCCCAAAGCCTGCCAGAGGACCCTAGAGCATACAAGCAGCTCCCAACCCCCCCGGCACAGGCCCCAACCCCCCCCCAGACACAGGCCCCAAAGGTGTACAAGCAACTCCCCATCCTCCCCAGAGGCACGCCCCAAAGGTGTACAAACAGCCCCAACCCCCCAAGACCCAGACCCCTACAGCGTAGAAGCAGCTCCCAACCCCATGCCCCCAAGGCACATGCCCCAACCCCTCCCCCAAGGCAGGCCCTAACAGTGTACAAGCAGCTCCCACCCCCCCCCCCAGACGCAGGCCCCAAAGGTGTACAAGCAGGCCCCTACAGTATACAAGCAGCTCACAACCACCCCCCCAAAGGCAGGCCCCAACCCCCTCCAGATGCAAGCCCGAAAGGTTAAAACCAGCTCCAACCCCCCCCCCCCCCGCCCCGCCCCGCGCAGACGCAGGCCCCAAAGGTGTACAAGCAGTTCCCAACCCCTCCAAGGCAGGCCCCAAAAGTGTACAGGCAGGCCCCTACAGTGTAGAAACGCTCCAACCCCCCCCCCTTCCACCTCGAGGGAGGCCCTCCCCCCCCAGTATACACGAAGCTCCCAACCCCCTCTCAGAGGAATGCCTAAAAAAGTATACAAGCAGCTCCTAACACCACCCCCCCCCCCCCAAAAGAGGCAGTCCCCAAAGGTGTACAAGCAGGCCCTCAAATCCCTTAGGTGTACAAGCAGGCCCTTCAAATCCCTTAGCCCCTGCGCCAGCTTTATTGGCGAGCAGCGAGGCTGGGGGGGGAGGGGGGCAAGACAGCCTTAAATAAAATACAAATATAAAAAGTGTTATAAATGGCTGTTATAAATCCAAATAGGATTACAATCAAAGTTTACAATTTATTAAACGAATAGAGGCAAGCAAGCAGCGCTGGGTGCGCCGGGAGTCTCTGCTCCCCCAGGACGCACACCTGTTACGTAAGGCGGCTGGTTTTGATGCTCCCAGGCTAATACATATTCATTACTACTTCGAGAAGAGGCAGGGTTATTAGAATTGGTTTCCGGAATCCGAAACCCCTCCCAGGGGCGCCTGCGTACCAGTCTCTGGTGGTCTCTCGGGGCTTGCTCGGGCTGAATGCTGGTTGTCTTCCTCCCAGGCTTTTGTCCTTCAATTGTCCTTCAGCTCCCCCTTCCTCCTCGTTTGGGAGCCTCTGCGCCGGATTTCAGAAACTCTAGCAACATCCCCTGCAGTAGTCAGCACTTTTCCCTAAAAACCCCTTTGTTCTCTTATCACCTAGACCCGGGCCTCGATGTTAACCCTTCAAATCCCTTAGTGACACGAATTGCTGGACCATTCCTTACAAAAGGAAGGATAAAATATGTAGAGGAGCAATGGCACACGCGAAAGCCCAGCGCCGCGGGCAGAGGCAGCGAAGGTTGACGGCAGAACAGTGCTCGGTTTGAACACGGAGAGGGAAAGCGAGGGGAAGGTGGCCGAAGCCGGCCGCAGTCTCTGAGCTCTCCTCCTCCTGATTGTTTTCTCTCAAAGCCATTTCTGTCTGTGTGCGGGCACCCGGAGCCGGCAGAAGTCCCCGTGAGGTCCTTCGGCAGGACGGAGGGCTGCGTGGGCTCCAGTGAGAGAGGGAGTTAGGAGAATCTTATCAAGTAGAGATAGAGCGCTGACAGCGTTAAACTAGGATGCTACTTAGCGTCTTTGCTAACTATGGTGCATTGTGCCAATTAACTAAAGCAAGAAGCCTTGGGCCCCTTACCAAGGTCAGTCTCCTAATAAGAGAGTGAGCCTGTCTTAAGAAACTGGGAGAAACTGGTCCTGCAGGTGGACAAGAGCCAAGGAGCAACTGAGTCTGTGCAAAGACAAGAGGTCAACTAGCGGTGACGAGGAAGAGTCATCAATCTTCATGCCCACGACCTCCCGTGCTGCCCAGCGCTGAATAAACATACCTACTTTACAATCTCACTGATTGTGGAGTCCCTTTTCCGCAAGTCACTAGCAGCGGTTTCTTCCGCAGAGGTTTTCCCAGAGCCGCTTCAAAGCTTCCCTCGCGGAGCTGGGGCGTCTCAGGGGGTCGTCAAAGCATGCGCGCACACACACACACACACACACACACACACACACAGGCGTTGTTGTCCAAACAGAAAGTATTTACAACAAATTCGACAAGCGGTTTTCCTCTGCCAGCAGCAAATGCCTGAGGGCCCCTACAGCTTCACAAATCATAGCACAAAGAGCCTAAAGTTCCTCTAAAATTTAGGGAAATGATTCAAAATAGATCTGCTAGGGGAAAACGATCACTGGCGGCAGGGTACACAATACACGCGAGTCTCAGCTCTCCTCCGCAGGGTCAGTGCCCACGCCCAAGTGCGACGCTGATGGCACCCGAACGTTTGCTGTAGCAGGCAGCAGAGCCAGCAGCTCAGGGGAGCAATTTTAAAAACCAGGAGGCACTTAAACCAACCCTTAATTGACCCAGTTACTGCAGGAGAGTCCCGACTACTCGCCCTGGAGTCCTACTGTCACCAGCAAAAAGCACCAACCAAAGCTTGGGGGAACTTTGGTACAGCACAAGAGAAGGGAGTGGGGGTAGCGTAGCCGTATCGCAGAGCTGCTGCTTTTCACACCATTTTATCATCCCTGATAATTGAAAGTAAGGCCGGGTGGGCTGACCCCAGCACCACCACTCCTGGCAGCATGTTTGGTCCACAACGCTAGAATAATTGTTTTGCTCCCTCCCGCCCCTACAGCTTCATCATCTGAAAAGATTACAGTCAAAACAATGGCATACACAAATAAAAGTCAAGAGTTGATGTTATAAATGACTGGGTCCCAAATAGGATTACAATCAAAGTTTACAATTTATTAAATGAATAGAGGCAAGCAAACAGCGCTGGGTGCGCCGGGAGTCTCTGCTCCACCAGGACGCACACCTGTTACGTAAGGCGGCTGGTTTTTATGCTCCTAGGCTAATACATATTCATTACTACTTCTAGAAGAGGCAGGGTTATTATAATTGGTTTCCCGAATCCGAAGTCCTCCCAGGTGCGCCTGCTTATCAGTCTCTGTTAGTTTCTCGGGGGCCGCTCGGACAGGGAGGCTCATATTCTTCCTCCTTATCTAGTGGTCTCTTGGCCGGCTGTCAGAAGTTACTGCACGTCCGTGCAAAGTCAGCAGTTTTTCTCTGAAGAAATCCCTTTGTTCTCTTCTCGCCTAAACCCAGGCCTCGATGTTAACCCTTCACACCCCCTAGTGGCACAAATTGCTGGACTATTCCTTACAATTCCTCCCTTTTTTTTTTTTTAATATCATCAATTCGTGTCTCTTCTTCAACTTTTGTTAGTAGCAGTTGGATTTCATCAGTCAGTTCTTGGGGTGTCCATTTCTTAAGCATCATTATCGACACATCACCTTTTCTCTCCCAAAGTCATCACAAACTGGGTGCTATTTATTATCCGCCGTATCAACAACGTAAAGCAAGGTATCATACAAGGTATAAACAATAATGTCATTACACCACATAAAAATAAAAATAGCATCCTTTTAACCCATGGTCCACCGGGCAACCATGAAAAGAAATCCCAATCCATACCCTTCCAAGTTTGTACTGGGACGTGGGCTAGCTTTTTAATTTCTTTTGTTATCTGCTTAACCACTTTTCCATTATCATCAGTTTGTAAACAACAATTAGAATCGTTCAGTTTTCCACACACTCCCCCTTCTTCTGCTAGTAAATAGTCTAAGACCATTCTACGTTGAAAGATAGCATTCCTCATCTGAGTGGATTGATCAGCCAGAAGATCCAAGGTCGTCGCTGTTTAATTGGTTACAACTTCGAGGATAGCTTGCGACCTAATTATTCGGTTCAAATTATAAATAGGTTCTCGGGCTCCTGATACCAACTCATTCGGGTTCCAGGTAGCTGGCCCATAATGCTGTATGATTCTTTCAGGAGGCCATTCATCCTTTCCCCATTTTTGGGCACTATCCCCGGATAAGGAAGTATCAATAGATCGTTTTACTCTGTTCAGGTCATCATATAATCTTATTCCTAAATGATTTCCTTGTGTTTGTGACAATAAAAAGAACAAGGGTCTTATGTACCCCCCATAGCATATTCCCGACCAGTTTCCAGGTAGCCTCTTGTAAGCATGTTTGCCACACACCCAATAATGTCCCTTTAGGGCCCACGTCGTTTGGAAAAGGACCATCCCATCCATCTTTACCCTTTGGGGCGTGATAATACAGAGTGTCCTTGTTACCGAGTGGTCCTGTTACAATGTCTGCCCCGTTTGTACTCGTATATACACGCTTCCAAGCTCCCACGTTGGGTTTCCACTTACAGTCACAATTCAGTTCTCTTTGGCGACCTGTCATATTATAAGCCTTTTTCGCCGTCCAATCTTGAGAGTGTGGGAAGCGCCTTCAATCATGGGGTTGGGCCCGCTTTCAGAGCTTGTGTTACCATTCAGCCCTTCAGGGTGATCCAGCTCCTGGAAAAACTAATCACAATTTTATTATGGGTTTAAAAGGTTCTCATGTTATTTTTCTCAGGACAAACTGATCTTGGTGTGGGAGAAGTCCGGTCGAGGCACTCTCACTCGGCGGTCAATACCCATAGGGGTTGCCTCCCTCGGTAGACCATACACGCCGCAGTGGAGGGTCCTACCCCGGTCTTGCCTTCTCCCTTTCCTCCCTTCAGCCTTGTCCTCTTTATCCAGTGCCCTTAATTCATGCAGAACCTCATTGCTGGGATATCAGTTCCTCTTTAGTCTCAGTTTCAGTTCCCCAGGAGTGGACTCAACCCTCCAGGCTTCGGTAGTTATTGGTCCTTTTATTCTGGATGCGTGGGTCCAACCCCTTCTTGCTGTTCTCACAGCTGTTTCAGTAGTAAGTAAAACAAGGTACAGTCCCTCCCATCGGGGGTTCAATGATTCTTCTCTCCAGGTTTTTATTAAGACCTTGTCTCCTGGTTGTATTTTATGAATAGCAAATCCTAAAGGTGGTGTCTGAGTCATCATCCCAATTTCTCTTATCTCCTGTAATCTCCTTCCAATGGTAATTATGTATTTCTGGATACTATGATCCTCAACTACATTGTTCCCTAGGGGCATCCCTTGAGAATAAGGCATACCATATAACATTTCATATGATGATAATCCAGTCTCACTGTGTGGTTTAGTTCTTATGTTTAAAAGTGCCAATGGTAAGCATTTCGTCCAGGGCAGCTGTGTCTCGATCATTAACTTAGCCAATTGTTGTTTTATTGTTTGATTCATCCTTTCTACTTTCCCTGAGCTTTGTGGGTGCCACGGAGTGTGGTATTCCCACTGAATACCTTTCAAGGGGTACATCCTTCAAATCTTTGTGGCTGGCGTATGTTCGATTATTTGCACACAACTGTGTTCCAACGGTCCTTCTTCTGGAACAGTTCCTAGAAATACTGCTGGATATAACAGGTTAGTCGTTTTCAAGGTTATGTCATCTTGTTCAGTTAGGATTGCCTGATATTTCATCATCCAGCTGGGTGATAACCAGTGCCCCCCCCCCCCCCCCCCCTTTGTTCCAAAACGGTTGTTACCATATGTGGTCCAAAAACTTCAATACGTTTTCCCATTTGAAGGCAAATAATTTTCTACTATCTTTATCAAGAGGTATGCAAAAGAAGGCATCCTTTAAATCTATCACGGTAAACCATTTATATTTCCCTTTCACAGATGTTAACAATGTGTAAGGATTAGCTACTACCGGGTGAATATCCTTTGTTATTTCATTTATTGCTCTAAGATCTTGTACAAATCTATACTCGCCATTCGGCTTCTTTACTGGAAAAATTGGAGTATTGTATTCCGATTTACATTCTTCCAGAATCTGATATTTGAGAAATTTGTCAATAATTTTCACCATTCCCATGCCTAGCTTCTATCTTAAGTGGATATTGTTTGATTCGAACAGGTTTGGCTCCTTCCTTTAATTCCACCTTTACCGGTTGTGCCAGTTTCGACTTCCCTGGTACATCTGTTTCCCGTACTGTTGCTATAACTGCATTTTCTACTTCTCTTGGAATATTAACAAAGGGTTTATCTTTGATCATTAGGATTTGGCCTACTTTGGACTCAGGTACCTTCATTATTAATTCTCCATTCTCAAAGGTTATTGTTGCATCTAATTTGGCTAATAGATCCCGTCCAAAGAGTGGCATCGGGCATTCTGGTACATACTAAAATTTATGGGTTAGTTCCTCACCCCCAAAACGCAAATCAAGGGGTCGTAAGAATGACCATTCTTCCTCTTTCCCTGTGGCTCCAATTATTGTAGTTGTCTTAGTTCCTAATCGTCCTTTTAAACTATTTAACACTGAATATGTTGCTCCTATTACATTTACAGCCTAATTAACACAGAGAAAGAAGCTCCCATAACCAACAAAAAATTCAAGCCTCTGTCTTCGTTTCCTAGCTTTATTTCAACTAGTGGACCTGCTAGGGTAGATGCCCCAGGTCCCCATCATTCCTGACTGTTGTTTGTCCTGCAGCCTAAGACAATTTCTTTCTGATATCAGGGGCTGATTGCCCTGGAAAGAGGTTAGCCAGTTGCCTCTCTCTCTTTTTTTTTTTTTTTTTTTTTTAAGCCAGGTCCATTTTTTTTTTTTTTCATTGCATTTCAAAGTTGGTCCAGAAATTCAAAAATTCCGTAAATTCCATAGGGGTTTCTTTTGGACCTTGTTGGAACAGATTCTCAATTCCCAATAGCCAATTTAACCAGATTTTAGTATTTACATAATTTCCGGGGTGATTAGGGTCTCAGTGAGGGGGTCGGTCAGGGGAATGCAATCGTTGAAAGTTCCCTGAGCTGTCCCATTGGCAATCTGAGCTCACACAGGAACTCAGGTTGTTTCAAGAGTTAGCTGCTTTTCTGTTTCCACGACAACTCTCTCGGACCCATCATGGTCCCTCCGCCCCAGAGGGCTCACACCGTGATTTTGAGATCTCAGCCTCGGGTTGAGGCGGAACTATTAGAATTCCTACATCCTCTTTCCCTGCTCATTCAACTTCAAACAGCTCTGTTAAATACTACATGCCACACAACCTTTAACACCTTCAACAATCCTTTTAACACTTCCTTTATCTTTCTCCAGCCCGTACTTTTCTAATGCCAACACCAAAGGCTCAGTCAGGGGCCAACTTAATTCCAAACCTTTTCCCTCCAACATGCTGAAACAACATATCACTATACAACATTTCATCCTATTTTCCTTCTCTCCTCAAAAACATTAATTGCAAGACACTGTTATAGTCGATTGATCCATAAAGTGGCCATTTAGTTTATATAGTGGCCACCATTGATTGCAATACTTAGTGAAAGTCCTCTTGCTTTCTGTGCCCCCATTTCTAACAATATCCTTCCAATGTGCCAATATGCACCCGAGGAGGCTTTTTTTTTTTTTTGGACGTCTTTGTTTTGGATTTTACCCATTTCCTTGATTTCCCATTCCCTTTTATTTATTTATATTAGTTACTGTCCCTTGTTTCAATTTCCACACAAACCTTTTTATTGCAGGTTTTTACTATCTTTTCCTAATCTTCTTCCCAAATGTCCCAATTCTCTGGGATTAAACTCTTCTTTCCACATACAAACTTTACTATTTCAGATTATTAATGAGCCCCATTCCAATCATAAATCCGCAGGACTTCGGAAAAACACCTGAAGCACTCAGCCTTCTGTCTTCTAGACAAACAATAACACCTTTTCCACAAAATTTACATTTCAATAAGACCGAATTTCAAGCCAAATGCTAATTTTTCTCATGCACTTTGTTAGTAAGCCTACACAAAACAAGGAATCACTCCTGTGTATCCGTCAAGATGGGGGTTTAAAAAGGTATTGAGGCCTAAATAAATTCGCTCTCCCCCTTCTTACCGAATTCCCAGGGCTCAGGCCCGAACCACCAAAGAAGTGACTCTCCGTTCTACCACTTTGATAATCAGTCAGCCCCTCTCCCCCGATACTTGGGAAACTGACCGAACACCACCGCGAATATAGCCAAACTTCTAAACTGTTACTTAGATAATGCTCCCACCTTCCTCCTTGACACAGTCAAAACACTTAAGAACAAAACAGGATTACAAGATGCACCACCGGGGGTGGATTGTTAGGATATAGAGGTGGTAGGTTATCCAATGACTCCCATTCATCATCTTTTTCTTTTTCCTTTTTTTTTTTTTATTTTTTATTTTTTTGTTCTCTTCTTCGTCAAACTTCTCGTCTGCTTTTAGTGTAAATATTGAGGCTGGAAAAGGACGTGAGATCCTGATCCATAATCCTGCATAATCACTTTCCTCCTGGCTAAAAGGTTCCTTTGAATTAACATGTATATTTAAGGCCTGGCAAACCCAGTCTTCAAAGGATCCGAAAACGGGCCAAAAGACATGTGGTCTTAAAGGCTCCTTTGGCCATTCTGTCATACAATACTGAACCATTTTTAATTTACTTTTTCCCTTTTCTGGGGCCCCTATCGTTCCAATTTCTAATCATTATCCCTAATGGACTTTCTGGTGGTATGTCTGGTAATTTCCTCCCTTTTCTCTGGTCCCGGGTCTTCAATTTTGTCTGACCCATCTAGGAATTTTACTGTGGCAATTCCTACAGCCCTTGGTTGCCTTAGTGAGAGTGTCTTGCAGGGGGTTTAGGACCTATCACCCACCCACGAATCCTATAGGAATCGCTTCGGTCCTTCACCGGCCAAGTCCCTCGCGGGAGATTGGAACCGCGGTTAGAAGACCTCCACAATCGCTTCGGAACTACGTTCCGTCTCAGTCACACTCCCACACACACAGGCAACCGAAACCCACCCAACCGAACGGTATACGCCTTAAATACTTACGACTCCGTCGTCTTCGTTCGGATCTTCGCGCGCAGAATTACGGGCAAAATATAGTGCTGCAGCCGGCAAAGGGAGCTCATAAAAAAATCTAAATCTTTGCTTGCCCTTATTCAGGTTCAAGATGGCATTAGCCCCGACCTGACTCGAACAGGAGCCACCAAATGGTGGGGGCGCCCCTCCTAGATCAAGTCAGAATTCAGGAACCAAGACCATCCCGGACGAGCCCCCAATTGTTATAAATGACTGGGTCCCAAATAGGATTACAATCAAAGTTTACAATTTATTAAATGAATAGAGGCAAGCAAACAGCGCTGGGTGCGCCGGGAGTCTCTGCTCCACCAGGACGCACACCTGTTACGTAAGGCGGCTGGTTTTTATGCTCCTAGGCTAATACATATTCATTACTACTTCTAGAAGAGGCAGGGTTATTATAATTGGTTTCCCGAATCCGAAGTCCTCCCAGGTGCGCCTGCTTATCAGTCTCTGTTAGTTTCTCGGGGGCCACTCGGACAGGGAGGCTCATATTCTTCCTCCTTATCTAGTGGTCTCTTGGCCGGCTGTCAGAAGTTACTGCACGTCCGTGCAAAGTCAGCAGTTTTTCTCTGAAGAAATCCCTTTGTTCTCTTCTCGCCTAAACCCAGGCCTCGATGTTAACCCTCCACACCCCTTAGTGGCACAAATTGCTGGACTATTCCTTACAGTTGACATAGTAACTCCGGGATTTGGGTATCAACTGTCCGAGAAATCAGAACACCCAGGCTTCACAATGTGCCCAACATCGAGCTGTGCCAAGGGGGGGCGGAAGGAAGAAGCTTTCCGTTTAAGCCTTCAGAGCATCGCTCCATCACTACGTCAATTCACAGCCACCACAGCGTGCCGATGGACATCTTTCTGTGCCAAAAGAAACAAGTGCTTTGTCCTCTTGATATCAAAGGTAGCCACCTATAGTTACGGAACCATGCACAAGACCTTAACTCTGACCAGCAGGAAAACTTAGGACAACTGAGTGCAGATCCTGCCAATTTCTACCAGTTCCAACTGTGCTTTAAGTCTCATTGCAAAGCCTCAGTTAGAAAAAGGATCACCTCGGGGTATCCAACAAGAAGAAGAGGTTTTTTTTGTTGTTGTTGTTGTTGTTTTTTAATATACCATAGGACTATGCAGTTCAATCATCAATCATCTTGGAAAGCTCAAGGAGGAGGTCATCCTCATCCTTCCCTGGGTCCAAGTCGAGCTCGGCTTCCAGTATGCCGTCTGAGAGTTCCCAAAGTAGCATCTCTAAATCCTCGTCTACAGATACGGGCGCGTTGCCTGTGGAACTCAGCCGGCGTGTCCTTGCTTCTTCTAGCTGGGAAGAAGCTGAAGTCGAGCTTGAGAACTCCATTGGCTCCACGGATTCTGCCTGGCTTCCAAGATGTGCTTCAGGTCTTGGCAGAGCAAGGAAGAGAACAATCAGTATATGCCATTTCTTAACGGGAAATCCCTTTTCTGCAAACCGGCTCTTAAAACCGTAGCCAACCCCTCCTGCACTTCAATCTTACCCAGGGATTGTTATTCAATTAACCCAGGGCTACATTTAGAGCCCAATATATTAGCAGGTACATTTTTCAGTTTGGGGGTTTCTCTGTGAAGCCAGAGCACCCGGAGTCTAGCAAAGATGGGAAACCAACATGGCCTCCCGGAAGCCCAGTGTCCGAGAACTACATCTCCCGGCATGCTCTGGGAAAACAAGATGGACTCCCGGAAACCCGGTGGCCAAGAACTACATTTCCCAGCACTCCCCAGAAAATTGAGCCTCGCAGCGTGCCGTAGGACGCCATTTTTTGCTCTGTTACATTACCGGGTTCGTGTTTATGGAGGGTTTTCCCGCCGTTTTGGGGGGTTTCCCCTCAATTTCGGGTTTTCAGCTCTCCATTTCAGAGTTCTTCCCCGCAATTTTGGGGTTCCTTCCCCTAATTTGGTGCTTCGCCCCCCCCCCACTTTTGGGGTTCCCCCTCCATTTTGGGGATTCCCCCCAGTTCCAAGCCCCCCACAATTTTGGAGGCCCCCACCATCCTTTCTTGGCCTGCCACCCTAATATTAAGGTTCTTTCCCCCAATGTTGGGGTTCTCACCACATGTTTGAGGTTCCTTCCCTTAATTTGGGGCTTAGCTCCCCGGGATCTGGGGCTTTAACCCCAATTTTGGGGGTCCCCCCCAAGTTTGGGGATTCCTCCCCAGGTCTGGGGGGGGTCCACATTCAATTCTGGAATTTCACACTTCCATTTAAGTCTTCTTCCCCCCAATTTGGGGGTTCGCCCACCCAATTTTGGGGGTTCCTCCCCTAATTTGGGGGGGACACAACCGATTGTAGAGTCCCCCACCCTCCTTTTTTGGGTTCCCCCCTAATATTAAAGAGTTCTTCCGCCCAATTTTGGGGGACCCCACAATTTTGACGTTCCTTCCCCTAACTTGGGGCTTCAACCCTTCAATTTTGGGGGGGGCTCCCCCCCTCTTATTTTGGCCTTCCGCCCTAATATTAGGCCTAACCCCTAAGAACCTTGACCCCTAACGCTATGGCAACCACGGATCTAACCCTAACCCCTACCCCAACAAACCCTAGAAACCCTAACCCTAAAAACCCTTACAGCCCTAACCCGATAAAATTTACCACACTAAACCCCTGAAGACTGTTCTGGGGGGTCCACATTCAATTCTGGAATTTCACACTTCCATTTAAGTGTTCTGCCCCCCCAATATGGGGGTTCGCCCACCCAATTTTGGGGGTTCCTCCCCTAATTGGGGGGGACACAACCAATTTTGGGGGGGACACAACCAATTTGGGGGGGGACACAACCAATTTGGGGGGTCCCCCCAATTTTAGAGTCCCCCACCCTCCTTTTTTGGGTTTCCCCCAATATTAAGAGCTCTTCCGCCCAATTTTGGGGGACCCCACAATTTTGACGTTTCTTCCCCTAAATTGGGGCTTCGACCCTTCAATTTTGGGGGGGGCTCCCCCCTTAGTTTGGCCTTCCACCCTAATATTGGGCCTTAGCCCTAAGAACCCTGACCCCTAACACTACGGCTCCCACGGATCTAACCCTAACCCCTACCCCAAAAAACCCTAGAAACCCTAACCCTAAAAACCCTTACAGTCCTAACCCGATAAAATTTACCACACTAGACCTACGCCTAAAAGCCCTAACCCTAAAAATTAAGACCTTCTAAACCCTAACCCAAAACGTAAAGATTCTCAAAGCCCTAACGCTGGAGACCCTAACCTTAAAAAAAAAAAATAAGACCTTAAAACCCTAACCCTAAATACCTGACCATAACTAAAACCCTAAGACCCTAACCCTAAAAACCCTATCAACACTAAAACCACAAAATACTTTAAAACCTTAACACACTAACCCCCAAACCCTAACCCTTATAACTCCAACCCTAACAACTTAAAATCCTAACCCTAAACCCTGGAAACCCTAACCCTGAAACCCAACCCTAGTGCCTTAGCCCTGAAACCTTAAAACCCTAACACCTTATTAGAAACACTCTGTAACCAATACCATAGGCTCAGGCAAGTATCTCAGTGAGGTAGCATTTTTATTCACGATTGCAATGGCAGGCGTCCCACAAGCCACCTACTAGTTCCATAACACAGTTTATATAATTTTTTTTTCCTCTTGGTGACCAGGACCCTCCCCAGTTTCCCCATTGACTGGGTAATCCATGTTCACAATCTATCCAGTGCTTCACAGAAAATACACAGCTGCTGGCCTGTTACTAGTCAATTTTATTTTTTTCTTGACTGTTTTCCTCTTTGAGGTGGTAATGTTTCTTACACCGTGATTTCCACCCAATTGCTCTAAGGATTCTGGTTGTCTGCATTTTACAAGGTTGTCTGTTAAGCTTTCTTATCACTGCAAGCATATATCAATACCACCTTCCTTCCCTCTAAACGATGTAACTCTGTGCAAAAACATTTTTATTCCCACAACCTTGATCCCCTTACCCTAAAATCCTTATTCTCTTTAACCCTAACAACTCTAACCACAACCCTAACCCTTCATATCAACCCCCCGACGCTAATGACACTGACTAATGATCCAAACCCCAAACCCCAGGCAACCAACAAAGAAACAGACACAAAGCTGAAAACTACAAAAAAGGCAAAACCCTGGATACAGACCCCAAATCACAAACACGCTACCAAAATGCTACAGAAAAGCCCCAGACGCAGGCCCCAAGCACTACAGCTAGGCCCCAGAAGCTCTAGACACATCCCAAAGCCAAAATGCAATCCCCAAACACTACAGAAAAGCCCCCAAACACCAGACACAGGCTGCAGAAGTCTACAAGCAGGCCCCAGCCACACCCGGATGCAGACCCCAACTGTCCACAAGCAGCTCCCAACCCACCCCCCCCATGAACTGGACCCCCCACCACCACCACCCAGATGCATGCCCCAGGCCCCAGGCCTCAGCCCCAGCCCCCACACCCCAGACTCAGGCCCCAAAGGTGTACAACCAGCTCCCAACTGCCCCCCTCAAAGGGAGGCCCCAAAGCCTGCCAGAGGACCCTAGAGCATACAAGCAGCTCCCAACCCCCCCGGCACAGGCCCCAACCCCCCCCCAGACACAGGCCCCAAAGGTGTACAAGCAACTCCCCATCCTCCCCAGAGGCACGCCCCAAAGGTGTACAAACAGCCCCAACCCCCCAAGACCCAGACCCCTACAGCGTAGAAGCAGCTCCCAACCCCATGCCCCCAAGGCACATGCCCCAACCCCTCCCCCAAGGCAGGCCCTAACAGTGTACAAGCAGCTCCCACCCCCCCCCCCAGACGCAGGCCCCAAAGGTGTACAAGCAGGCCCCTACAGTATACAAGCAGCTCACAACCACCCCCCCAAAGGCAGGCCCCAACCCCCTCCAGATGCAAGCCCGAAAGGTTAAAACCAGCTCCAACCCCCCCCCCCCCGCCCCGCCCCGCGCAGACGCAGGCCCCAAAGGTGTACAAGCAGTTCCCAACCCCTCCAAGGCAGGCCCCAAAAGTGTACAGGCAGGCCCCTACAGTGTAGAAACGCTCCAACCCCCCCCCCTTCCACCTCGAGGGAGGCCCTCCCCCCCCAGTATACACGAAGCTCCCAACCCCCTCTCAGAGGAATGCCTAAAAAAGTATACAAGCAGCTCCTAACACCCCCCCCCCCCCCCCCCAAAAGAGGCAGTCCCCAAAGGTGTACAAGCAGGCCCTCAAATCCCTTAGGTGTACAAGCAGGCCCTTCAAATCCCTTAGCCCCTGCGCCAGCTTTATTGGCGAGCAGCGAGGCTGGGGGGGGAGGGGGGCAAGACAGCCTTAAATAAAATACAAATATAAAAAGTGTTATAAATGGCTGTTATAAATCCAAATAGGATTACAATCAAAGTTTACAATTTATTAAACGAATAGAGGCAAGCAAGCAGCGCTGGGTGCGCCGGGAGTCTCTGCTCCCCCAGGACGCACACCTGTTACGTAAGGCGGCTGGTTTTGATGCTCCCAGGCTAATACATATTCATTACTACTTCGAGAAGAGGCAGGGTTATTAGAATTGGTTTCCGGAATCCGAAACCCCTCCCAGGGGCGCCTGCGTATCAGTCTCTGGTGGTCTCTCGGGGCTTGCTCGGGCTGAATGCTGGTTGTCTTCCTCCCAGGCTTTTGTCCTTCAATTGTCCTTCAGCTCCCCCTTCCTCCTCGTTTGGGAGCCTCTGCGCCGGATTTCAGAAACTCTAGCAACATCCCCTGCAGTAGTCAGCACTTTTCCCTAAAAACCCCTTTGTTCTCTTATCACCTAGACCCGGGACTCGATGTTAACCCTTCAAATCCCTTAGTGACACGAATTGCTGGACCATTCCTTACAAAAGGAAGGATAAAATATGTAGAGGAGCAATGGCACACGCGACAGCCCAGCGCCGCGGGCAGAGGCAGCGAAGGTTGATGGCAGAACAGTGCTCGGTTTGAACACGGAGAGGGAAAGCGAGGGGAAGGTGGCCGAAGCCGGCCGCAGTCTCTGAGCTCTCCTCCTCCTGATTGTTTTCTCTCAAAGCCATTTCTGTCTGTGTGCGGGCACCCGGAGCCGGCAGAAGTCCCCGTGAAGTCCTTCGGCAGGACGGAGGGCTGCGTGGGCTCCAGTGAGAGAGGGAGTTAGGAGAATCTTATCAAGTAGAGATAGAGCGCTGACAGCGTTAAACTAGGATGCTACTTAGCGTCTTTGCTAACTATGGTGCATTGTGCCAATTAACTAAAGCAAGAAGCCTTGGGCCCCTTACCAAGGTCAGTCTCCTGAAGCGGTTTCTTCCGCAGAGGTTTTCCCAGAGCCGCTTCAAAGCTTCCCTCGCGGAGCTGGGGTGTCGCAGGGGGTCGTCAAAGCACGCACGCGCACACACACGCACACGCACACACACACACACACACACAGGCGTTGTTGTCCAAACAGAAAGTATTTACAACAAATTCGACAAGCGGTTTTCCTCTGCCAGCAGCAAATGCCTGAGGGCCCCTACAGCTTCACAAATCATAGCACAAAGAGCCTAAAGTTCCTCTAAAATTTAGGGAAATGATTCAAAATAGATCTGCTAGGGGAAAACGATCACTGGCGGCAGGGTACACAATACACGCGAGTCTCAGCTCTCCTCCGCAGGGTCAGTGCCCACGCCCAAGTGCGACGCTGATGGCACCCGAACGTTTGCTGTAGCAGGCAGCAGAGCCAGCAGCTCAGGGGAGCAATTTTAAAAACCAGGAGGCACTTAAACCAACCCTTAATTGACCCAGTTACTGCAGGAGAGTCCCGACTACTCGCCCTGGAGTCCTACTGTCACCAGCAAAAAGCACCAACCAAAGCTTGGGGGAACTTTGGTACAGCACAAGAGAAGGGAGTGGGGGTAGCGTAGCCGTATCGCAGAGCTGCTGCTTTTCACACCATTTTATCATCCCTGATAATTGAAAGTAAGGCCGGGTGGGCTGACCCCAGCACCACCACTCCTGGCAGCATGTTTGGTCCACAACGCTAGAATAATTGTTTTGCTCCCTCCCGCCCCTACAGCTTCATCATCTGAAAAGATTACAGTCAAAACAATGGCATACACAAATAAAAGTCAAGAGTTGATGTTATAAATGACTGGGTCCCAAATAGGATTACAATCAAAGTTTACAATTTATTAAATGAATAGAGGCAAGCAAACAGCGCTGGGTGCGCCGGGAGTCTCTGCTCCACCAGGACGCACACCTGTTACGTAAGGCGGCTGGTTTTTATGCTCCTAGGCTAATACATATTCATTACTACTTCTAGAAGAGGCAGGGTTATTATAATTGGTTTCCCGAATCCGAAGTCCTCCCAGGTGCGCCTGCTTATCAGTCTCTGTTAGTTTCTCGGGGGCCGCTCGGACAGGGAGGCTCATATTCTTCCTCCTTATCTAGTGGTCTCTTGGCCGGCTGTCAGAAGTTACTGCACGTCCGTGCAAAGTCAGCAGTTTTTCTCTGAAGAAATCCCTTTGTTCTCTTCTCGCCTAAACCCAGGCCTCGATGTTAACCCTTCACACCCCCTAGTGGCACAAATTGCTGGACTATTCCTTACAATTCCTCCCTTTTTTTTTTTTTAATATCATCAATTCGTGTCTCTTCTTCAACTTTTGTTAGTAGCAGTTGGATTTCATCAGTCAGTTCTTGGGGTGTCCATTTCTTAAGCATCATTATCGACACATCACCTTTTCTCTCCCAAAGTCATCACAAACTGGGTGCTATTTATTATCCGCCGTATCAACAACGTAAAGCAAGGTATCATACAAGGTATAAACAATAATGTCATTACACCACATAAAAATAAAAATAGCATCCTTTTAACCCATGGTCCACCGGGCAACCATGAAAAGAAATCCCAATCCATACCCTTCCAAGTTTGTACTGGGACGTGGGCTAGCTTTTTAATTTCTTTTGTTATCTGCTTAACCACTTTTCCATTATCATCAGTTTGTAAACAACAATTAGAATCGTTCAGTTTTCCACACACTCCCCCTTCTTCTGCTAGTAAATAGTCTAAGACCATTCTACGTTGAAAGATAGCATTCCTCATCTGAGTGGATTGATCAGCCAGAAGATCCAAGGTCGTCGCTGTTTAATTGGTTACAACTTCGAGGATAGCTTGCGACCTAATTATTCGGTTCAAATTATAAATAGGTTCTCGGGCTCCTGATACCAACTCATTCGGGTTCCAGGTAGCTGGCCCATAATGCTGTATGATTCTTTCAGGAGGCCATTCATCCTTTCCCCATTTTTGGGCACTATCCCCGGATAAGGAAGTATCAATAGATCGTTTTACTCTGTTCAGGTCATCATATAATCTTATTCCTAAATGATTTCCTTGTGTTTGTGACAATAAAAAGAACAAGGGTCTTATGTACCCCCCATAGCATATTCCCGACCAGTTTCCAGGTAGCCTCTTGTAAGCATGTTTGCCACACACCCAATAATGTCCCTTTAGGGCCCACGTCGTTTGGAAAAGGACCATCCCATCCATCTTTACCCTTTGGGGCGTGATAATACAGAGTGTCCTTGTTACCGAGTGGTCCTGTTACAATGTCTGCCCCGTTTGTACTCGTATATACACGCTTCCAAGCTCCCACGTTGGGTTTCCACTTACAGTCACAATTCAGTTCTCTTTGGCGACCTGTCATATTATAAGCCTTTTTCGCCGTCCAATCTTGAGAGTGTGGGAAGCGCCTTCAATCATGGGGTTGGGCCCGCTTTCAGAGCTTGTGTTACCATTCAGCCCTTCAGGGTGATCCAGCTCCTGGAAAAACTAATCACAATTTTATTATGGGTTTAAAAGGTTCTCATGTTATTTTTCTCAGGACAAACTGATCTTGGTGTGGGAGAAGTCCGGTCGAGGCACTCTCACTCGGCGGTCAATACCCATAGGGGTTGCCTCCCTCGGTAGACCATACACGCCGCAGTGGAGGGTCCTACCCCGGTCTTGCCTTCTCCCTTTCCTCCCTTCAGCCTTGTCCTCTTTATCCAGTGCCCTTAATTCATGCAGAACCTCATTGCTGGGATATCAGTTCCTCTTTAGTCTCAGTTTCAGTTCCCCAGGAGTGGACTCAACCCTCCAGGCTTCGGTAGTTATTGGTCCTTTTATTCTGGATGCGTGGGTCCAACCCCTTCTTGCTGTTCTCACAGCTGTTTCAGTAGTAAGTAAAACAAGGTACAGTCCCTCCCATCGGGGGTTCAATGATTCTTCTCTCCAGGTTTTTATTAAGACCTTGTCTCCTGGTTGTATTTTATGAATAGCAAATCCTAAAGGTGGTGTCTGAGTCATCATCCCAATTTCTCTTATCTCCTGTAATCTCCTTCCAATGGTAATTATGTATTTCTGGATACTATGATCCTCAACTACATTGTTCCCTAGGGGCATCCCTTGAGAATAAGGCATACCATATAACATTTCATATGATGATAATCCAGTCTCACTGTGTGGTTTAGTTCTTATGTTTAAAAGTGCCAATGGTAAGCATTTCGTCCAGGGCAGCTGTGTCTCGATCATTAACTTAGCCAATTGTTGTTTTATTGTTTGATTCATCCTTTCTACTTTCCCTGAGCTTTGTGGGTGCCACGGAGTGTGGTATTCCCACTGAATACCTTTCAAGGGGTACATCCTTCAAATCTTTGTGGCTGGCGTATGTTCGATTATTTGCACACAACTGTGTTCCAACGGTCCTTCTTCTGGAACAGTTCCTAGAAATACTGCTGGATATAACAGGTTAGTCGTTTTCAAGGTTATGTCATCTTGTTCAGTTAGGATTGCCTGATATTTCATCATCCAGCTGGGTGATAACCAGTGCCCCCCCCCCCCCCCCCCCTTTGTTCCAAAACGGTTGTTACCATATGTGGTCCAAAAACTTCAATACGTTTTCCCATTTGAAGGCAAATAATTTTCTACTATCTTTATCAAGAGGTATGCAAAAGAAGGCATCCTTTAAATCTATCACGGTAAACCATTTATATTTCCCTTTCACAGATGTTAACAATGTGTAAGGATTAGCTACTACCGGGTGAATATCCTTTGTTATTTCATTTATTGCTCTAAGATCTTGTACAAATCTATACTCGCCATTCGGCTTCTTTACTGGAAAAATTGGAGTATTGTATTCCGATTTACATTCTTCCAGAATCTGATATTTGAGAAATTTGTCAATAATTTTCACCATTCCCATGCCTAGCTTCTATCTTAAGTGGATATTGTTTGATTCGAACAGGTTTGGCTCCTTCCTTTAATTCCACCTTTACCGGTTGTGCCAGTTTCGACTTCCCTGGTACATCTGTTTCCCGTACTGTTGCTATAACTGCATTTTCTACTTCTCTTGGAATATTAACAAAGGGTTTATCTTTGATCATTAGGATTTGGCCTACTTTGGACTCAGGTACCTTCATTATTAATTCTCCATTCTCAAAGGTTATTGTTGCATCTAATTTGGCTAATAGATCCCGTCCAAAGAGTGGCATCGGGCATTCTGGTACATACTAAAATTTATGGGTTAGTTCCTCACCCCCAAAACGCAAATCAAGGGGTCGTAAGAATGACCATTCTTCCTCTTTCCCTGTGGCTCCAATTATTGTAGTTGTCTTAGTTCCTAATCGTCCTTTTAAACTATTTAACACTGAATATGTTGCTCCTATTACATTTACAGCCTAATTAACACAGAGAAAGAAGCTCCCATAACCAACAAAAAATTCAAGCCTCTGTCTTCGTTTCCTAGCTTTATTTCAACTAGTGGACCTGCTAGGGTAGATGCCCCAGGTCCCCATCATTCCTGACTGTTGTTTGTCCTGCAGCCTAAGACAATTTCTTTCTGATATCAGGGGCTGATTGCCCTGGAAAGAGGTTAGCCAGTTGCCTCTCTCTCTTTTTTTTTTTTTTTTTTTTTTTAAGCCAGGTCCATTTTTTTTTTTTTCATTGCATTTCAAAGTTGGTCCAGAAATTCAAAAATTCCGTAAATTCCATAGGGGTTTCTTTTGGACCTTGTTGGAACAGATTCTCAATTCCCAATAGCCAATTTAACCAGATTTTAGTATTTACATAATTTCCGGGGTGATTAGGGTCTCAGTGAGGGGGTCGGTCAGGGGAATGCAATCGTTGAAAGTTCCCTGAGCTGTCCCATTGGCAATCTGAGCTCACACAGGAACTCAGGTTGTTTCAAGAGTTAGCTGCTTTTCTGTTTCCACGACAACTCTCTCGGACCCATCATGGTCCCTCCGCCCCAGAGGGCTCACACCGTGATTTTGAGATCTCAGCCTCGGGTTGAGGCGGAACTATTAGAATTCCTACATCCTCTTTCCCTGCTCATTCAACTTCAAACAGCTCTGTTAAATACTACATGCCACACAACCTTTAACACCTTCAACAATCCTTTTAACACTTCCTTTATCTTTCTCCAGCCCGTACTTTTCTAATGCCAACACCAAAGGCTCAGTCAGGGGCCAACTTAATTCCAAACCTTTTCCCTCCAACATGCTGAAACAACATATCACTATACAACATTTCATCCTATTTTCCTTCTCTCCTCAAAAACATTAATTGCAAGACACTGTTATAGTCGATTGATCCATAAAGTGGCCATTTAGTTTATATAGTGGCCACCATTGATTGCAATACTTAGTGAAAGTCCTCTTGCTTTCTGTGCCCCCATTTCTAACAATATCCTTCCAATGTGCCAATATGCACCCGAGGAGGCTTTTTTTTTTTTTTGGACGTCTTTGTTTTGGATTTTACCCATTTCCTTGATTTCCCATTCCCTTTTATTTATTTATATTAGTTACTGTCCCTTGTTTCAATTTCCACACAAACCTTTTTATTGCAGGTTTTTACTATCTTTTCCTAATCTTCTTCCCAAATGTCCCAATTCTCTGGGATTAAACTCTTCTTTCCACATACAAACTTTACTATTTCAGATTATTAATGAGCCCCATTCCAATCATAAATCCGCAGGACTTCGGAAAAACACCTGAAGCACTCAGCCTTCTGTCTTCTAGACAAACAATAACACCTTTTCCACAAAATTTACATTTCAATAAGACCGAATTTCAAGCCAAATGCTAATTTTTCTCATGCACTTTGTTAGTAAGCCTACACAAAACAAGGAATCACTCCTGTGTATCCGTCAAGATGGGGGTTTAAAAAGGTATTGAGGCCTAAATAAATTCGCTCTCCCCCTTCTTACCGAATTCCCAGGGCTCAGGCCCGAACCACCAAAGAAGTGACTCTCCGTTCTACCACTTTGATAATCAGTCAGCCCCTCTCCCCCGATACTTGGGAAACTGACCGAACACCACCGCGAATATAGCCAAACTTCTAAACTGTTACTTAGATAATGCTCCCACCTTCCTCCTTGACACAGTCAAAACACTTAAGAACAAAACAGGATTACAAGATGCACCACCGGGGGTGGATTGTTAGGATATAGAGGTGGTAGGTTATCCAATGACTCCCATTCATCATCTTTTTCTTTTTCCTTTTTTTTTTTTTATTTTTTATTTTTTTGTTCTCTTCTTCGTCAAACTTCTCGTCTGCTTTTAGTGTAAATATTGAGGCTGGAAAAGGACGTGAGATCCTGATCCATAATCCTGCATAATCACTTTCCTCCTGGCTAAAAGGTTCCTTTGAATTAACATGTATATTTAAGGCCTGGCAAACCCAGTCTTCAAAGGATCCGAAAACGGGCCAAAAGACATGTGGTCTTAAAGGCTCCTTTGGCCATTCTGTCATACAATACTGAACCATTTTTAATTTACTTTTTCCCTTTTCTGGGGCCCCTATCGTTCCAATTTCTAATCATTATCCCTAATGGACTTTCTGGTGGTATGTCTGGTAATTTCCTCCCTTTTCTCTGGTCCCGGGTCTTCAATTTTGTCTGACCCATCTAGGAATTTTACTGTGGCAATTCCTACAGCCCTTGGTTGCCTTAGTGAGAGTGTCTTGCAGGGGGTTTAGGACCTATCACCCACCCACGAATCCTATAGGAATCGCTTCGGTCCTTCACCGGCCAAGTCCCTCGCGGGAGATTGGAACCGCGGTTAGAAGACCTCCACAATCGCTTCGGAACTACGTTCCGTCTCAGTCACACTCCCACACACACAGGCAACCGAAACCCACCCAACCGAACGGTATACGCCTTAAATACTTACGACTCCGTCGTCTTCGTTCGGATCTTCGCGCGCAGAATTACGGGCAAAATATAGTGCTGCAGCCGGCAAAGGGAGCTCATAAAAAAATCTAAATCTTTGCTTGCCCTTATTCAGGTTCAAGATGGCATTAGCCCCGACCTGACTCGAACAGGAGCCACCAAATGGTGGGGGCGCCCCTCCTAGATCAAGTCAGAATTCAGGAACCAAGACCATCCCGGACGAGCCCCCAATTGTTATAAATGACTGGGTCCCAAATAGGATTACAATCAAAGTTTACAATTTATTAAATGAATAGAGGCAAGCAAACAGCGCTGGGTGCGCCGGGAGTCTCTGCTCCACCAGGACGCACACCTGTTACGTAAGGCGGCTGGTTTTTATGCTCCTAGGCTAATACATATTCATTACTACTTCTAGAAGAGGCAGGGTTATTATAATTGGTTTCCCGAATCCGAAGTCCTCCCAGGTGCGCCTGCTTATCAGTCTCTGTTAGTTTCTCGGGGGCCACTCGGACAGGGAGGCTCATATTCTTCCTCCTTATCTAGTGGTCTCTTGGCCGGCTGTCAGAAGTTACTGCACGTCCGTGCAAAGTCAGCAGTTTTTCTCTGAAGAAATCCCTTTGTTCTCTTCTCGCCTAAACCCAGGCCTCGATGTTAACCCTCCACACCCCTTAGTGGCACAAATTGCTGGACTATTCCTTACAGTTGACATAGTAACTCCGGGATTTGGGTATCAACTGTCCGAGAAATCAGAACACCCAGGCTTCACAATGTGCCCAACATCGAGCTGTGCCAAGGGGGGGCGGAAGGAAGAAGCTTTCCGTTTAAGCCTTCAGAGCATCGCTCCATCACTACGTCAATTCACAGCCACCACAGCGTGCCGATGGACATCTTTCTGTGCCAAAAGAAACAAGTGCTTTGTCCTCTTGATATCAAAGGTAGCCACCTATAGTTACGGAACCATGCACAAGACCTTAACTCTGACCAGCAGGAAAACTTAGGACAACTGAGTGCAGATCCTGCCAATTTCTACCAGTTCCAACTGTGCTTTAAGTCTCATTGCAAAGCCTCAGTTAGAAAAAGGATCACCTCGGGGTATCCAACAAGAAGAAGAGGTTTTTTTTGTTGTTGTTGTTGTTGTTTTTTAATATACCATAGGACTATGCAGTTCAATCATCAATCATCTTGGAAAGCTCAAGGAGGAGGTCATCCTCATCCTTCCCTGGGTCCAAGTCGAGCTCGGCTTCCAGTATGCCGTCTGAGAGTTCCCAAAGTAGCATCTCTAAATCCTCGTCTACAGATACGGGCGCGTTGCCTGTGGAACTCAGCCGGCGTGTCCTTGCTTCTTCTAGCTGGGAAGAAGCTGAAGTCGAGCTTGAGAACTCCATTGGCTCCACGGATTCTGCCTGGCTTCCAAGATGTGCTTCAGGTCTTGGCAGAGCAAGGAAGAGAACAATCAGTATATGCCATTTCTTAACGGGAAATCCCTTTTCTGCAAACCGGCTCTTAAAACCGTAGCCAACCCCTCCTGCACTTCAATCTTACCCAGGGATTGTTATTCAATTAACCCAGGGCTACATTTAGAGCCCAATATATTAGCAGGTACATTTTTCAGTTTGGGGGTTTCTCTGTGAAGCCAGAGCACCCGGAGTCTAGCAAAGATGGGAAACCAACATGGCCTCCCGGAAGCCCAGTGTCCGAGAACTACATCTCCCGGCATGCTCTGGGAAAACAAGATGGACTCCCGGAAACCCGGTGGCCAAGAACTACATTTCCCAGCACTCCCCAGAAAATTGAGCCTCGCAGCGTGCCGTAGGACGCCATTTTTTGCTCTGTTACATTACCGGGTTCGTGTTTATGGAGGGTTTTCCCGCCGTTTTGGGGGGTTTCCCCTCAATTTCGGGTTTTCAGCTCTCCATTTCAGAGTTCTTCCCCGCAATTTTGGGGTTCCTTCCCCTAATTTGGTGCTTCGCCCCCCCCCCACTTTTGGGGTTCCCCCTCCATTTTGGGGATTCCCCCCAGTTCCAAGCCCCCCACAATTTTGGAGGCCCCCACCATCCTTTCTTGGCCTGCCACCCTAATATTAAGGTTCTTTCCCCCAATGTTGGGGTTCTCACCACATGTTTGAGGTTCCTTCCCTTAATTTGGGGCTTAGCTCCCCGGGATCTGGGGCTTTAACCCCAATTTTGGGGGTCCCCCCCAAGTTTGGGGATTCCTCCCCAGGTCTGGGGGGGGTCCACATTCAATTCTGGAATTTCACACTTCCATTTAAGTCTTCTTCCCCCCAATTTGGGGGTTCGCCCACCCAATTTTGGGGGTTCCTCCCCTAATTTGGGGGGGACACAACCGATTGTAGAGTCCCCCACCCTCCTTTTTTGGGTTCCCCCCTAATATTAAAGAGTTCTTCCGCCCAATTTTGGGGGACCCCACAATTTTGACGTTCCTTCCCCTAAATTGGGGCTTCAACACTTCAATTTTGGAGGGGGCTCCCACCCTCTTATTTTGGCCTTCCGCCCTAATATTAGGCCTAACCCCTAAGAACCTTGACCCCTAACGCTATGGCAACCACGGATCTAACCCTAACCCCTACCCCAACAAACCCTAGAAACCCTAACCCTAAAAACCCTTACAGCCCTAACCCGATAAAATTTACCACACTAAACCCCTGAAGACTGTTCTGGGGGGTCCACATTCAATTCTGGAATTTCACACTTCCATTTAAGTGTTCTTCCCCCCCAATATGGGGGTCCGCCCACCCAATTTTGGGGGTTCCTCCCCTAATTGGGGGGGACACAACCAATTTGGGGGGGGACACAACCAATTTGGGGGGGGACACAACCAATTTTAGAGTCCCCCACCCTCCTTTTTTGGGCTTCCCCCAATATTAAGAGCTCTTCCGCCCAATTTTGGGGGACCCCACAATTTTGACGTTTCTTCCCCTAAATTGGGGCTTCGACCCTTCAATTTTGGGGGGGGCTCCCCCCTTAGTTTGGCCTTCCACCCTAATATTGGGCCTTAGCCCTAAGAACCCTGACCCCTAACACTACGGCTCCCACGGATCTAACCCTAACCCCTACCCCAAAAAACCCTAGAAACCCTAACCCTAAAAACCCTTACAGTCCTAACCCGATAAAATTTACCACACTAGACCTACGCCTAAAAGCCCTAACCCTAAAAATTAAGACCCTCTAAACCCTAACCCAAAACATAAAGATTCTCAAAGCCCTAACGCTGGAGACCCTAACCTTAAAAAAAAAAAAATAAGACCTTAAAACCCTAACCCTAAATACCTGACCATAACTAAAACCCTAAGACCCTAACCCTAAAAACCCTATCAACACTAAAACCACAAAATACTTTAAAACCTTAACACACTAACCCCCAAACCCTAACCCTTATAACTCCAACCCTAACAACCTTAAAATCCTAACCCTAAACCCTGGAAACCCTAACCCTGAAACCCAACCCTAGTGCCTTAGCCCTGAAACCTTAACACCCTAACACCTTATTAGAAACACTCTGTAACCAATACCATAGGCTCAGGCAAGTATCTCAGTGAGGTAGCATTTTTATTCACGATTGCAATGGCAGGCGTCCCACAAGCCACCTACTAGTTCCATAACACAGTTTATATAATTTTTTTTTTCCTCTCGGTGACCAGGACCCTCCCCAGTTTCCCCATTGACTGGGTAATCCATGTTCACAATCTATCCAGTGCTTCACAGAAAATACACAGCTGCTGGCCTGTTACTAGTCAATTTTATTTTTTTCTTGACTGTTTTCCTCTTTGAGGTGGTAATGTTTCTTACACCGTGATTTCCACCCAATTGCTCTAAGGATTCTGGTTGTCTGCATTTTACAAGGTTGTCTGTTAAGCTTTCTTATCACTGCAAGCATATATCAATACCACCTTCCTTCCCTCTAAACGATGTAACTCTGTGCAAAAACATTTTTATTCCCACAACCTTGATCCCCTTACCCTAAAATCCTTATTCTCTTTAACCCTAACAACTCTAACCACAACCCTAACCCTTCATATCAACCCCCCGACGCTAGTGACACTGACTAATGATCCAAACCCCAAACCCCAGGCAACCAACAAAGAAACAGACACAAAGCTGAAAACTACAAAAAAGGCAAAACCCTGGATACAGACCCCAAATCACAAACACGCTACCAAAATGCTACAGAAAAGCCCCAGACGCAGGCCCCAAGCACTACAGCTAGGCCCCAGAAGCTCTAGACACATCCCAAAGCCAAAATGCAATCCCCAAACACTACAGAAAAGCCCCCAAACACCAGACACAGGCTGCAGAAATCTACAAGCAGGCCCCAGCCACACCCGGATGCAGACCCCAACTGTCCACAAGCAGCTCCCAACCCACCCCCCCCATGAACTGGACCCCCCACCACCACCACCCAGATGCATGCCCCAGGCCCCAGGCCTCAGCCCCAGCCCCCACACCCCAGACTCAGGCCCCAAAGGTGTACAACCAGCTCCCAACTGCCCCCCTCAAAGGGAGGCCCCAAAGCCTGCCAGAGGACCCTAGAGCGTACAAGCAGCTCCCAACCCCCCCGGCACAGGCCCCAACCCCCCCCAGACACAGGCCCCAAAGGTGTACAAGCAACTCCCCATCCTCCCCAGAGGCACGCCCCAAAGGTGTACAAACAGCCCCAACCCCCCAAGACCCAGACCCCTACAGCGTAGAAGCAGCTCCCAACCCCATGCCCCCAAGGCACATGCCCCAACCCCTCCCCCAAGGCAGGCCCTAACAGTGTACAAGCAGCTCCCACCCCCCCCCAGACGCAGGCCCCAAAGGTGTACAAGCAGGCCCCTACAGTATACAAGCAGCTCACAACCACCCCCCGAAAGGCAGGCCCCAACCCCCTCCAGATGCAAGCCCGAAAGGTTAAAACCAGCTCCAACCCCCCAACCCCCCCCCCGCCCCGCGCAGACGCAGGCCCCAAAGGTGTACAAGCAGTTCCCAACCCCTCCAAGGCAGGCCCCAAAAGTGTACAGGCAGGCCCCTACAGTGTAGAAACGCTCCAACCCCCCCCCTTCCACCTCGAGGGAGGCCCTCCCCCCCCAGTATACACGAAGCTCCCAACCCCCTCTCAGAGGAATGCCTAAAAAAGTATACAAGCAGCTCCTAACACCACCCCCCCCCCCCCCCCCAAAAGAGGCAGTCCCCAAAGGTGTACAAGCAGGCCCTCAAATCCCTTAGGTGTACAAGCAGGCCCTTCAAATCCCTTAGCCCCTGCGCCAGCTTTATTGGCGAGCAGCGAGGCTGGGGGGGGAGGGGGGCAAGACAGCCTTAAATAAAATACAAATATAAAAAGTGTTATAAATGGCTGTTATAAATCCAAATAGGATTACAATCAAAGTTTACAATTTATTAAACGAATAGAGGCAAGCAAGCAGCGCTGGGTGCGCCGGGAGTCTCTGCTCCCCCAGGACGCACACCTGTTACGTAAGGCGGCTGGTTTTGATGCTCCCAGGCTAATACATATTCATTACTACTTCGAGAAGAGGCAGGGTTATTAGAATTGGTTTCCGGAATCCGAAACCCCTCCCAGGGGCGCCTGCGTACCAGTCTCTGGTGGTCTCTCGGGGCTTGCTCGGGCTGAATGCTGGTTGTCTTCCTCCCAGGCTTTTGTCCTTCAATTGTCCTTCAGCTCCCCCTTCCTCCTCGTTTGGGAGCCTCTGCGCCGGATTTCAGAAACTCTAGCAACATCCCCTGCAGTAGTCAGCACTTTTCCCTAAAAACCCCTTTGTTCTCTTATCACCTAGACCCGGGCCTCGATGTTAACCCTTCAAATCCCTTAGTGACACGAATTGCTGGACCATTCCTTACAAAAGGAAGGATAAAATATGTAGAGGAGCAATGGCACACGCGAAAGCCCAGCGCCGCGGGCAGAGGCAGCGAAGGTTGACGGCAGAACAGTGCTCGGTTTGAACACGGAGAGGGAAAGCGAGGGGAAGGTGGCCGAAGCCGGCCGCAGTCTCTGAGCTCTCCTCCTCCTGATTGTTTTCTCTCAAAGCCATTTCTGTCTGTGTGCGGGCACCCGGAGCCGGCAGAAGTCCCCGTGAAGTCCTTCGGCAGGACGGAGGGCTGCGTGGGCTCCAGTGAGAGAGGGAGTTAGGAGAATCTTATCAAGTAGAGATAGAGCGCTGACAGCGTTAAACTAGGATGCTACTTAGCGTCTTTGCTAACTATGGTGCATTGTGCCAATTAACTAAAGCAAGAAGCCTTGGGCCCCTTACCAAGGTCAGTCTCCTAATAAGAGAGTGAGCCTGTCTTAAGAAACTGGGAGAAACTGGTCCTGCAGGTGGACAAGAGCCAAGGAGCAACTGAGTCTGTGCAAAGACAAGAGGTCAACTAGCGGTGACGAGGAAGAGTCATCAATCTTCATGCCCACGACCTCCCGTGCTGCCCAGCGCTGAATAAACATACCTACTTTACAATCTCACTGATTGTGGAGTCCCTTTTCCGCAAGTCACTAGCAGCGGTTTCTTCCGCAGAGGTTTTCCCAGAGCCGCTTCAAAGCTTCCCTCGCGGAGCTGGGGCGTCGCAGGGGGTCGTCAAAGCATGCGCGCACACACACACACACACACACACAGGCGTTGTTGTCCAAACAGAAAGTATTTACAACAAATTCGACAAGCGGTTTTCCTCTGCCAGCAGCAAATGCCTGAGGGCCCCTACAGCTTCACAAATCATAGCACAAAGAGCCTAAAGTTCCTCTAAAATTTAGGGAAATGATTCAAAATAGATCTGCTAGGGGAAAACGATCACTGGCGGCAGGGTACACAATACACGCGAGTCTCAGCTCTCCTCCGCAGGGTCAGTGCCCACGCCCAAGTGCGACGCTGATGGCACCCGAACATTTGCTGTAGCAGGCAGCAGAGCCAGCAGCTCAGGGGAGCAATTTTAAAAACCAGGAGGCACTTAAACCAACCCTTAATTGACCCAGTTACTGCAGGAGAGTCCCGACTACTCGCCCTGGAGTCCTACTGTCACCAGCAAAAAGCACCAACCAAAGCTTGGGGGAACTTTGGTACAGCACAAGAGAAGGGAGTGGGGGTAGCGTAGCCGTATCGCAGAGCTGCTGCTTTTCACACCATTTTATCATCCCTGATAATTGAAAGTAAGGCCGGGTGGGCTGACCCCAGCACCACCACTCCTGGCAGCATGTTTGGTCCACAACGCTAGAATAATTATTTTGCTCCCTCCCGCCCCTACAGCTTCATCATCTGAAAAGATTACAGTCAAAACAATGGCATACACAAATAAAAGTCAAGAGTTGACATAGTAACTCCGGGATTTGGGTATCAACTGTCCGAGAAATCAGAACACCCAGGCTTCACAATGTGCCCAACATCGAGCTGTGCCAAGGGGGGGGGGAAGGAAGAAGCTTTCCGTTTAAGCCTTCAGAGCATCGCTCCATCACTACGTCAATTCACAGCCACCACAGCGTGCCGATGGACATCTTTCTGTGCCAAAAGAAACAAGTGCTTTGTCCTCTTGATATCAAAGGTAGCCACCTATAGTTACGGAACCATGCACAAGACCTTAACTCTGACCAGCAGGGAAACTTAGGACAACTGAGTGCAGATCCTGCCAATTTCTACCAGTTCCAACTGTGCTTTAAGTCTCATTGCAAAGCCTCAGTTAGAAAAAGGATCACCTCAGGGTATCCAACAAGAAGAAGAGGTTTTTTTTGTTGTTGTTGTTGTTGTTTTTTAATATACCATAGGACTATGCAGTTCAATCATCAATCATCTTGGAAAGCTCAAGGAGGAGGTCATCCTCATCCTTCCCTGGGTCCAAGTCGAGCTCGGCTTCCGGTATGCCGTCTGAGAGTTCCCAAAGTAGCATCTCTAAATCCTCGTCTACAGATACGGGCGCGTTGCCTGTGGAACTCAGCCGGCGTGTCCTTGCTTCTTCTAGCTGGGAAGAAGCTGAAGTCGAGCTTGAGAACTCCATTGGCTCCACGGATTCTGCCTGGCTTCCAAGATGTGCTTCAGGTCTTGGCAGAGCAAGGAAGAGAACAATCAGTATATGCCATTTCTTAACGGGAAATCCCTTTTCTGCAAACCGGCTCTTAAAACCGTAGCCAACCCCTCCTGCACTTCAATCTTACCCAGGGATTGTTATTCAATTAACCCAGGGCTACATTTAGAGCCCAATATATTAGCAGGTACATTTTTCAGTTTGGGGGTTTCTCTGTGAAGCCAGAGCACCCGGAGTCTAGCAAAGATGGTTCAATTTTTGTAGCAAGAGGCACTTTGCCACCTTGCTTAATTTTCCTGTAAAAATGTTAAGAAGTCTCCATCTGCAAATATCTGTTTACTAAGTTAGTCATTTTTCCCACGGCACACTCAGCAGAGTTTGCTCCCCACTACAGGAAGCTGATCTGCAGCCATCACTTCCCTCTGCTCTCCCTGCACTCTTGTCACCTGGTTTGTTTGTTCGGGTGGCATTCTTGAGGACCAAAAGGCAGAGGACACTACTCATCATTTATCACCTCACAAGGAAGTAGAACTTCACCTCATCCTCATTTAGGTATTCAGACAGAGGAAGAAGTCACTGGAAAGCTGTACCGACTTGCAGCATTTAAAGAAAGTAAGTCTAATTAAGCATTCCTGCTAGCTGCTAGAAAGTCATTTCACGTGACTTATTCCTCTGATGGATTTGGGCTTTAATTATCTCAGAACCCTCCTTTTTTCCCCACGTGTGACAGAACTTATGTTTCACTGGGGATATACACCGATTGAGAAAAAGAACAAGTTGTGGTCATCACCTGTTTTGGGGATTTTCTTCAAGTCTGGTGGCTGGGACGTGCTCCAGCGTGGCTGGAACAGCCTAGAAAGCAGCAAAACAGTATTTAGGACTCATGGGTAAAAGATTCCTTACTAGCTTTTTCCTCCATGCTGCTTCTCCTCTGGCATTGCGGAGCCTTAGCCAAAATACAAAACCAAGGTGCTCCTGAAGAAAGTTAATATTCACTTGGAGGTTACTAATGATCTTGTGTCTTTTAAGAACACAGCATTAATGGACAAAATCCTCCACACCAGAGAAATCACAGAATCACAGAGGACTAAGTAAATAGTGCCATTAACCTAATAAATATGGAAGGGTACTACAAGAATTCTGTAGGCAGCTACTGGATTTAAAAGGAAACAGAAGGCCTGTAGAACATTTGAGTTTTCCATCTTTTCTCCTAGAGGAGGATATAAATTTTACAAGGGATCCATTTCTGCATTAGCCCCTGTCCTTACCATAGCTGCTTTTTTGGCTGGAGGTCCCATTGTGTCAGCGTCAGAGGCAGTCCGTGGTTTCACAGCTGCTACAGCAGAGGGAAAACTGCCAGGTGCCTTACGTTTCAGTGCCTTCTTCTTGGGGGAAGCGACTTTCCCATCCCAAGGCTTCGCAAACATGTTAAAGTTGGCTAGAGTAAAAGGAAGAGAGAACTGATACAGTCTTGCTCTGCCTCATGAAAAATCCACGTTCTCTTCCTCATTTCCACGGCCCGTCTACACAGTTAACTGTATTTGGCCAGCAGAATTACACTGCCATTGCCTGGATTCTCAGCAATATCTTCCACATAGTAAACTCCGTCTACCAACAATCCATACAAAGGAACAAAGAAAGTGAATAGCTACAGTAAATCATAATCCAGGACGAGGGAAACTCAGACACAGAGCGATCCCAAGTGCAAGCAATACTCTAAGACGTTGTATGAAGTCTAGTAAGATTCACAAATGTTGACAGCTTTTGTATTTAAAGTCTTGCTCCCTCTAGGAAAGGAAAAGCAGCAGGTATAGTAAGACAAGAGAGTGTATGCAACTGTTGTACCAGCTTCCTCTCCCCTGCAGTGATGTCCCACAAAATCTATTAAGTTGTTCTCCAAAATCCAAATTTGTAGAGTCATATTCTAGTCTCCCATTCCTGACCTAACGTCTGGCTGGCAGGAGAAGAAACGAAAGAAAGCTGGGTACTTGTTTTCTTTGTGTGTTTATTTCCTCGTGTCCCGTGAGACAGAGAGAAAGGCTACAATGTGCAGTGCATGCAGCCTTTAAGCCCTCCTTATCTCCCTCACACAATCTCATTTTACAAAGTTGATATAATCTTAACAACGAGGCCTTTGATCCTCTGTCATTTTTGACAGAAACTGGCCCCCCACATTAAGACGCTGATGCATGCTTTACAAACACATACACGTGTCAAGCTAAGCAACACATGCCAAAGAGGAAGGTGAACTTGAACTCAACACAGGGAGGACTTGATACCATAAACAGATGGCAGAAAAAAACAGAATACCAAAATTAGACTAAAAAGCCCCTCAATGTGTTAATTTTCTAGTGGGAAATACAGAATACCATCACGTAATTAACGAAAACAGACATGGTTGCATGTTCTGGCCCTTCTTTGCCTTTGAACTTTGTAGCCTTAAACTCTTTTATCCTCCGCATTGAAGGAAAAAGCAAAGCAGATCCTGAGCAAACGGAACTTGCTCAATATGGGAAGCACCTCACCGGGGCAGGTATTAAAGCATCTTATTACCTGATAGCTTTGTGTTCCATAACGATTTCTGCCCGGCTGGGGCAGGTCCAGGTTGTGCTGGGGGAGCTGGCACATTTCCTCCACTCTGCTGCATCCGCAGAGCTTTCTCGCGCTTTATTTCTTCCAAGGTTTTAACACGCACTTCTCCTTCTGGCTTGGCTTTACCTGCCGGCTCCTTCGACTGCACTTTGCTGGGCCCGGAAAGAGTGAGCACACTCTGCTTCTTGGGCTCACCCTCAATTTTTGCCCCTGCGCTGGGATCTTTGGTTTTACCATGCCATTCAGCCTGGGCTTTGGCTTGACTTTCTCGAAGAGCTCTCTCACGACGGATTTCCTCCAGTGTTTTCACATGGATCTCTCCCTTTGGCTTAGCAGCCTTCCCTGTCATCATCAAGAAATGAGAAGCACCAACATTTAAAGAGAGTCCAACAATAGTTTAAGTCTCCAAAATTTGTCACAGTACTAAGGAAAACTAAGCCTGAGCGTTCCCAATAACCCATCTTAGGACAATAGCCTAACATTCTCCTCCTCCTCTGAGCCACTTGTTGTATTTTGAAGACCAGCCCTATCCAGAGAGAGTTGCTACACAGAAATGCTAGTTTACTTGATTACTTTTTCAGACTGCATTTCAAATTCCTGCTCCCGGCAGTGGCTCTATTCTAATTGTATATGATGGTTCACAGAAGCAGCTTAAAACCTTGACAAGGCACAAGCGGAAAATAAACACACACCTAGAGGCAGATTTCTGATAGTGGCTGTCAGAAGAGCTTCAGCACTCGAGCAAGAGGAACCAGTTCTTTGTTTTCATTTGAATTCCTTTTTAGGGCTGTATGAAAACGGTCTAAGTTCACGGAAAGGAAGAAGGAGAAAGTATATTTAATAGCCAGTTGTTACCTTTCGCAGTACTAGTCCGTTGAGAAGGTAATCCTAGTCTCTCCTTCACAGACTTGGGAACTTGAACTGCAAAACAGAAAAAGACCAAATTAGGGAGGCTGCATAAACGTCAACTTTGTGTTCACATTCGAAAACAAGGCAGGAAAGGTAACTTTGAATCCCGGTGATTAAGACCTCAGCCAACATGCAAAAAGAAACATCGCAGGAAAAGGACAAACAGAAAGCCTAAATACAAAACCTGTGAATCACATCCAGATGCCTGTTTAGTAGCTGTACCTCTCTTTGGTGCTTTGTCAGCATTTCCCGGAACCTCCACCTTCTTCCCCAGCCTTTCAGCAAGGCTGCGCTTCACCGGAAGGGCGCTTACATCAGCTTCAGACAGAGAAAACAAGGAATATTTTAAGAACATTTCTTTGCAGGAAGATTTGAGAACAGTCAACCACAAGCTTCTATTTTTCAAGCATATTTTCATAAAATTGCCTTTCAGCTGCTAAATGTTTTTTTTGCCATTTCTGCAGTCAACACAGATCTCCACTGCAACGCATTTTCCTCTCACACGTCAAAAATACTCTTCAATGCAGTCATATAGAGAAGGCGGCACCTAAATAACAGCTCATAAAAAGTTCCTACCCACGGAGGCTTTCCGTTTTCCTTGTTTCTCAGCAAGATCTAGTCGAACCACAGGTTCCTCCCCTAAAACAAAAGTAAAATTTTTCTATTTCATAGAAACCAGTAGCCAATAGAAATAGTATACTGTTAGCCCATGTCCAAAAAAACCCAGCAAGACACTGTTTTGACAGCTAAACCACACAAACTCATATTACAACTATAATTAACTTAGAAAAAGTATCCATAGTCTCAGTGTTTGCCTCAAATTCCAGCTGAATGTAGTCGAGAATGAATCTGAGTCTGCTTGACAGCTATACTTTGTGCAGAACAGAGCTGCATAAGCAAGCAGAATATTATTAGGTACAAATGCTGAGAAATATTCCTTTCTAAGGTGAATGTCTATGAGTAAAAGTACTTCTTCACTTCTTTCCCTTTCAAAGGAATTTGCACAACTCTAAACAATATAATTTATACACAGACTCCTATCGCACTACTGTCCACACGTGCCACTGTCAGCCTCTTTAAAGCTTCAGAAATAGCTTCTTACATAGCACTGTCCTCTAGAGCTCTTTCTTCTCGTTACTCTCCTGTTTTTCAGTTATCCCCCTATTTGCATACTGACACATTTTTTTCTTTCTCCTGCTACTGCACTTAACCTGAGCACCAAAGCTTTCCAGTACAACCAGGGACTTTCAGCATAAAAGCATGTTTTGAACAGAAGGCGGCAGCACCAGGAGGCTAACAGGGGTGAATTGCCTTCCTTCTTGCTTAACTTTCCAGTTTAGGAGTAATGAAATCAAAACAAAAGCATTAATTATTACCTTCCTCTGTAGACAGTGTCACAGTTCTCACCACTGTCCGGACATTTTCCTTTTCTGGAGCAGGAAAAATCATAGAATCGACGGGAGGAAGAGAAGATCTTGAAGGACCTTCTGTTCAGAGCAAGCAAAACATAAGGAAGTTTACCAAACATAAAAAACTATCACGAAGAATAAAACACTTTAATTATTCATTACTGTCAAACATACAGTGACCAGAGCATGCAAATAAGAGAGGTGACTAATTTGCCTCTGGTTGCCCTTGGAATTCCCATCTAGAACACCAGCTGGCTGAGAATCAGGTTGCTCGATGCCCCCAGCTAAACATGGAAGTCTATCCCTCAAGCAGCTCCCAGCCACCATCACCTGCCATTCTGAAGCCAATCAAATTTCACTTCTTTGGCAAATAGTTGGATTCACCAAAGCATAGCCAGCTACCCGGTATTACTGGAAGAGTTTTTTTTTGAAAGAAAAATCATCACACAGGATGAAGGTGAAGAGGGTAAGAAAGTAGGGAATATTAACTCACCACCGTGTCTCTTAGTTTTTTCCTTCATTTTCTGCAATTTGATTTCTTCAAGTGTTTTTATTCCAAAATTCAGACCGTCCTCTGAAAACAGAAAACAGTTAATGAGACTAAGGCTTAGAGGCACTCACTGAGGACCACAGATCCTCAGGCTTCTTAGTGCTCAGGAACTTTCAGAAGTATTTAGAATAAAGCCTGTCAACACTCCTCACAAGTGAAACAACCATAGAATCAATGGCATTTTGCCCCTCCTTTCACCCTTCAGGGTAAAAGCTGTAGTTTTAATTTTAATCCATTTACGTGATATTAGATCCCTCTATCGTTAGATATGGCTTTCAACAGTGGTTGCCAGGCTGCACGTGCAGCCGTTTAAACTCCATGCTGTGACCCTGTTTTGTTCTCCAAAAGGAAAGAAAAGGAGTTCAACTTTCTGACCCAATGGGCACATGATGGTATCAGGGAGAAATGAGATCATGGAAATAACCGAGTCCATTCAGCACCCCTACATTCTGTTGTGTTTTTACGCCACATTGCTTTTGAGTTAATTGTCAAGTTCTCCTTCTGATTTATCCTACTACAGGTGCTGGAATACCTTGTTTAGCAGTAGTAGCACTGGCTTTCTGAGTGGAAATCATCCGTAATCCATTTTGGCCTTCCTCAGCTGGTTGCTGGACGGGAGTTTTAGTTTCTTCTCCTTCCGCAGAAAGCTGGTCTGAAGGGGAAAAATCTATTCAGTTATGCATAGGCCAGATTGTTCGTGATTATGTAGCTCATGCAATGACACTTCAGTCCATGGTTCCTATAAAAAAGCTTTTTTTTTTTTTTTTTTTTTTTTAATACAGCTACACTGACCTGATGAACTCGTAAGTAGACTACCCTAGGACAAAACATCTCAGACTCTAGATTCTCTCTGCAGCTTTAACTACTACACAACATATTACTCTTCAGACAAAAAAAAAAAAGGAATTTCCTTCCTAGTTTCACATAGAGCTTTACACAACAGACGAGCTAAAGCCAAGAGTGGTTCTAAGCTTTCCTCCAACATTTCAGGTTCTGTCCGCTGACTGCCAGACAAAGCCACCAGTGACCTGACCAGACTGCCTGCCCTATCGCTAGTCAGACCTCAGGTCATCTGTGATTTATACATTCATTTACAGCACAAATTCCTTCCAAGAACCAAAGACTTACACAATCATTTACAGCACAAATTCCTTCCAAGAACCAAACCATGCTCACCATCATCATCTTCATCATCATCTGCAGCATTGATTACAACTGGAGGGTGTGTAGGGCTTGGGACATTTTCCGAGTTTTCCACTTTCATCACCCGCCTTAGCTATGGAGAGGGATTGGACTGGACGGAAAGTTTGTTTTGCTGCAGTGACATCTGAGCCACTTTCAAATCATCGTCCGTGGACTCAGGCGGACTTGGCAGTGTAGCTAGAGGAAGAGGAGGATCATCAGTAATATGGCAGTTTAAAACTTTGACCACAATGCATGAAGATGGTAGCTAAGGCAGATAACCTGCACAGACAATGAATTCAGCATCTCCTTTTGCCCATCCCGCCACTGTTTACACCGTGAACAATGACTTGCCTTCAAACAACAACACATCTCCCTACCACCCAGCAGAAGACGAAACAACAGAAAGCAAACTGCAAGGCAAATATCACACAAAGCAGAGAGAAGCTGAGCATGAAAGCAGAAAACAAATACCAGCAGTACAGCAGCAGTACACTCGGTTTAGCTGACCACCTAGGACTGCAGACCTTTTCCTGCACTCACAAATGAACGGTTACCTGATGTCTCCTACACTATTGGCACCCACTAAGTAATATGCAAAATTAATTCTTCAATACTTAAAGAAAAAGGACCTAAACTCACTCTTGCTTGGTGGTAAGAAGACGCCATCGATGTAACGTCCCTTTGCGTGATGAAAAGCACAGTTGGCTTTCTGACAGCCTACTGGCTGCTTCTGCCAGTAGCAGGGAATCTCAGCGCGCTTTTTCTGAAGACAGAAAGAAAGACAAGCTCGTGATAACATGCACCTAAGGTTTGCAAAGAGATGCACAGTTCCAGGTCACGACAGCGATAGGGCTGTCACAATACAGTGCTGAAACATCATTCCAAAGGTCAGTTTATCACGGAAGTATAGTATTTCCGGGCATATTCACAAAGTTTGCAGAAGCTGTAACCACTATGCACGTTTAGCCTTGTCATCATTCAGTTTGAGAAGACAGGCACTCTCAGACATCAGTTTAGGGTGGGTTAAACTAATACACCTAGGATTATACTAGGATTATTCAGAGGGAAAAAGAACATCTTAAATTGCCTACGTTAACTCTATCCAGAACTACTTCTCGGAGACTTCGTTCTTCTGCACCTTTAACTTTCCCCACTGCTTCCTAGCCCAGGCAGCTAGAACAGCATTATCTGAAGGACTCCGGGACACAAGAGACCTGATAGATCATTATCAAGCCTGCTCTCAGGAGGCTAGTACAGCCTGTTTATTACCCCCCTGCTCCAGCAGCTTTTAGCAGTCTAGTTAGCGGTTATTCTGCATCTGTTGAGAAAATACTGTCGGCGTCTAATAAAAGAAAATCTTGCTAAGATGTATCCTGCAAAAGCACAATCAGCACACCTACAGCACTGAAAAATGCTTTTGTTGATTTATTTTGAGAACACATCTTTAGGCACTCACGTCAATTTCCATGTGTCTGAATCGGCAGACATTCCTGAAACAACGACCCTCCTGCCACAGCGTGCAGACTGTCTCGTTCCCCAGAGCAGCTTCGCAGTGGCGGAAGGAACAGTTGTCTCCCTGTAACCAAAAGGAAACCAACAAGGAAAATATAGTACAGCCTCAAAAACGTCCATGCTACTGCCTCAGGTTGCTACGATTGAATTCAGAATCTATCTGGTTATCACGTTAACCAAAGACCAGTGTGCCTCCTCCTCCTACTCTACCCCTTCCTGAAAAAAATGAAAAAAAAAAACCAACAAAAAACCAAAGCAAAGCAAAGCAAAAGAAACCCAGCCATACCTTGGTACAGGTAGAATAGAAATAGAAGTAGCAATCGTCTCCTTGTTTAGACATGCCGACAAGTTCTGATAACAAGCTCGGGTTCTCTCCACAGGGACTTCCTCTGCTCTTGGAGAGAGCTGTCTTCACCCTTGCTTGGGCTGAAAGTCTTCCACTGGCTTGTGATCAGTGAAATCTTCTTTTTAAAAGTAACCCTAAACAAAGTACCAACAAGTGAAAAACAATGAGTAACAAGCATTTTTCCAGCTTTCTTCTGTTCATCAAATTAGTCTCTTGAGGAGAGCAATGCCTTGAAATCAGCTGTTACGGGAACTAACACAATATTAAACTAAAGTTCTGTAAAGCTGCCAGGAGCTTTGTCAGCAAGTGTTCTCTTCCACGTCCTCAATAATATGCCTTGGAGCACATCCGGAAGCCTGAAAATGGAGTCACTTCTTCAAAAACCACCTGATCATACATGCAAGGCAATGATCAACTATGGCTACGAGTAACTTCTACAGAACGCAGTATGACGCATTAAATAGCACGTTCCAGTCACTGTGGGTCTTCGAGTTCACCTACCTGGACAACCTCAGCAAAGTTATCGATCTTCAAAGACTTCCAGTTAACTTCTCCTGGAGGCCGAACCAACACTGAATCCGTGAATTAATGATAAAGGGGTAGGAAGAATTTGCCTCCTCACTTTGCCAAGGGAGCCTCTCATCCACAATTCAAACATAGGATGTGCTTTTAAACAGCTTATAACTAATGGAGGAAGCAAGTCCATCTGAACACTCTCTCAGACTGGAGACAGCCAGGGTTAGTTAGCTCTTCAAAAAATAAAAACCAAAAAAAAAACCCACAAAACAAAACAAAAACAAAAAAACCCAGTGCATTTAGAGATGAACTCGTGATTCAAAGTGGCTGCAAAAATGAGGCTCCATCTTCCACAGCCAGACAATTTGACTTTTTTTTTTTTTTTTAATTCAAAATTCAGTATGTTCCAATCTCTGGTCTTCAAGATTTCTTCACCTATTAAGAAAACACTAAAACCTTTCCCCATCTTTATTACCTGTACAGCAAAAAACACACCAGTGCATAGAAATACACAAATGTGCATACGCATACACACATATGTGTTTAGACACACACACGAGGAGTGAGTGATAGAAAGTTAGCGAGAGCGACAGTGGAAATCAGAAGTTTTGCCTTTTTGACACAGAGAGCGCGTAAAAACTCTCTCATTTTGAGGGAACTAGAAAAAAATGGAGGATCTACCAAATATTTTGATGAGTATGCCTTCGAGGCCAATGCTTTATACCATGAGTGATCTGGGGGCCAGCACACAAATATGCATACATATGTACATGCATACAGGATAAACATATCTATACACACAAGCGTGCACAGTATATGTTGTATGGTATCCATATGGAGAACAACTCGTAGCCCTGATCAGACACGTAGAGTTGCAATCAATTAACAGCAGGAAGACAGCAGATCAAGGATACAGCAAGCTTTGAGAGGCAGGGCAATGCTCACTTTGCCAGTGGCATGGCTGCATGATACCAAGAATTTTGAATTAGTTTGATTTTTTGGAAGCAATTTGTTTTCTTTCTGCGCTGTAGCAAATACCACAGGTTTGCCATCACGTGCTGTTCCCTAATCCATATATCCATCATCATCCATTGCTGCAAGATCATGAAAGGTTAGAAAAGATGACTTAGGTCCAATTTAACAGCCAATGATTTTTCAATGACCAGAGCTGCAACAGATTTTATTTAGCCACAAGCAGGTTTTTTTCTCTGATGTGAAGTCAGATATTTTGATTTTTTTTTTTTTAAGACACTAAATGTCATAAAACCTGCAACCAGACCAGATAAAGTTCAAATTAGAGTGATTCTGAAGCCTTTCATTAAAATGCTGCACATTTCTGTGCAAATTATTTCTGACTCTTCTGGACAAAAGCAGATGAAATAGTTCTTACAAATTAATAATAAAAGGTTGGAACCTTTTACTCACACAAACACTAGTGAATTTTCCAGGAAGTATTATTTTGGCAGGGAATTTTCCCAAATCTAAAGTAAAGAGGGGAAAAGTTGGGTTCCCGTATTAGTTGTTGGTTTTGACTGCTTGACAAAGGGAATAAAAACAGTAGTTAAGTGCAAGGTTTCCTTCTCTTCTTTAGTATTGAGAGGAATCGTCACTTCTGACCTTTAGCACCTTCAGAAACACACTTAGTGCCATGCAGATTCCTCTGCATCTACTTCTAAAAATTACTGGTGCTCCTTAGCATGGAAGTTGGACTTGAAATCTTTCCCAGATTGAGCTCTTTTGAATGCCCAAGGAGCTCATCATTTTGCTTGTTGCCTTCCATTTTCCTGAACAGACCCAGAACGCTGTTCAGGATATGAATGGATCTGGTCTAAGGAATGGGAAGAAAGCAAAAACCAAGGATACCTCACAGCCCTAAATGCCATAAAAAGCAGTCTCATTTTAAAAAAGATCTCCAAAGCTTTTTTTTTTTTTTTTTAACTGACATCTGCCAATATGGCGATCCAAGTGCTGAACAGAAACCAACTGAACTAGCCCCTGAAAGCCTGAATAAAAATGAGTAACTCTGGTGCACTCAGCAGGTCTGTAATAGAAGTTGGCAAGATTTTTAGATTTCTTTTTTCTCCAGGGTGCTAGTAAAGTTTTTGCGTTACGAGATTTTGAACTCTTTTTGTACAAAAGAATTACAGATGCACTACAGTCACGGTAGCTGGGGGTCTGGAAATACATGCCAACAAGTGTCATAAACTTTGTCTTTGCTGAAGGAAGATAACTAGTCCAAAGAAAACCTGCCTAGTTTGTTTTACAGGCTTGTCTTTCTCAGTATGGAACAAACTGACCTCCGTGGTCTAACTTTCCAGTTGGCTATTCTGCCTTTGCCCTGGAGAGAAGAGCAAGAAGGGAACAAAATATTTTTGCACTCCAAAAAATGCATTAGGGAAGGATTATCACACCTACCTAAGGGTAATTTCTTGTTTGTTTATAAAGCACAAAGTCTTTCTCTTGGACAGTCTCTGTTGCTGGCCTGTTTTGTGCCTTCCATTTATAATAAAGGTATTAAAGATGCTTACCCCGTTTTGGTGGTTTTTTTTTTTTTTTAGAACAGTGTAAGCGGACAGTCGGATGACAAGCAAGAAAGAACAGCATAAACTCCTTGTTGTGACCCTGCTTTTTAATCACCCAGCATCAGCCTGGCTGCAAAACAGTCTCCGCTGATTTACCTGCTTGTTAAAGCACCCCACAGGCTGCAAGTGTTGTGTGCTAGGTGTCAAATTATATTTAACGGTGCATAGGTAAACCATTCATCTTCCCATGGTCGAAGCACAGAACAGCCTCCTGCTAGCACAGCTCATCCTTGCTGTAACTGCTTTTAAACCTATTTGTTGGTAAGAAAAGAGCTCAGTACACCACCTTCACAGGGCAAAAATTCACATGGAAGAGCAGAAAAACCCAGAAGTATGCTCCTGGAATGTGCTTGAACGCCCTGAGGAGATGGCAGCATGCCCTGGGAAAATGCTTGGGTCCCCCAGGGAGATCTTTGGTCTTCAAGGGAGGTGATTGTGTTCCCCAGCAAGGTGTTTGGCTGTCCCAGGGAAATGGGACGCAGGAAATGTGTCACCCAGGCGTCACAATGGGCAGCGGGGCAGCGGTGGCTGTGTCACCTAGGCGTCACAGTGGGGCCGCGACACGGTAGCCCAGTCGGGATAAAAGGCCCCTGGTTGGGGGCAGGCCCCAGTCGGGATGGAAGCCCCTGGCAGCAGGCAGCAGAGGGCAGAGCAGGGCAGGACAGGGAGGTGAGTGCGCGATGGAGCAGGGGCTGAAGTGCAGTGCGAGCCTGAATGGTCCAGGAACCAATGTGGGGAGGAGATGCTTGTGTGCTCATCCCAGTGCAGAGATGATGCCTGGGTGCCTGAGAAGGTGCCCGCGGGACTCAGGAGCTGCTTTCTTGCTCGATGGAAGTTCTTGGCTATGGCAAGAAGAATCTGGGTGCTCCCCAGGCTTCTTAGCTGCTGTGTCCAGATGCTCCCTGGGTGTGCAGGGAGATGCTTGGTTTCTCCAAGAAGACAGCTGGGTGATGCAGAGATTTTTTTGGATGTCTCAGGAAGATGGATTGGTGATCCTGGCTGTTTCTTGGTGGTTCCAGAGAAATGCTTGAGTGCTATTTGGGGATGCTTGTGTACCCTAGGAGATGTGGTTGTGTGCCCAAGGGAGAGGCTAGTTTGATCCAGGGTAAAGCTGTGTTTCTCCAGGGAGGATTTTGGGTGCTCCAGGGAGATGGTTGGGTGCTTTTTGTGTGATGCTTGGCTCCAGGGAGATGCTGGAGTGCTGTGGGGAGATGCTTAGTTCCTGCTCTTTGGTATCTGTGTCCCCTGGGGGGGTGCGTGCATGAGCACGGGGACATACTTGAATGACCCTGGTAGGTACTTGTGCAGCCCTCAGAAGCTCTTGGGT
This sequence comes from Anser cygnoides, assembly GCF_040182565.1. Taxonomy (NCBI): domain Eukaryota; kingdom Metazoa; phylum Chordata; class Aves; order Anseriformes; family Anatidae; genus Anser; species Anser cygnoides. The sequence goes on along the minus strand of NW_027103076.1, from coordinate 418,776 downwards.
GCCAAGGGAGGTGCTTCCCATGTCCAGTGGGATGTTTGTGTGCCCCAGGTGGTGTTTTGGTGCCCTGGGGAGATGCTTGGGTTCTCCAGTCAGATGTAGGACTGTGGTGGGAAGGTTCCTGTGTGAGGTGCAATGAGGTGCTTGGGTATTGCAGGGAGGTGCTTCTGTGCTGCAGGGAGATGCTTGGGTGCCTGGGGCAGAGCTTTGTGTGATTAGGGGATAGATTTTTGTGCTCTAAGGTGCAGCCAAACATTCCCCAGACCATTCCCCATCTTGGGAGCACCCAAGCATCTCCCCAGAGCACCCAACCATATTGTACTAGGAGTACCCAAGCAGCTCCCCAGAGTACACGAGCATGTCCAAGGAGCATTCAGGCACCTCCCTAGAGAAGACATGAACCTCCCTAGGGAAAGAACCAGTCTCCCTTGGGAATACAAGCATCTTCCTGGAGCACTCTCCACGACACCCAAGCCTCTCGCCAAGGAACATAAGCACCTCTTGAAATCACCGAGATTTTCCCCAGGGCACACAAGCCTTGTGTTGGAGTAGACAAGCATCTCCCCAGGACACCTAAGCACTACATTCTACCTGTGAGGCATCATCCAAGAGCATTCCAGCACCTTCCAGGAGATCCCAACATCACCCTGAGCTCACAAAGTTCTGCCTGGCTCAGCCAGGCATCTCTCCGGAGCACCCAAGCATCATTGTAGGGCATCCAAACATGACCCTTTTAAGGACCCAGGCATTTTGGGTAGACCTGTGCGGTGCCAGGGGTTGGACTTGATCATCCTTATGGGTCCCTTCCAACTCGGGCTATTCTATGATTCTACGATTCCCCAGCAGCAGCAAAGCATTTCCCCAGGAACACGGCTATTTCCCTGAGGCACACAAGCATAACCCCCCGAGAACGCAAGCATCTTCCTGGAGAACCCACGCATCTCCCCACAGCACTCAGGCACCCCACTGCAGCATTATTGAAACATCTCCCCAGGGAACCCAAGCACATCCCAAGGTACTTTGACATCCGTCCAGAGCTCCCAAGCAAGTTCTTTCAGCATCTCGGTCGTTCAAAAAGCACCTCTGTGAAGCATGCAGAGACCTCTGTGGAGTACCCTAACTTGTCCCTGGGGTAGGAGAGGTAGATACCCAGGATCCCCAAGCATCACTCTGGTACACCCATCACATCCTTGGTACGCAAAAGCACCTCCCCGTGCTGCACAAGCAATTTGCTGAGGCAGCCAAAGATCTCTCCAGAGTACCCAGTCACCTGCGTGGGATATTCAAAAAGCAAAGCGCGGACAGAAAAGCAAAGCAAAAAATGTCCAAAAATAAAACAAAGCAATGCAATGAATATGTACCTAAAAAAAAAAAAAAAAAAAAAGGACAAAAAAACCCAAGGAAAGCAGGGCCAGGAAAAGCAAAGTAAAGCATGTCCAGGAAAGGCAAAGCAGTGCAAGGCAGAGCAAAGAAAAGCAGAGCAGAGAAGGTAAAGCAAAGCCGTGGCAGGAATACAAAGCGAAGCAAAACAAAGGAAAGCACGGCCTGAAAAAGCATGGTCAGGAAAGGCAACGCAGAGCAAGGCAAAGCGAAGCAGTGCAAAGCAAAGCAGTGCAAACTTGTACAAGGAAAGTCCCAGCAGTGCCAGGAAACGTATAGCAAAGTAAAGAAAGCAGTTTGAGGCGAGGCAAAGCAGAGCAGAGAAAGTAAAACCAAGAGGCGCCAGGAATACGAAGCAAAGGAAAACAAAGGAAAGCGTGGCCTGAAAAAGCAAAAGAAAACATGGCCAGTGGAGGCAAAGCAGAGCAAGGCAAAGCAAAGAAAAGCAAAGTAGCACGAGGAAAAGCAAAGCATTGCCAGGAAAGACAAAGCAAACAAAGCAAAGCAAAGCAATCTGAGGCAAAGGAAAGCAAAGCAGGGGCAAGAACAGCAGAGGAAAGTAGAGAAGGAAAACCAAAACTGTGCCCTGAAGAGCAGAGCAAAGCAAAGCAGAGCAAGGAAAAAGAAAGAGAAGCGAAGCAAATGTAAGGAGCTGGCGGCCAGCCCTCCTGCCGGTTCCCAGTGTCTGCGGGGCAAAGACCGCAGGGCCCTCATGCCGGGTAGAGCTGGCGGCCAGACTCGGACGGTGGCTGTACCCTGCTCGCCCGCTCCCCGGCCTCCCTGACACCTCATAGTCCACCGTGACAGCGGGCAAGAACCATGTCTTGCTTTACCTGGTTTTATATTTATTTATTTATTGATTGATTGATTGATTTATTGTTGCCTTTCTTCCACTGTACTTATCGTCGTTGAAAACCTCACCCAACACCGTCCCCGGAAGGGTAGCTGTGGGGACCGCCTAGCGGCAGGCCACACGGCTGGGGCCACAGAACTGACCATGTCGGGTGGCCAGGCCTGCTGCCCCCACCCTCGAGTTGCGAGGGGACAGTGTCCGGGCTGCGGGGAGGCCCAGCTGTGTGTCTGAGGGTTTATGCGTTCCTAAATATACCGATCGCCTCATCGGCAAAATCGTCGGGACGGTCTGCAAAGGAAGCCTAGTGCAGCACAGGAGAGCAGAGCAATGAAGAGGAAAGCCGATCAAGGCAAAGCAAAGCCCTGCTAGGGAAAAGAATGCGGCATAATGAAAAGAAATGACAAGCAGGGCCAGGCAAAGCAAAGCGCGGCCAGGAAAACCAAAGCAAAAAGGTCCAAAAATAAAACAAAGCAATGAAATGAATAAGTATCTATATTAACAAAAAAAAAAAAGAAAAAAAAATAAACAACAACAACAAAAAAAAAGAAAAGTAATCTGAGGCAAAGCAATCTGAGGCAAAGGAAAGCAAAGCAGAGGCAAGAACAGCAGAGGAAAGCAGAGAAGGAAAAGCAAAAGTGTGCCCGGAAGAGCAGAGCAAAGCAAAGCAGAGCAAGGAAAAAGAAAGAGAAGCGAAGCAAATGTAAGGAGCTGGCGGCCAGCCCTCCTGCCGGTTCCCAGTGTCTGCGGGGCAAAGACCGCAGGGCCCTCATGCCGGGTAGAGCTGGCGGCCAGACTCGGACGGTGGCTGTACCCTGCTCGCCCGCTCCCCGGCCTCCCTGAACCCTCATAGTCCACCGTGACAGTGGGCAAGAACCATGTCTTGCTTTACCTGTTTTTTTTTTTTCTTTTTTCTTTTTTCCCTGCATTTATTTATTTATTTATTCTTGCCTTCCATCCACTGTAGTTGTGGGAATCAGGTATTTACTGATCGTCGTTCAAAACCTCACCCAACACCGCCCCCAGACGGGGAGCAGTGGGGACCGCCTAGCGGCAGGCCACACGGCTGGGGCCACAGAACTGACCATGTCGGGTGGCCGGGCCTGCTGCCCCCACCCTCGAGTTGTGAGGGGACAGTGTCCGGGCTGCAGGGAGGCCCAGCTGTGTGTCTGACGGTTTATGCATTCCGAAATATACCGATAGCCTCATTGGCAAAATCGTCGGGACAGTCTGCAAAGGAAGCCTAGCGCAACACAGGACAGCAGAGCAATGAAGAGGAAAGCCGAGCAAGGCAAAGCAAAGCAGTGCAAACTCGTACAAGGAAAGTCCCAGCAGTGCCAGGAAACGTAGAGCAAAGTAAAGAAAGCAGTTTGAGGCGAGGCTAAGCAGAGCAGGGGTAGGAAAAGCAAAGCAGAGCAGAGAAGGTAAAGCAAAGCCGTGGCAGGAATACAAAGCGAAGCAAAACAAAGGAAAGCATGGCCTGAAAAAGCACGGTCAGGAAAGGCAACGCAGAGCAAGGCAAAGCGAAGCAGTGCAAACTCGTACAAGGAAAGTCCCAGCAGTGCCAGGAAACGTAGAGCAAAGTAAAGAAACCAGTTGGAGGCGAGGCAAAGCAGAGCAGGGGTAGGAAAAGCAAAGCAGAGCAGAGAAGGTAAAGCAAAGCCGTGGCAGGAATACAAAGCGAAGCAAAACAAAGGAAAGCATGGCCTGAAAAAGCACGGTCAGGAAAGGCAAAGCAGAGCAAGGCAAAGCGAAGCAGTGCAAACTTGTAAAAGGAAAGTCCCAGCAGTGCCAGGAAAGGTAGAGCAAAGTAAAGAAAGCAGTTTGAGGCGAGGCAAAGCACAGCAGGGGTAGGAAAAGCAAAGCAGAGCAGAGAAGGTAAAGCAAAGCCGTGGCAGGAATACAAAGCGAAGCAAAACAAAGGAAAGCGTGGCCTGAAAAAGCATGGCCAGGAAAGGCAACGCAGAGCAAGGCAAAGCAAAGCAGTGCAAACTCGTACAAGGAAAGTCCCAGCAGTGCCAGGAAAGGTAGAGCAAAGTAACGAAAGCAGTTTGAGGAGGCAAGGCAAAGCACAGCAGGGGTAGGAAAAGCAAAGCAGAGCAGAGAAGGTAAAGCAAAGCCGTGGCAGGAATACAAAGCAAAGCAAAACAAAGGAAAGCGTGGCCTGAAAAAGCAAAAGAAAACATGGCCATTGGAGGTAAACTAGAGCAAGGCAAAGCAAAGCAAAGCAAAGCGAAGTAGCACGAGGAAAAGCAAAGCATTGCCAGGAAAGACAAAGCAAACAAAGCAAAGCAAAGCAATCTGAGGCAAAGCAGAGCAAAGCAGGGGCAGGAACAGCAGAGGAAAGTAGAGAAGGAAAAGCAAAAGTGTGCCCGGAAGAGCAGAGCAGAGCAGAGCAAAGCAGAGCAAGGAAAAAGAAAGAGAAGTGAAGCAAATGGAAGGAGCTGGCGGCCAGCCCTCCTGCCGGTTCCCAGTGTCTGCGGGGCAAAGACCGCAGGGCCCTCATGCCGGGTAGAGCTGGCGGCCAGACTTGGACGGTGGCTGTACCCTGCTCGCCCGCTCCCCGGCCTCCCTGACACCTCATAGTCCGCCGTGACAGCGGGCAAGAACCATGTCTTGCTTTACCTGGTTTTATCTTTATTTATTTATTTATTTATTGATTTATTGTTGCCTTCCATCCAATGTAGTTGTGGGAATCATGTAGTTACTTACCGTCGTTGAAAACCTCACCCAACGCCGTCCCCAGACGAATAGCAGTGGGGCCCGCCTAGCGGCAGGCCACACGGCTGGGGCCACAGAACTGACCATGTCGGGTGGCCGGGCCTGGTGCCCCCACCCTCGAGTTGCGAGGGGACAGTGTCCGGGCTGCGGGGAGGCCCAGCTGTGTGTCTGAGGGTTTATGCGTTCCTAAATATACCGATCGCCTCATCGGCAAAATCGTCGGGACGGTCTGCAAAGGAAGCCTAGCGCAGCACAGGAGAGCAGAGAAATGAAGAGGAAAGCCGAGCAAGGCAAAGCAAAGCAGTGCAAACTGGTACAAGGAATGTCCCAGCAGTGCCAGGAACCGTAGAGCAAAGTAAAGAAAGCAGTTGGAGGCGAGGCAAAGCACAGCAGGGGTAGGAAAAGCAAAGCAGAGCAGAGAAAGTAAAACCAAGATGTGCCAGGAATAAAAGCAGAGCAAGACAAAGGAAAGGGTGGTCTGAAAAAGCATGGCCAGGAGAAGCAAAGCGGGGCCAAGAAAACCAAAGCCAAAAGGTCCAAAAATAAAACAAAGCAATGCAATGAATATGTATCTAAAGTAAAAAAAAAAAATAAAAAATAAAAAAAAAAGGCAAAAAAAACCAACAAGCAAAGCAGGGCCAGGAAAAGCGAAGTAAAGCGTGTCCAGGAAAGGCAAAGCAGTGCAAGGCAGAGCAAAGGAAAGGAAAGTAGCACAAGGAAAAGCAAAGCAGTGCCAGGAAATGTAGAGCAAAAGAAAGAAAGCAGTTTGAGGAGGCAAGGCAAAGCACAGCAGGGGTAGGAAAAGCAAAGCAGAGCAGAGAAAGTAAAACCAAGATGTGCCAGGAATAAAAGCAGAGCAAGACAAAGGAAAGGGTGGCCTGAAAAAGCATGGCCAGGAGAAGCAAAGCGCGGTGAGGAAAACCAAAGCCAAAAGGTCCAAAAATAAAACAAAGCAATGCAATGAATATGTATCTAAAGTAAAAAAAAAAAATAAAAAATAAAAAAAAAAAGGCAAAAAAAACCAACAAGCAAAGCAGGGCCAGGAAAAGCAAAGTAAAGCGTGTCCAGGAAAGGCAAAGCAGTGCAAGGCAGAGCAAAGGAAAGGAAAGTAGCACAAGGAAAAGCAAAGCAGTGCCAGGAAATGTAGAGCAAAAGAAAGAAAGCAGTTTGAGGAGGCAAGGCAAAGCACAGCAGGGGTAGGAAAAGAAAGCAACGTAGAGAAGGAAAAGGAAAGCAGTGCCAGGAATACAAAGCAAAGCAAAACAAAGGAAAGCATGGCCTGAAAAAGCATGGCCAGGAAAGGCAAAGCAGAGCAAGGCAGAGCAAAGCAGTTCGAACTCTTACAAGGAAAGTCCCAGCAGTGCCAGGAAACGTAGAGCAAAGTAAAGAAAGCAGTTTGAGGCGAGGCAAAGCACAGCAGGGGTAGGAAAAGCAAAGCAGAGCAGAGAAGGTAAAACCAAGAGGTGCCAGGAATACGAAGCAAAGGAAAACAAAGGAAAGCATGGCCTGAAAAAGCATGGCCAGGAAAGGCAACGCAGAGCAAGGCAAAGCAAAGCAGTGCAAACTCGTACAAGGAAAGTCCCAGCAGTGCCAGGAAACGTAGAGCAAAGTAAAGAAAGCAGTTTGAGGCGAGGCAAAGCACAGCAGGGGTAGGAAAAGCAAAGCAGAGCAGAGAAAGTAAAACCAAGAGGTGACAGGCATACGAAGCAAAGGAAAACAAAGGAAAGCATGGCCTGAAAAAGCATGGCCAGGAAAGGCAACGCAGAGCAAGGCAAAGCAAAGCAGTGCAAACTCGTACAAGGAAAGTCCCAGCAGTGCCAGGAAAGGTAGAGCAAAGTAACAAAAGCAGTTTGAGGAGGCAAGGCAAAGCACAGCAGGGGTAGGAAAAGCAAAGCAGAGCAGAGAAGGTAAAACCAAGAGGTGCCAGGAATACGAAGCGAAGCAAAGCAAGACAAAAGAAAGCGTGGCCTGAAAAAGCAAAAGAAAACATGGCCAGTGGAGGCAAAGCAGAGCAAGGCAAAGCAAAGCAAACCCTGCGAGGAAAAAGAAAGCCTTATCGGGCAAAGAAAAGTCAGGCAGGGCCAAGAAAAGCGAAACGAATCGGGGTCAGTAAAAACAAAGCAAAACAGGGCCGGGAAAAACAAAGCGGTGCCACGAATGCAAAGCAAAGCAAGGCAGGGCCAGGAAAAGCAAAGCAAAGAAAAACAGTGCTGTGAATACGAAACGTGTAGTTCCTTAGTGTCGTTCGAAATCGCAGCCCCCACCCGCCCCAGACGAATAGGAAGGGGCCCGTTGCCGGGTTACGGGGAGGCGGGCGTTCAAGAAGGCGAGGGTGTGGCAGCGGCCCCCGGTTGCTTCCGGCCGCCGGCCGCTCTGACATAAGAGGCTCCCGCTCGGTCACGAGCAGCTCGCCACCTGTGCGACTCGGTGTGGCTGGCTGCCCGGCCGGTTTGCTTTAGCTTTTTATCGTTATATAAACGATCGATAGATATTTAATATTACATATACTACTTAAAAGTTATTACAAAAGAAAGTACTAAATAAGAGTAAATATATATATAACGAAAACATAATAAAAAGAGTAGTAGTAATAATAATCGTTGTCAGTTTCCCCCTTTACTTTTAGGAATCGAGTAGTTACTTAGCGTCGTTCGCAACCCCCACCCTCCCCAGACGAATAGCAACGGGGCCCACCTGGCGGCTCGCCGGACAGCGGGGGCCACAGAATAGACCCGGCCCGGTGGCCAGATCCCTGTCCCCTCGTCCGCCAGTTCCGAGGGGACAGTCGCCGAGGTGGGGGGAGGTCAAGGTGTGCGTCTGAGGGTTTACGTGTTTCTAAATACACCGATCGACTCGTCGGCAAAATCGGTGGGACGGTCTGCAAAAGAAGCCTAGAGCAGCAAAGCAGAGCAGAGCAGAGCAATGCGGAGGAAAGCAGAGCAAGGCAAAGCAAAGCCCCGCTAGGGAAAAGAAAGTGGCATAAGAAAAAGCAAAGCACGGCCAGAAAAAACAAAGGAAAAAGGGTAAAAAAAAAAAAAAAAACAAAAAACAAAAAACAAACAAACAAACAAAAAAAACAAAGCAAAGTAGGGCCAGAAAAAGCAAAGCAAAGCATGGCCAGGAAAGGCAAAGCAGAGCAAAGCAGCACAAAGAAATACATAGCAGAGCCAGGAACACAAAGCAAAGCAAACAAAGGAAGGCATGGCCGGGGTGGGGGGGGGAGAAAAAAAAAAAAAAAATGAGGGCCAGGGAATGCAGAGCAAGGCAAAGCAAAGCAGAGCAAAGCAGCACAAAGAAATGCATAGCAGAGCCAGGAACACAAAGCAAAGCAAAACAAAGGAAGGCATGGCCGGGGGGGGGGGGGGGGGGGGGGGGGGCGGGGCGGGGGGAGAAGGGGGGGGGGGCGAAGAAAGAAAAAAAAAAAGAGGGCCAGGGAATGCAAAGCACAGCAATGCAAAACAAAGCAAAGCAGCACAAGACAAAGCAAAGCACTGTCTGGAATTCAAGGCAAAGTGAAGCAAAGTAAAAGAAAGCAGGGCCAGAAAAGGAAAGAAAAGCAGGGGTAAGAAAAGCAAAGCAAAGCATGGCCAGGAAAGGCAAATGACAGTAAGGCAAAGCAAAGCAGAGCAAAGTAGCACAAGGAAAAGCAAAGCAGGGCCAGGAAAGGCAAAGCAAAGGACTTTGAGGCGAGGCGAAGCACAGCAGGGGTAGGAGAAGCAAAGCAAAGCAGAGAAGAAAAAGCAAAGCGGCGCCAGGAATACGAAGCAAAGCTAAGCAAAGGAAAGCGTGGCCGGAAGAAGCAAAACGTAGCAGGGCCAGGGAAGGCAAAGCAGAGCAAGGCAAAGCAAAGCAAACCCTGCGAGGAAAAAGAAAGCCTTATCGGGCAAAGAAAAGTCAAGCAGGGCCAGGAAAAGCAAAAGGAATCGGGGTCAGTAAAAACAAAGCAAAGCAGGGCCAGGAAATCAAAACAAAGAAGGGCGAGAAAAACCCAAGCAAAGGAGGTCCAGGAAAAGAAAAGCGGCGTCATGAATACGAAATAAAGCCAAACAAAGCAAGGCAGGGCCGGGAAAAGCAAAACAAAGAAGGGCGAGAAAAACCCAAGCAAAGGAGGTCCAGGAAAAGAAAAGAGGTGCCGCGAACGCAAAGCAAAGCAAAGCAGGTCCAGGGAAAGCTAAACAAAGAGGGACAGAGAAGAAAAAAAAAAAAAAAAAAATGCAGGGCCAAGGAAAGCAAGGCGATGCGGTGAATACAAAGCAGAGCAAAACAAAACAAAGCACGGCAAGGAAAAGCAAAGCAGACCAAGGCAAAGCAAAGTAGCACGAGGAAAAGCAAAGCAGGGCCAGGAAAGGCAAAGCAAAGGACTTTGAGGCGAGGCGAAGCACAGCAGGGGTAGGAGAAGCAAAGCAGAGCAGAGAAGAAAAAGCAAAGCGGCGCCAGGAATACGAAGCAAAGCTAAGCAAAGGAAAGCGTGGCCGGAAGAAGCAAAACGTAGCAGGGCCAGGGAAGGCAAAGCAGAGCAAGGCAAAGCAAAGCAAACCCTGCAAGGAAAAAGAAAGCCTTATCGGGCAAAGAAAAGTCAAGCAGGGCCAGGAAAAGCAAAACGAATCGGGGTCAGTAAAAACAAAGCAAAACAGGGCCGGGAAAAACAAAGCGGTGCCACGAATGCAAAGCAAAGCAAAGCAGGGCCAGGAAAAGCAAAGCAAAGAAAAACAGTGCTGTGAATACGAAACGTGTAGTTCCTTAGTGTCGTTCGAAATCGCACCCCCCACCCGCCCCAGACGAATAGGAAGGGGCCCGTTGCCGGGTTACGGGGAGGCGGGCGTTCAAGAAGGCGAGGGTGTGGCAGCGGCCCCCGGTTGCTTCCGGCCGCCGGTCGCTCTGACATAAGAGGCTCCCGCTCGGTCACGAGCAGCTTGCCACCTGTGCGACTCGGTGTGGCTGGCTGCCCGGCCGGTTTGCTTTAGCTTTTTATCGTTACATAAACGATCGATAGATATTTAATATTACATATACTACTTAAAAGTTATTACAAAAGAAAGTACTAAATAAGAGTAAATATATATATAACGAAAACATAATAAAAACAGTAGTAGTAATAATAATAATAATCGTTGTCAGTTTCCCCCTTTACTTTTAGCAATCACGTAGTTACTTAGCGTCGTTCGCAACCCCCACCCTCCCCAGACGAATAGCAACGGGGCCCACCTGGCGGCTCGCCGGACAGCGGGGGCCACAGAGTAGACCCGGCCCGGTGGCCAGATCCCTGTCCCCTCGTCCGCCAGTTCCGAGGGGACAGTCGCCGAGGTGGGGGGAGGTCAAGGTGTGCGTCTGAGAGTTTACGTGTTCCTAAATACACCGATCGACTCGTCGGCAAAATCGGTGGGACGGTCTGCAAAAGAAGCCTAGCGCAGCAAAGCAGAGCAGAGCAGAGCAATGCGGAGGAAAGCAGAGCAAGGCAAAGCAAAGCCCCGCTAGGGAAAAGAAAGTGGCATAAGGAAAAGCAAAGCACGGCCAGAAAAAAACAAAGGAAAGAAGGTAAAAAAAAAAAAAAAAAAACAAGAAAAAAAAAAAAAACAAAGCAAAGCAGGGCCAGAAAAAGCAAAGCAAAGCATGGCCAGGAAAGGCAAAGCAGAGCAAGGCAAAGCAAAGCAGAGCAAAACAGCACAAAGAAATGCATAGCAGAGCCAGGAACACAAAGCAAAGCAAAACAAAGGAAAGCATGGCCGAGGGGGGGGGGGGGGGGGGGGTGGGGGGGGGGGGGGGGGGGGGGGGGGGGAGGGGGAAGAAAAACAAAAATGAGGGCCAGGGAATGCAAAGCACAGCAATGCAAAACAAAGCAAAGCAGCACAAGACAAAGCAAAGCACTGTCTGGAATTCAAGGCAAAGTGAAGCAAAGTAAAACAAAGCAGGGCCAGAAAAGGAAAGAAAAGCAGGGGTAAGAAAAGCAAAGCAAAGCATGGCCAGGAAAGGCAAATGACAGTAAGGCAAAGCAAAGCAGAGCAAAGTAGCACAAGCAAAAACAAAGCAGGGCCAGGAAAGGTAGAGCAAAGGAAAGAAAGAAATTGAGGCAAGGCGAAGCACAGCGGGGGTAGGAAAACAAAGCAACGTAGAGAAGGAAAAGAGAAGCAGTGCCAGGAATACAAAGCAAAGCTAAACAAAGGAAAGCGTGGCCTGAAAAAGCAAAAGAAAGCATGCGCAGGGAAGGCAAAGCAGAGAAAGGGCAAGCAAGGCAGCACGAGGAAAACTAAAACAGTGTCAAAGAGGGAAGGCAAAGTAAAGCAAAACCAAACAAAGCACGGCCAGAAAAGCAGAGCAAGGCAAAGGAAAGCGAAGCAAAGTAGCACGAGGAAAAGCAAAGCATTGCCAGGAAAGACAAAGCAAACGAACCAAAGCAAAGCAATCTGAGGCAAAGCAAAGCAAAGCAGGGGCAAGAACAGCAGAGGAAAGGAGAGAAGGAAAACCAAAAGTGTGCCCGGAAGAGCAGAGCAAAGCAAAGCAGAGCAAGGAAAAACAAAGAGAAGCGAAGCAAATGTAAGGAGCTGGCGGCCAGCCCTCCTGCCGGTTCCCAGTGTCTGCGGGGCAAAGACCGCAGGGCCCTCATGCCGGGTAGAGCTGGCGGCCAGACTCGGACGGTGGCTGTACCCTGCTCGCCCGCTCCCCGGCCTCCCTGAACCCTCATAGTCCGCCGTGACAGCGGGCAAGAACCATGTCTTGCTTTACCTGTTTTTTTTTTTTTTTTCCCTGCATTTATTTATTTATTTATTCTTGCCTTCCATCCACTGTAGTTGTGGGAATCATGTATTTACTGATCGTCGTTCAAAACCTCACCCAACACCGTCCCCAGACGGGGAGCAGTGGGGACCGCCTAGCGGCAGGCCACACGGCTGGGGCCACAGGACTGACCATGTCGGGTGGCCGGGCCTGCTGCCCCCACCCTCGAGTTGCGAGGGGACAGTGTCTGGGCTGCGGGGAGGCCCAGCTGTGTGTCTGAGGGTTTATGCGTTCCTAAATATACTGATAGCCTCATTGGCAAAATTGGCGGGACAGTCTGCAAAGGAAGCCTAGCGCAACACAGGACAGCAGAGCAATGAAGAGGAAAGCCGAGCAAGGCAAAGCAAAGCAGTGCAAACTCGTACAAGGAAAGTCCCAGCAGTGCCAGGAAAGGTAGAGCAAAGTAACGAAAGCAGTTTGAGGAGGCAAGGCAAAGCACAGCAGGGGTAGGAAAAGCAAAGCAGAGCAGAGAAGGTAAAACCAAGAGGTGCCAGGAATACGAAGCAAAGGAAAACAAAGGAAAGCATGGCCTGAAAAAGCATGGTCAGGAAAGGCAACGCAGAGCAAGGCAAAGCAAAGCAGTGCAAACTCGTACAAGGAAAGTCCCAGCAGTGCCAGGAAACGTAGAGCAAAGTAAAGAAAGCAGTTTGAGGCGAGGCAAAGCACAGCAGGGGTAGGAAAAGGAAAGCAGAGCAGAGAAAGTAAAACCAAGAGGTGACAGGCATACGAAGCAAAGGAAAACAAAGGAAAGCGTGGCCTGAAAAAGCATGGCCAGGAAAGGCAACGCAGAGCAAGGCAAAGCAAAGCAGTGCAAACTCGTACAAGGAAAGTCCCAGCAGTGCCAGGAAAGGTAGAGCAAAGTAACAAAAGCAGTTTGAGGAGGCAAGGCAAAGCACAGCAGGGGTAGGAAAAGCAAAGCAGAGCAGAGAAGGTAAAACCAAGAGGTGCCAGGAATACGAAGCGAAGCAAAGCAAGACAAAAGAAAGCGTGGCCTGAAAAAGCAAAAGAAAACATGGCCAGTGGAGGCAAAGCAGAGCAAGGCAAAGCAAAGCAAAGCAAAGTAGCACGAGGAAAAGCAAAGCATTGCCAGGAAAGACAAAGCAAACAAAGCAAAGCAAAGCAATCTGAGGCAAAGCAGAGCAAAGCAGGGGCAAGAACAGCAGAGGAAAGTAGAGAAGGAAAAGCAAAAGTGTGCCCGGAAGAGCAGAGCAGAGCAAAGCAAAGCAGAGCAAGGAAAAACAAAGAGAAGCGAAGCAAATGTAAGGAGCTGGCGGCCAGCCCTCCTGCCGGTTCCCAGTGTCTGCGGGGCAAAGACCGCAGGGCCCTCATGCCGGGTAGAGCTGGCGGCCAGACTCGGACGGTGGCTGTACCCTGCTCGCCCGCTCCCCGGCCTCCCTGAACCCTCATAGTCCGCCGTGACAGCGGGCAAGAACCATGTCTTGCTTTACCTGGTTTTATCTTTATTTATTTATTTATTTATTTATTGATTGTTGCCTTCCATCCACTGTAGTTGTGGGAATCATGTAGTTACTGATCGTCGTTCAAAACCTCACCCAACACCGTCCCCAGACGGGGAGCAGTGGGGACCGCCTAGCGGCAGGCCACACGGCTGGGGCCACAGAACTGACCATGTCGGGTGGCCGGGCCTGCTGCCCCCACCCTCGAGTTGCAAGGGGACAGTGTCCGGGCTGCGGGGAGGCCCAGCTGTGTGTCTGAGGGTTTATGCGTTCCTAAATATACCGATAGCCTCATTGGCAAAATCGTCGGGACGGTCTGCAAAGGAAGCCTAGAGCAACACAGGAGAGCAGAGAGATGAAGAGGAAAGCCGAGCAAGGCAAAGCAAAGCAGTGCAAACTTGTACAAGGAAAGTCCCAGCAGTGCCAGGAAACGTAGAGCAAAGTAAAGAAAGCAGTTGGAGGCGAGGCAAAGCACAGCAGGGGTAGGAAAAGCAAAGCAGAGCAGAGTAGGTAAAACCAAGAAGCGCCAGGAATACGAAGCAAAGGAAAACAAAGGAAAGCATGGCCTGAAAAAGCATGGTCAGGAAAGGCAACGCAGAGCAAGGCAAAGCGAAGCAGTGCAAACTTGTACAAGGAAAGTCCCAGCAGTGCCAGGAAAGGTAGAGCAAAGTAACGAAAGCAGTTTGAGGCGAGGCAAAGCACAGCAGGGGTAGGAAAAGCAAAGCAGAGCAGAGAAAGTAAAACCAAGAGGTGCCAGGAATACAAAGCGAAGCAAGACAAAGGAAAGCATGGCCCGAAAATACAGGGTCAGGAAAAGCAAAGCGCGGCCAGGAAAACCAAAGTAAAAAGGTCCAGAAATAAAACAAAGCAATGCAATGAATATATATCTAAAGTAAAAAAAAAAAAAAAAAAAAAAAAAAAAAGGCAAAAAAAAAACCAAGCAAAGCAGGGCCAGGAAAAGCAAAGTAAAGCGTGTCCAGGAAAGGCAAAGCAGTGCAAGGCAGAGCAAAGCAAAGTGAAGTAGCACAAGGAAAAGCAAAGCAGTGCCAGGAAAGACAGAGCAAACAAAGCAAAGCAAAGCAATCTGAGGCAAAGCAAAGCAAAGCAGGGGCAAGAAAAGCAGACCAAAGTAGAGAAGGAAAAGCAAAAGTGTGCCCGGAAGAGCAGAGCAAAGCAAAGCAGAGCAAGGAAAAACAAAGAGAAGCGAAGCAAATGTAAGGAGCTGGCGGCCAGCCCTCCTGCCGGTTCCCAGTGTCTGCGGGGCAAAGACCGCAGGGCCCTCATGCCGGGTAGAGCTGGCGGCCAGACTCGGATGGTGGCTGTACCCTGCTCGCCCGCTCCCCGGCCTCCCTGACACCTCATAGTCCGCCGTGACAGCGGGCAAGAACCATGTCTTGCTTTACCTGGTTTTATCTTTATTTATTTATTTATTTATTGATTGTTGCCTTCCATCCAATGTAGTTGTGGGAATCACGTAGTTACTGATCGTCGTTCAAAACCTCACCCAACGCCGTCCCCAGACGGGCAGCAGTGGGGACCGCCTAGCGGCAGGCCACACGGCTGGGGCCACAGAACTGACCATGTCGGGTGGCCGGGCCTGCTGCCCCCACCCTCGAGTTGCGAGGGGACAGTGTCCGGGCTGCGGGGAGGCCCAGCTGTGTGTCTGAGGGTTTATGCGTTCCGAAATATACCGATCGCCTCATCGGCAAAATCGTCGGGACGGTCTGCAAAGGAAGCCTAGCGCAGCACAGGAGAGCAGAGAAATGAAGAGGAAAGCCGAGCAAGGCAAAGCAAAGCAGTGCAAACTTGTACAAGGAAAGTCCCAGCAGTGCCAGGAAACGTAGAGCAGAGTAAAGAAAGCAGTTTGAGGCGAGGCTAAGCACAGCAGGGGTAGGAAAAGCAAAGCAGAGCAGAGAAGGTAAAGCAAAGCCGTGGCAGGAAAACAAAGCGAAGCAAGACAAGGGAAAGCATGGCCTGAAAAAGCATGGTCAGGAAAGGCAACGCAGAGCAAGGCAAAGCAAAGCAGTGCAAACTCGTACAAGGAAAGTCCCAGCAGTGCCAGGAAAGGTAGAGCAAACTAACGAAAGCAGTTTGAGGCGAGGCAAAGCACAGCAGGGGTAGGAAAAGCAAAGCAGAGCAGAGAAAGTAAAACCAAGAGGTGCCAGGAATACAAAGCAGAGCAAGACAAAGGAAAGCGTGGCCTGAAAAAGCGTGGCCAGGAAAGGCAAAGCAGAGCAAGGCAAAGCGAAGCAGTGCAAACTCGTACAAGGAAAGTCCCAGCATTGCCAGGAAACGTAGAGCGAAGTAAGGAAAGCAGTTTGAGGCAAGGCAAAGCACTGCAGGCGTAGGAAAAGCAGAGCAGAGCAGAGAAAGTAAAACCAAGAGGTGCCAGGAATAAAAGCAGAGCAAGAGAAAGGAAAGCGTGGCCTGAAAAAGCATGGCCAGGAAAAGCAAAGCGCGGCGAGGAAAACCAAAGCAAAAAGGTCCAAAAATAAAACAAAGCAATGCAATGAATATGTATCTAAAGTAAAAAAAAAAAAAAAATAAAAAAAAAGGCAAAAAAGACAACAAGCAAAGCAGGGCCAGGAAAAGCAAAGTAAAGCGTGTCCAGGAAAGGCAAAGCGGTGCAAGGCAGAGCAAAGGAAAGGAAAGTAGCACAAGGAAAAGCAAAGCAGTGCCAGGAAATGTAGAGCAAAAGAAAGAAAGCAGTTTGAGGAGGCAAGGCAAAGCACAGCAGGGTTAGGAAAAGAAAGCAACGTAGAGAAGGAAAAGCAAAGCAGTGCCAGGAATACAAAGCAAAGCAAAACAAAGGAAAGCGTGGCCTGAAAAAGCATGGCCAGGAAAGGCAACGCAGAGCAAGGCAAAGCAAAGCAGTGCAAACTCGTACAAGGAAAGTCCCAGCAGTGCCAGGAAACGTAGAGCAAAGTAAAGAAAGCAGTTTGAGGCGAGGCAAAGCACAGCAGGGGTAGGAAAAGCAAAGCAGAGCAGAGAAGGTAAAGCAAAGCCGTGGCAGGAATACGAAGCGAAGCAAGACAAAGGAAAGCGTGGCCTGAAAAAGCGTGGTCAGGAAAGGCAACGCAGAGCAAGGCAAAGCAAAGCAGTGCAAACTCGTACAAGGAAAGTCCCAGTAGTGCCAGGAAACGTAGAGCAAAGTAAAGAAAGCAGTTTGAGGCGAGGCAAAGCAGAGCAGGGGTAGGAAAAGCAAAGCAGAGCAGAGAAAGTAAAACCAAGAGGTGCCAGGAATACGAAGCGAAGCAAGACAAAGGAAAGCATGGCCTGAAAAAGCATGGCCAGGAAAAGCAAAGCGCGGCCAGGAAAACCAAAGTAAAAAGGTCCAGAAATAAAACAAAGCAATGCAATGAATATATATCTAAAGTAAAAAAAAAAAAAAAAAAAAAAAGGCAAAAAAAAAAACAAGCAAAGCAGGGCCAGGAAAAGCAAAGTAAAGCGTGTCCAGGAAAGGCAAAGCAGTGCAAGGCAGAGCAAAGCAAAGTGAAGTAGCACAAGGAAAAGCAAAGCAGTGCCAGGAAAGACAGAGCAAACAAAGCAAAGCAAAGCAATCTGAGGCAAAGCAAAGCAAAGCAGGGGCAAGAAAAGCAGACCAAAGTAGAGAAGGAAAAGCAAAAGTGTGCCCGGAAGAGCAGAGCAAAGCAAAGCAGAGCAAGGAAAAAGAAAGAGAAGCGAAGCAAATGTAAGGAGCTGGCGGCCAGCCCTCCTGCCGGTTCCCAGTGTCTGCGGGGCAAAGACCGCAGGGCCCTCATGCCGGGTAGAGCTGGCGGCCAGACTCGGACGGTGGCTGTACCCTGCTCGCCCGCTCCCCGGCCTCCCTGACACCTCATAGTCCGCCGTGACAGTGGGCAAGAACCATGTCTTGCTTTACCTGGTTTTATCTTTATTTATTTATTTATTTATTTATTTATTTATTTATTGTTGCCTTCCATCCAATGTAGTTGTGGGAATCATGTAGTTACTGATCGTCGTTCAAAACCTCACCCAACACCGTCCCCAGACGGGCAGCAGTGGGGACCGCCTAGCGGCAGGCCACACGGCTGGGGCCACAGAACTGACCATGTCGGGTGGCCGGGCCCGCTGCCCCCACCCTCGAGTTGCAAGGGGACAGTGTCCGGGCTGCGGGGAGGCCCAGCTGTGTGTCTGAGGGTTTATGCGTTCCTAAATATACCGATAGCCTCATTGGCAAAATCGTCGGGACGGTCTGCAAAGGAAGCCTAGAGCAACACAGGAGAGCAGAGAGATGAAGAGGAAAGCCGAGCAAGGCAAAGCAAAGCAGTGCAAACTTGTACAAGGAAAGTCCCAGCAGTGCCAGGAAACGTAGAGCAAAGTAAAGAAAGCAGTTGGAGGCGAGGCAAAGCAGAGCAGGGGTAGGAAAAGCAAAGCAGAGCAGAGAAGGTAAAGCAAAGCCGTGGCAGGAATACAAAGCGAAGCAAAACAAAGGAAAGCATGGCCTGAAAAAGCATGGTCAGGAAAGGCAACGCAGAGCAAGGCAAAGCGAAGCAGTGCAAACTTGTACAAGGAAAGTCCCAGCAGTGCCAGGAAACGTAGAGCAAAGTAACGAAAGCAGTTTGAGGCGAGGCAAAGCACAGCAGGGGTAGGAAAAGCAAAGCAGAGCAGAGAAAGTAAAACCAAGAGGTGCCTGGAATAAAAAGCAGAGCAAAACAAAGGAAAGCGTGGCCGGAAAAAGCACGGCCAGGAAAGGCAACGCAGAGCAAGGCAAAGCAAAGCAGTGCAAACTCGTACAAGGAAAGTCCCAGCAGTGCCAGGAAACGTAGAGCAAAGTAAAGAAAGCAGTTTGAGGCGAGGCTAAGCAGAGCAGGGGTAGGAAAAGCAAAGCAGAGCAGAGAAGGTAAAGCAAAGCCGTGGCAGGAATACAAAGCGAAGCAAAACAAAGGAAAGCATGGCCTGAAAAAGCATGGTCAGGAAAGGCAACGCAGAGCAAGGCAAAGCGAAGCAGTGCAAACTCGTACAAGGAAAGTCCCAGCAGTGCCAGGAAACGTAGAGCAAAGTAAAGAAACCAGTTGGAGGCGAGGCAAAGCAGAGCAGGGGTAGGGAAAGCAAAGCAGAGCAGAGAAAGTAAAACCAAGAGGTGCCAGGAATACGAAGCGAAGCAAGACAAAGGAAAGCGTGGCCTGAAAAAGCAGGGCCAGGAAAAGCAAAGCGCGGCCAGGAAAACCAAAGTAAAAAGGTCCAAAAATAAAACAAAGCAATGCAATGAATATATATCTAAAGTAAAAAAAAAAAAAAAAAGGCAAAAAAAAACCAAGCAAAGCAGGGCCAGGAAAAGCAAAGTAAAGCGTGTCCAGGAAAGGCAAAGCGGTGCAAGGCAGAGCAAAGCAAAGTGAAGTAGCACAAGGAAAAGGAAAGCAGTGCCAGGAAATGTAGAGCAAAAGGAAGAAAGCAGTTTGAGGAAGCAAGGCAAAGCACAGCAGGGGTAGGAAAAGCAAAGCAGAGCAGAGAAGGTAAAGCAAAGCCGTGGCAGGAATACAAAGCAAAGCAAGACAAAGGAAAGCGTGGCCTGAAAAAGCAGAAGAAAACATGGCCAGTGGAGGCAAAGCAGAGCAAGGCAAAGCAAAGCAAAGCGAAGTAGCACGAGGAAAAGCAAAGCATTGCCAGGAAAGACAGAGCAAACAAAGCAAAGCAAAGCAATCTGAGGCAAAGCAAAGCAAAGCAGGGGCAAGAAAAGCAGAGCAAAGTAGAGAAGGAAAAGCAAAAGTGTGCCCGGAAGAGCAGAGCAGAGCAAAGCAAAGCAGAGCAAGGAAAAACAAAGAGAAGCGAAGCACATGTAAGGAGCTGGCGGCCAGCCCTCCTGCCGGTTCCCAGTGTCTGCGGGGCAAAGACCGCAGGGCCCTCATGCCGGGTAGAGCTTTCGGCCAGACTCGGATGGCTAAACAATATATAGGGGTGGCTGGCCGGGGTGGGGGGGCCGGCTGCTCGGGAATAGGCTGGGCATCGGTCAGCGGGTGGTGAGCAATTGCATTGTGCATCACTTGTTTTCTTACACATTATTATTGTTAATACTATTATCATTATCACTATTGTTATTATTATTGTTATTATTATATTCCTTATATTCCTTATATTTTTATATTCCTGTCTTAATAAACTGTCTTTATCTCAACTCACCGGCTTCACTTTCCCGTTTCTCTCCCCCATCCCAGAGAGGGAGGGGGGAGGGTGAGCGAACGGCTGTGTGGTGTTTAGCTGCCAGCCGGGTTAAACCACAACATGTCTGTACCCTGCTCGCCTGCTCCCCGGCCTCCCTGACACCTCATAGTCCGCCGTGACAGCGGGCAAGAACCATGTCTTGCTTTACCTGGTTTTATCTTTATTTATTTATTTATTTATTGATTGTTGCCTTCCATCCAATGTAGTTGTGGGAATCACGTAGTTACTGATCGTCGTTCAAAACCTCACCCAACGCCGTCCCCAGACGGGCAGCAGTGGGGACCGCCTAGCGGCAGGCCACACGGCTGGGGCCACAGAACTGACCATGTCGGGTGGCCGGGCCTGCTGCCCCCACCCTCGAGTTGCGAGGGGACAGTGTCCGGGCTGCGGGGAGGCCCAGCTGTGTGTCTGAGGGTTTATGCGTTCCGAAATATACCGATCGCCTCATCGGCAAAATCGTCGGGACGGTCTGCAAAGGAAGCCTAGCGCAGCACAGGAGAGCAGAGAAATGAAGAGGAAAGCCGAGCAAGGCAAAGCAAAGCAGTGCAAACTTGTACAAGGAAAGTCCCAGCAGTGCCAGGAAACGTAGAGCAGAGTAAAGAAAGCAGTTTGAGGCGAGGCTAAGCACAGCAGGGGTAGGAAAAGCAAAGCAGAGCAGAGAAGGTAAAGCAAAGCCGTGGCAGGAAAACAAAGCGAAGCAAGACAAGGGAAAGCATGGCCTGAAAAAGCATGGTCAGGAAAGGCAACGCAGAGCAAGGCAAAGCAAAGCAGTGCAAACTCGTACAAGGAAAGTCCCAGCAGTGCCAGGAAAGGTAGAGCAAACTAACGAAAGCAGTTTGAGGCGAGGCAAAGCACAGCAGGGGTAGGAAAAGCAAAGCAGAGCAGAGAAAGTAAAACCAAGAGGTGCCAGGAATACAAAGCAGAGCAAGACAAAGGAAAGCGTGGCCTGAAAAAGCAAAAGAAAGCATGCGCAGGGAAGGCAAAGCAGAGAAAGGGAAAGCAAGGCAGCACGAGGAAAACTAAAACAGTGTCAAAGAGGGAAGGCAAAGTAAAGCAAAACCAAACAAAGCACGGCCAGAAAAGCAGAGCAAGGCAAAGGAAAGCGAAGCAAAGTAGCACGAGGAAAAGCAAAGCATTGCCAGGAAAGACAAAGCAAACGAACCAAAGCAAAGCAATCTGAGGCAAAGCAAAGCAAAGCAGGGGCAGGAACAGCACAGGAAAGGAGAGAAGGAAAAGCAAAACTGTGCCCGGAAGAGCAGAGCAAAGCAAAGCAAAGCAAGGAGAAACAAAGAGAAGCGAAGCAAATGCAAGGAGCTGGCGGCCAGCCCTCCTGCCGGTTCCCGGCGTCTGCGGGGCAAAGACCGCAGGGCCCTCATGCCGGGTACGGTCGGCAGTGCAAAGGGAAGAAATGCGAGACGAAGGAAAGCCTCGGAAGGAAAAGAAAGCCTTATCAGGAAAAGCATAGTCAAGCAGGGTCAGGAAAAGCAACGCGTAGCAGTGGCGGGAGAAGCATATCGAAGCAAAACAGTGCTGTGAAAACGAAACGTGTAGTTGCTTAGCGTGGTGCAAAGTCGCTCCCCCCCAGCCCAACCCGCCCCAGGCGAATAGGGGCCGGTAGCCGGGCTACGGGGAGGCGGGTGTTCGAGAAGGCGAGCTCGCGGCCGCGGCCCCCGGTTGCCTCGGGCCGCCCGTCGCTCTGACGTCAGAGGCAAACGCCTGGCCGAGAACGGCGTCCGGGTCTACCCGGAAGCCGAAGGACGCATGCGCGCGCATGTCCAAAGGCGTCCGTCGGTCGGTCGGTCGGTCAAGCGATTCCCGAGTGGGTCCGCCCAGGCGAAAAGCACCGAAAAGTGCCGGAAAGGTGCGAAAAGGCCCGAAAAGGTCCGAAAAGGGCCGGAACGGCCCGTACGAAAAGCGAAGGAAGGCAGACCGACCGACGGCGTTCGGTCCCGGCCGGCGGGTCTGCCGGTGTCCTCCTGCGGTTGCCGGGTGTACCGCGTCCTCCTGTGGCCGCCTAGTCTCCCCGTGTCCTCCTGCGGCCGCCGGGTCTATGCGGTCGCCGTGTTTGCATAGCCCGTGGCGACCTGTAGGGGTCGCTGCAGCGGGGCCGGCCGCGAGAACGGCGTCGGGGTCTGCCCGGCACCGGCGGACGCGCGCGCGCACGTCCAAAGGCATCCGTCTGTCGGTCGGTCGCGCGGTTCCCGAGTGGGTCCGTCCACGCGAAAAGCACCGAATAGCGCCGGAAAGGGCCGAAAAGGTCCGAAAAGGTCCGAAAAGGGCCGGAACGGCCCGTACGAAAAGCGAAGGAAGGCAGACCGACCGACGGCGTTCGGTCCCGGCCGGCGGGTCTGCCGGTGTCCTCCTGCGGTCGCCGGGTGTGCCGCGTCCTCCTGTGGCCGCCTAGTCTCCCCGTGTTCTCCTGCGGCCGCCAGGTCTACCGGGCCCCCCCGCGCCCCCTCGCGGCCGCCTGACGTACCCGTGTCCTCTCGCGGCCGCCAGGTCTACCCGGCCGCGGTCGCCATGTTTGCGTAGCCCGTGGCGACCTGTAGGGGTCGCTGCAGCGGGGCCGGCCGCGAGAACGGCGTCGGGGTCTGCCCGGCACCGACGGGCGCGCGCGCGCGCGCGCGCGTCCGAAGGCATCCGTCTGTCGGTCGGTCGCGCGGTTCCCGAGTGGGTCCGTCCACGCGAAAAGCATCGAAAAGCGCCGGAAAGGTCCGAAAAGGCCCGAAAAGTTCCGAAAAGGGCCGGAACGGCCCGTGCGAAAAGCGAAGGAAGGCAGACCGACGGCGTTCGGTCCCGGCCGGCGGGTCTCCCCGTGTCCTCCCGCGGTCGGGAGGTGTACCGTGTCCCCCTGTGGCCGCCTGGTCTACCCGTGTCCTACCGAGGGCGCCCCGTCTGCCCGCCTGGAGGAGGTCGCTGACGGTCGGGCTGTGGGAACGGCGGCCACGTCTACCCTGACTCGGACGGGACTTGGCGGCGTGCCGTGGGGCTAGCGGTAGATGAGTAGGTCGTGAGACGGCTCGGAAGGTGTCGTAGGCGTCGCTGTTTCTTTCTGCCTCCAGTTACGTCGAGGTAAAAGTCGGTTGCTCTCGGGTGCCTCGCTGCGGGACTCTTGAAAAGGTCTTGGAGCTTTTCGGGGGCGGTGACTTTTGTGTCCGTCTATAGGAGAGAGCGGGGACTCTGCTCCTGAAGCGGTGCTGAGCGAGCACTTGCGGCTGGGGGAGCCGGCGCACGAAAAGGGGTCGCGCGGCGTCGTTGGCGGCGTGGGCTCGGGGGTCGGTTCTGTCGACTGGTCAACCTTAGCTGCCTGCCGACTCCCTCCCGCCCCCCCCCTCGCCCCGCCGGGCAGCGAGAAGCGGTCTCGCGCGCGCGAGTCGCTGGGAAAAGAAAGAGCTGTGGAGAAAAGCGGCGGGAAGCCGGCGGGTGGTCCGCCGGCGCACGAACGCTGAGCGTCCGGGGGCGTCCCCGGCGGCTTTCACCGGTCCCGGAGGCTCGGAAGGCGAAGGGGGGACCGGGCGGCGCGGATTGGCACGGCCGAGGCGGCGGCGCCTCCGCTTGCCGACGATGCACCTCACCTCACCCGCACGCAGCGCCCGCCGAGGCGTTCCCCGGGCACGTCGGAGAGGCTCCCCGGCGGGTCGGCTCTTGCCAGGGCCGATGTTCAGGTCGGCGCGAGCACCTCTCGCGGACGTTGCTCCCGCACACCCGCCCGCACGCGACGCTGTTCGCTGTTTTTCTTCCGATCGATGAGGCCGTTCGGGTCGCGTCGGAGAGGGCCCCCGGCGGGCCGGCTCCTCCGCGCTCCCCTGTCCCGGGGGAGCCGCGGCGGCGTCCGGTGTTCGGGCACGGGCGGCCTCCTCTCCGGCTCGCTTCCCGTCGCAGGTGAGGCGCTGCCTCGCTCGGGGCGAGAGCGGCGGCGGCGGCGTTTAGGGCGCGTGCCCCGCTCGCTCGCGGGCCGTCGTTCTCGGCGCCGAACGAAGGGGCTTTTCCGGTCGAAGCCGGCTGTGTGACGGCCGAGCGGCCCCGCGAGCCGCAGGGGTCCGTGAGCGTTGCGCGAGGCGCTGGTGCCGGCGTCGGTCCGGGGCCCGGCGGGTGCCGGCCGCGAGCAGCAAGCCGGCGGGGGTGGCAAGCGATGCGGAAAGCGCGAGGGAGAGCAAGAAAGCGAGAGACCCGCGCGGCGCGTCCCCGCCTCCGGGCTGTGGAACGGCGAGCGTGGGGGGGCGTCCCCCCGCCGCGTCGGGGCCGCCGCAGCCTTGTGCGCGCTTTTCGGTGGCCGCGTCCCCCGCCCGCTGCGGAGCGCGCCGCCCCCGGTTTGTGGGTGCCCCGGTCGGGGACTCGTGCCCGCCTCGAGGTCGCGTTCTCCTCTAGCACGTCCGTCGCTCCCGCCGCGGCGGCGGGAGCCGTCGTCCCCGGCGCGTCG